>NW_022196904.1:137405715-137436191 GCF_008632895.1 Mastomys coucha
TTTTTTTTTGGTTTTTTGAGACAGGGTTTCTCTGTATAGCCCTGGCTGTCTTGGAACTCACTCTGTAGGCCAGGTAGGTTAGCCTCGAACTCAGAAATCCACTTGTTTCTGCCACCCAAATGCTGGGATTAAAGGCATGCACCACCACTGCCTGGTTACACACGTTTTTTAAAAAAAGATGTATTTATTTTATGTATATGAATACACCATTGCTCTCCTTAGACATGTCAGAAGAGGTCATCAGATCCCAATACAGATGATAGTGAGCCACCATGTGGTTGCTGGGAATTGAATGCAGGACCTCTGGAAGAGCAGTCAGTGTTCTTAACCATTGAGCCATCTTTCCAGCCGGGTGGCACACACTTTTAATTCTAACATTTGGGAGGTAGGGGCAGGCCAGTCTCTGTGTTCAGGCCAATATGGTCTACACAGAGAGTTCTGGGACAGTCAGGGGTAAGTAGGGAGGTCCTGTCTCAGAAAATGTAGGTAGGGTCAGAAGAGTTTGTCTGATTCCCTGGAAGTGAAGTTACAGATGAATGTGAGCCACAGTGTGGGTGCTAGGAATCATACTGGGATCCTCTCGATCCAGTGCTGGTAACTCCTGAGCCATTTCTTGTCCCACCGCACCCTGTCCCTCTTTATACATTTTGAGTCAAGGTCTCAGTTACCCAGACTGGCCTTGTGATCCACCTTAGCTACTTGAGTGGCTGAGATTCCAGGCCTGTGCTAACACAGCTGACAACTCAGAATGTCCTGCCATCTCAGGACCTCTGGGTCACTTCCTTTCAGCACATTCTTGTCTCATGAGTCTTCAGGGTCCCTGGACCTCTGAGGGATCTATGATATCTTCCCCCTCACTGCCCCCAACCAACGCAACCTCGGCTCTCTGAGCCTCAAGGCCTTTCTGCCCACCATATTCTCCATCACAGTAAATGATCTTCGACTGCAGATTTATTATCAGTCACCTCCCCTGAGCCTGTGGCTCGTAGCCTATGAATCTAAGAGTGTTGTCTGAGGTTACCCCACAAAATGGGCAATGCTAACCAGCCTCATTTTACAGAGGATAGACAGAATTTGTTGTGGTTTTCTTCTTCTTCTTCCCTACAACACATATATTGCATCAAATGGTTATGTAGGCATGATCTGTGTTTTCAATTGATAATTGGAGGGTGGCACCAAGTGTAGGCAGGATATTGGGTATTATCATTTCTATGATCCATTCATTGCCTGCAAGCTGCGATGGGGACAGTCATGGAAGGTCTTGTCACCCTCAATCTGGCCAAAAGACAACAGTAAGATATGGACTGGTCTTAGCCCTGCTGCTGTGTGTGGCTCAGATGAGTAAAAGCTGGAACCCCTCCCACTATGCTAACAGCTTTGTTGTTTGAGAAGGGAGTGTGGCTCAATAATGAGCTGGCAGCTGGAGCTGGGGCAGAAGAGAAGGCAGAACTAGCAATGGGGCAGAAGGACAGAGGCAGGAGACAAATGCATGGACGGGAATGGAGCAAGGAGGTAAAGAGAGAGAGAGAACCGCATGGAGGGACAGGAGAATTCAGGCTGTTACACTGCCCCAGCAAAGGTCTAACAGCCTTAAACTATGTAGATGTCCCCATGTCTTCATTATTAATCCCCAAGCAGGATCCCCCAGAGTCCCACAATATTCTTGTTTTCTTTATTCATCACAATTTCATACATATATAATGTACCTTAGTCATAGCTTCAATTCCTCCCTCACCCCCTCCTTATCCCACAGGCCCCCTTATTCACAGCCATCCCCAACCTACTTTCCCATATCTGGTATATGCCCCATTTCACTTAATTAGGGTTACTTACTTGAGGTAACTTACCAGAGGCTACCCCACTGAGGACTCCGACTCCCTCTTCCCTGACACTCATTAAGGATCTACAGCTTTACAGAGAGGGGCAGGGCCTCAGGAAGCCCTTCCCGATCCACAGTGGAACTAAAATCAATTTCTTGCAGCTTTTATTTTGTCTTTGTGTACATGAGTGTTTTGCCTGCGTGTATGTGTACCACGTGTTTGCCTGGTTCCAGCAGAGGTCAGAAGGGAGGGGTTAAATCCCACAGAACTGGATGGTTGTAAGCCACACGTAGGTGCTGAGAAATGAATCTGGATCTTTGGAAAGAGCAACAAGTTGCTTTAAACTGTTGAGGTATCTCCCTAGATCCTGGGATGAAATATTGGTGGACCCAGTCTTGTGCAAGCAACCACCACTGCCTTGGGTTCCTCTGTGTAACTGCCATGTCCAAAATAGTGTCTTACCACACTCTTCCTCTGGTGCTTGAGGCTCTTCCAGCCCTCTCCTCCCCAGGTCCCCTGAGTTTTAGTGGGTTATATAGGTGTCTCCTTTACTACTGACTACTTAAAAGTGACTTTTTTTTTGAGGGGGTGTGTGTTCTAAAACAGGGTTTCTCTGTGTAGCCCTGGCTGTCCTGGAACTCACTCTGTAGACCAGGCTGGCCTCGAACTCAGAAATCCACCTGCTTCTGCCTCCCAAGTGCTGGGATTAAAGGCATGTGCCACCACTGCCTGGCTAAAAGTGACTTTTTATTCTCAATAGTTTTGATATTTTTTTTTTAACCAGAGAGGTTTAGTAACTTTCTCCTTGAAAGGGTAATATAAACCCCATTTGTCTCCATTTTGAGGACCAGGCCTGATTTCCAAAAAGGACGTAAGACACCAGCTTCAGGAATATATCGTAACTCCCAGAAACTAAATTATAAGACACCAACTTTAGGAACAGACCATAAAACCCAGAACAAGATCATAAAACCCTTTCCCAAAGAGCAGCCCTGTGATAACCACAAAAATGGGGAAATATCTTATGTCAGGATGGGCTCTCTGTGCTAGACAGCCCCATTTCATCACATGGTTGAACGTTCATGACATAGGAATGCAGACCACTGACCACCTTGACCCCCTAGCATCCACCAAAGAAATTTTAGATTACCTGATCCTTCTAGAGACGTCCACCAGTTCCCTATAAGAAGTCCTGCACACTTTTGTCTGGGGTCGCCATTCTAGAGAATGGTTGACCCCCTCATGCTGGATATTTCTGCAGAATAAACGCTCTTTGTTTTTGCAGCCTATCTGAGTCTGGGGTCTTCCTTCAGTGATTTTCAGACCCTTACATGCTAGCCACACAGCCAGTAAGTGAGAACCAAATGTCTACCTGGCTGTTGGGCCAAGCCTCCAGAAAGGATCAACTGGTGATGCTGGGGACTGACTGTCTAATCCAAGGCTGCTTCTAGAGAAGGGTGGATATGGAGCCTATGGAGTCTATTCCAGCAGGTAAAGGACTTATTGCCTGTCTAAGGATCTGAGTTCAATCCCCAGGACCCACATGGTAGAAGGAGAGAACTGACTCCTGCAGCCATCCCCTGACCCCCACATGCATGCACGTGTGGAGGTCAGAGAATTGTCACATAAACCATCAATCTCAGTTAAACAGGGCTGGTTTATTGATCACACATCTCAAAACTGATGGATCGGGGTTGTAGCCTAGACTTGGGAGCTAAGACTCGTCCCCTAAATGTTTCCCAGGGACAGTTTGTAAAGGCTAAACCCACAGTGAGCTCACACAAAGGTGCAGAAAGTGCGCAGGTGATCAGCCCTGACTCAAGCTACTTTGGAAGATTAGACATGACAGTTCAAGCTGACCTTTAATTTGATTGGTCCTAAATGGAGCTTATGATTGTGGAATTTCTTAAGATTAACAAACATGCGGATCATAATAGGGTGTGTGATCATCATGACCCTGCTCTGAGTCAAGCTATCTTTCTGTGTCAGTAACAATATGAAATGACTGGAGGGCATGGAACAAAATGGAGTATACACACACACTTAGTAAATATGTCTAAAGTAAGTTGAAGAGCTTGACACAGGGAAAGAAGGTGCTGAGTAAAACCCAGGAGTGAGCCCCAGACTATCTGTATTCATTTTGTATCTTGCTCACTGTAACTATGGGTATGGATCAGGAGGACGCTCCACAGGCCTGGCTGCTACACACACAGGACAGCCATTGTTGGTGCTGTCAGCCACTGCCTGACACAGGATTTCTCTCTGTAGTCCCCACTGCCCTGGAACTCACTCTGTAGACCAGGCTGGCCTCGAACTCAAAGAGATCTGCCTGCTTCTGCCTCCCAAGTTCAAGGATGAAAAGCGTATACCACCACTTCCCAGCTCAAAATAATTGCTAATTATATTTATTTGTTTAGTGTAGAGCTGTTTCTCGCCACTCTGTGGGTCCTGAGGAATTGGCTTGCTTGGCAGCAAGCAGCCTTTCCTGCTAAGTATGTTGGAAAGAATTTAGACTCACACAAATGTTAACTTAAAAAAAAAGGGAAATCCTCTTCCCCCTGCCTCTTCTGGGGTAAAATCTCACACAAGCGTAGTCCTGTGGCACCAGGAAGCTGTTGTGTAAAATGGAGCCTCGGCCCTTGCCCAGACTCTGAGTTAATGTGTATTCTCTTTTTTGTTTTTGTGTTTGGTGTCTACTTCTAATTCTCCAATTCTTTTGGATTTTTAATGATTTTTTTTCTTATTTTATGTTTATATTTGTATGTGTGAGTGTGTGATCCTGTTCTCTCACTCTCTGCCTTATTCCATTGAGACACAGGCCCTTGCTGAATGTGGAGCAAGGCCAGCAAGCTGTGGGACTCCTCTTGGATCTATCTGCTTTCTAAATGCTGGGCTTACAGGGGAGAGCACGGCCATGCTAGCTTTCTGCATGGGTGCTCGGGATTTGAACTCGGGATTATGTCATCTTCCCAGCTTTTTTTTCTTTTCTTTTCTTTCTTTCTTTCTTTCTTTTTTTTTTTTTTAAGTCAATGTTAGCTTAGAACTGGAGAGATGACTCAATGGTTAAGAGCACTGGCTATTCTTCTACAGGTCCTGGGTTCAATTCTCACCACCCATATGGCAGCTCACAACTATCTTGTCTGTCACTCCAGTTTCAGGGTTCTGACACCCTCACACAGACATTTATGTAGGTCAAACACCAATGCACAAAAAATAAAAATCTCAAGGCCAGCCTGGTCTACAGAGTGAGTTCCAGGACAGCCAGGGCTACACAGAGAAACCCTGTCTCAAAATAAATAAATAAAAACAAACAAACAAACCCAACAAGGTCAGCTGGCTTGGTGGTGCAGTCTCTAAGTGCAGCACTCAGAGCCGGGCAGTGGTGGTGCATGCCTTTAGTCCCAGCACTTGGGAGGCAGAGACAGGAGGATTTCTGAGTTTGAGGCCAGCCTGGTCTACAGAGTGAGTTCCAGGACAGCCAGGGCTACACAGAGAAACCCTGTCTTGAAAAAACAAAAACAAAAACAAACCAAACAAACAAACAAACAAAAAGTACAGCACTCAGGAGATGGCCTGGAAGGAACTCACAGAGATCTGCCTGCCCCTGCTTCCTCAGATCTGGGGTAAAGGTATGTGCCATCCATCACTCCCAACTTGGTTTTGTTTATGAGACGGACAGTCTCACTGTGTAGCTCAGGCTGACCTCCAACTTTGTCCTCTTGCTTCTTCCTTTCTCTCTTGCTGTGATTACAGGTGTGTGTCACCAAGTCAAGCCTACTTTTATGACTTTTTTATTACTGCATAAACCTCTGTAACTACCACTTCAATCATAACAGTCATTGCCCTAGAGAAACTCCTTCCCATTGCCCTTTAGAGACACAAGAGCATCCCCTCCTGCCTCAAACCACTGACCCTCTCAGCCCTGTCAGTGGGCCTATAATCCCTGCAACCTGTAATCTGGCATTTGAGAGACTGAGGCGGGAGAATCTTGCTATGATTTTGATTTGATTTGATTTGGACATTGTCTAAATAATAAAATAACTAGGACCAGCAATGTGCTTAGCAGGTTACAGCATTTGCTGTCAAGCCCCAAGACCAAAGCTTGATCTCTGGGACCCATGTAGTGATGCGTATAGTAAGACTTTTATGTCTGGATTTAGATGAAATGTATTGTAGGGCCTTTGTGTCTGACTTTGAGTGAAATGTTTCACCAAAGCTTTCACTACGTTTGGGTCAATCAGTTTTGAGACGATTTGAACTTTGAAGAAATGTTCTCTGTCTAGAGATTCTGCCCTTGGTGCTACGTGAGAGGTTGCAGTTGCACCAGCCTTGGTCCTAAGACATTCCTGGCAAACCCAGAGTTCTTCCTTTTGATTATGGGCAGCCATGGTCAAAAAGAGCTGAGATTTCTGCGGCTTGTCTGCTCTCGAGGGCAGCAAGAGCAAGAGAACTTTGGTAGCTGGAAACTTTCCCAGCCCCAATTAACCTTGTATGATATTTGAATAAAAGAACTGGAGTGTCAGTCTTTCCCACGAAGGCTGAACCCTTCTGCTCCTTCAGAAAATGAAGGCTTAGCATCGTGTTGAGCTTCTCTCTCTACTTCAGAACCTATGACCAATATCAGTCAGTAGACTTGGATGGTAGAAGACTTTTTTCTATTGAGTAAAGATGTTGAACCTGTGTTTTTGTTGTGTTGTTTTGATTTATTTATTTATTTATTTATTTTTAGATAGGGGCTGGCCTGGAACTCAGTATGTCACTACGGCTAACCATATACTTATGGCAATCCACCTCTCCCAGCCTCCTAAATTCTGGGATTACAAGCATAACTCAGAACAAGAAGTTTGTAAGCGTGTTTCTATGTGCTGTCCATCATGGGTTAAATTGTGTCCTCTGGAAGAAGTGTTGAAGCCTTTATCCTGATTACTGTAAACATGGTGTTATTGGGACTAGTGTCTATGAAAATGCCAATCAAATTAATCATCTTTTTTTTTTCTTCTTATTTTTGAGACAGATTTTCATTATGTAACTTTGGCTTTCCCGGAACTCCATATATAGATCTGTCTGGCCTCAAACTTGAACTCACAGAGACCCTCCTGCCTCTGTCTCCTGAGTGCTGGGATTGAAAGCATGGACCATCACATCTGGCTTCATTTTTTTTTCCTTCTTCTTAATAAGTGTGGGTCAGCATTCAATGTGGAGTCCTTATAGGAAGAGAAAAGATAGGAATAAACACACAAAGAGAAACCTGAGTGCCCACCCCAGCACTGAGGAGCACCACTGAGGAGCACCCAATGAGGAGGAGACGAGTGCTCTGGAGCAGCAAGCCAGGGAGGGAAGGAGACCAGACCCTACGAGAAAGCATGTGACCTTGTCCACAACTTGATTCTGGACTTCTGCCTCCAGAAGGTTGCGGGATATATTTTTGGCCCCTGAGAATCAAACCCTTGTTCTCTGCAAGAGCAGCCAGTGCTCTTAACCTCTGAGCCACCTCTCCAGCCCCCTGGCTAGTTTATTTTTAATCAATGTAAAGTCCTTGCTTTTGATAATTGTCCTATGTGTATCAGATGTTGGCATTAAAAGACTCAGGGGATGGGCTGGAGAGATGGCTCAGTGGTTAAAAGCATTGATTGCTCCTATAGAAGGCCTCCAGCACCAACAGATGTCTGTCAACTCGAATTCCAGCCCCAGGGTATCTGACACCCTCTTCTGGCTTCACACTGTGCAGATACATACAGCAGATAAAACATTCATATATGAAAATAAATAAATAAACCTTTTGTATTACTATTTTACTCTATATGTATGGCTGTTGCCTGCATGCATGTGTACTGGCTGGTTTTGTGTGTCAACTTGACACAGGCTGGAGTTATCACAGAGAAGGGAGTTTCAGTTGGGAAAGTGCCTCCATGAGATCCAGCTGTGGACATTTTCTCAATTAGGGATCAAGGTGGGTAGGGCCCCTTGTGGGTGGTGCCATCCCTGGGCTGGAAATCTTAGGTTCTATAAGAAAGCAGGCTGAGCAAGCCAGGGGAGCAAGCCAGTAAGAAACGTCTCTCCATGGCCTCTGCGTCAGCTCCTGCTTCCTGACCTGCCTGAGTTCCAGTCCTGACTTCCTCTGGTGATCAACAGCAATGTGGAAGTGTAAGCTCAATAAACCCTTTCCTCCCCAACTTGCTTCTTGGTCATGATGTTTGTGCAGGAATAGAAACCCTGACTTAGACAGCATGTATGTGTGCCAGGGACACGGCTGGCACCCTTGGAAGTAGGAGTGGTATATCAGATCCCCTGGGACTGGCATTACAGTCAGTTGTGGGCTCCCATGCAGGTTCTGGGAGTCAAACCTGGACCCTCTGGAAGAGCAGTATGCACTCTTTATTACTGACCCATCTTTCTATCACCAAAATAGACAAATGTTTAAAAAAAAAAAAGTTGTGAGGGCGGAGAAAATGGCTCATCAGGTAAGAGTGCCTGCCACCAAAGCTGGCAGACTATGTTTAACCCCTTGGCCACACATGGTAGAAGGAGACCACCAATTCCTAGACATTTGTCTTTGACCTCTGAGCACCCCAATACATACACATGCACACATCCAGTTAGATTAACCAGGAGCATTTGTGTGATTATAGTATCAGAATTATTCCTTCTCTGAGCCTGGTGTTTTTGTTTTGTTTGACATGTAGCTCAGGTTAGCCTCAAACTTGGTATATAGCCAAGGATGACTCCTGATCTCCCTGTGTCCACCTCCCACATGCTGGGATTGAGAGGCTTGTGCCACCACACCCAATTTATGTAATGCTGAGGATTAACTCCAGGCTTTCTGCATGCTAGACAGGCACTCTACCAACTGAGCTACATCCCCTGCCCTACAGTTCTGCTTTCTGGGGTAAGTAATCACTCTTTTTCTTGCTGACCAAGTCTCTGGCCCCGCCTTTCCCTGCTCTGACGTCCACAGCTCACCCTCCCCTCTGTCTTTCTCCTGCTGAGATGGAATTGGCTTCCTTTGTTTGTTTTTTGAGACAGGGTTTCTCTACAAGGCACTATCTGTCCTGGAACTTATTATGTAGACCAGGCTGGCCTTGAACTTACAGAGATTCTCTCTCTACCTCCTGAGTACAGGGCACCACCATACCCAACCCTGCTTTCCTTTTCTTGCCTGGCGCAGCTTCTTTCCCCCCTGGCATTTAGTCACTGCTTTTCTGTGTATTTCCTGGCTGATTGTTTTGTCTTTTATAGACCTAACTCTGTGGGAGCTGTGTTTTATTGTTATTGTTTGATTTTATGTGTATGAGTGTTTGTCTGTATGTAGGTTTGTATACCACATGTGCCAGTAGAGGCCAGAAGAGGGTGCTAGATCTTCTGGAACTGGAGTTACCCGTTGGGTTCTGGGAGCCACACGTAGGTCCTCTGGGAGAAGAAGGAACAAGTGCTCTATGAGCACTCTGGGAATGATTGTTGGGTGAATCAACCAGAGAATGAATGGGAAGAGAGAAACTGCCCATTCAGAAGGAAGTAGGAGGGCTGGTGAGATGGCTCGGTGGGTAAGAGCACCAACTGCTCTCACGAAAGTCCTGAGTTCAAATCCCAGCAACCACATGGTGGCTCACAACACCCGTAATGAGATCTGAAGCCCTCTTCTGGTGGGTCTGAAGACAGCTACAGTGTGCTTATTTATAATAACAAATAAATCTTTGGGCTGGAGTGAGCAGAAGTCCTAAAAGTCAATTCCCAACAACCAGATGAAGGCTCACAACTATCTGTACAGCTACAGTGTGCTCATATACATTAAATAAAAAATAAATAAATAAATAAGGGGAAGGAAGGAAGAGAGAAACTGCCTATTCAGAAGGAGAGAAGATGGGGGTCTGGGGAAGGCTTGTGAGGGAAGATGAGGGGCTGGGGCAGGTGTGTGAGGGAAGATGGGGGCTGGGGCAGGCGTGTGAGGTCCAGTGCTGGGATAATCTTTTTGCACACTGTGTGAAGATGTGTCTCCGTTCTTCCTCACCTGCCTAAGCACCTTCTGATTGGTTTATTAAATAGCTGAATTGCCTACAGCTAGGCAGGAGAGGCCAGGTGGGACTTCTGGACAGAGACGTCTGTCAGCTCTGGGAAAGAATCGTGGTCGGGGGGATTCACCAGTCGAACACAGAGGAAGAAACAGGAAGGGTAATGAGCCGCATGGCAGAATGTGGATTAGTATAAATGGGCTAATTTAAGTTATAAGAGCAGTTGGGAACAGGCCAGCTGTCTCTATCCCTTGTCTGGGACTTCATGACCCCTGTTATGTGCTCCCAGTCTGTGTTCCGCCCCCTTCCACAGGTGCCCAGACCTGTTGGAGGGTGGTTTTGTACTGTGTGATGTGTCTCTGTCCTTCCTCGCCTGCCTCAGGCACCTTCTGACTGATTAAAAGAAAAACCCTATGGTCTATATAGCAAACGGCAGGATAGTAAGGTGGGACTTCCAGACAGAGAGAGGGACTCTGGAAAAGAGTGAGGCTCGGGAAGATTTGCCACGGAGTCCAAGAAGAACTTAGGTTAGTAGAAACGGGATAATTGGGTTTCAAGGTAGTTGGGAAAAAGCCTAGCTTAAGACCTTCATTAATAAAAATAAGTCTCCATGTCATTATTCAGAGCAAGGGCGGGCATAGGAAAGCCCAAACTGTAACACAGGCGTGCTTGGCCAGCTGGTCTACACCGAGGGAAGTACGTGTTTCCTGTCCCTGCTCTGCCATCCAAAGACACTCAGACCCAATGACCTCTAGCACAGGCAGCCTGCTGGGGTGCCTGAAGTGGCTGTAGCTTAGGTGTGCCCAGAAACTGCCAGCATGATTTGGCCCCAAGATACTACCACAAGCCTGAGAGGAGCTTGCAGGAGGCCCTCCTGTGGTCCCGCAGCACCAGAGACCTGGACAGCATTCCAGCTTCACCACTCTCTAGCACATGGCTAGAACAGTCGAGTTTCTTACTGTCTCTGAGTATCTGTTCTCTCATTAATAAAATGACAGTCTGTCTTTGGATAGAGAAAATAGACATTGCAAAGGGCAGAGCTGAGAGCGGGGCCATGGGCCACCCTGCCTGGATTGATTTATGTACATTGTACTGGGATTGAATCCAGATCCTGCTATGTGCTGGGCAAGTGTTCTTCCACTGAACTACATACAAACCAGCCTGTCTTAATTTTTTATTTTTGACCAGGCTTCACATAGTCAAGGTTGGGCTCAAACTCACTATGTAGCTAAGGGTGACGTAGAACTGACTCCTCACGTCCACAGCTTGAGTGTTCAGACTACAGGTGCATGATACCCACACTCAGCTTATTATACATCTATTTGCTTTGTTTCTTTGTTTCTATTACATTTTTTATCTGCCTATGTGCCTGTGTGCGTGTGCGTGTGCGTGTGCATGTGTGTGTGTGTGTGTGTGTGTTAGACCTGGGCTGTTCTAGCACACATGAACAGCAGAGGCGTGTCAGGAGCCATCATAGGACAAGCTAATAACTAGCAGGTGTTCTTCCTGAAATGACTTCACTTTAGATTATATCTATGGCAAAGCTCTGACAGGCAAGGCCCAGGAATAAATCATTTTAGGAAAGATTCCTGCTATTAATATGCTTTTCCTGTTATTATTAAACATATATAATGATCAATAGGTATTATCCCACCCCTTTGGAGCAGATTTCTGCAGATCTATGAGGATGTACTGTCTTGTAGTGATACTATATAGGCAAATAGATGACTTCTTAATTCTTAATGATGATCCTATAAGAATTCCTAAAATTATATCAGTATTTATTAATCTCTGTTATAATGGGACTGCTAATAGATCCTTTTCTGATAGTCAAACCTGCAATGAGACCTCTGTCAGTTGCCCAGCCTCCTAGATGGCAAGCAGACTTTCTCCTACTCAGAGCACATTCCAAGAGGTTGTAAAACAATTAACCAAAGATCATAAAAATGGAACTAACAATTTATTATAGGTGCTAGGACAGAAGATAAAATATTGACTGGGTCTGTCTATACAAAACTTCAGTAATAACAGTTATGATTTTTAACTTTCAATGAACCTGTTGAGCTGTGGCAGCTGATGGATGGATATGCATGGAATCGTTCTCTGTTGTAAACTTCAATTTCAGTTTATGATTTGACTTTATGTGTAAACTTGTGGTAAACTTTTTAACATGTGACCATGTATTCTGAAAGATGTATAAGAACTGGGAACAAAGAGATGAGAAAAAAAATTCCCTTGTGCACTTAGGATCTTTCCAATTTCTCCCCTTTCCTTAGACAGCTTTTATAGGAAACTTTTTTACAACTTAGTAATAAACTTTATCACTTTAAAAGCTATAATCACTTTTCAAATTGTCCCTTTTTCTTCCCCGCTGACTTCCGATTAGCTGGCTGAAAGTTAGAGCCATGCAATTCCGTGGAGATAGAACAAAGGCCACATCACTTAATTCTCCCCCCTCCCCCCAGTTGTTAGGCTACAGGTGTCAATTGCCTAAGCTAGCAGCCTTTTACCCTCAGAAAGAACGAGAACGTGTTCTTAGGACTTATTAGAACTTATCATCAGCATTTCAGTACAGTTAGAGAGCTAGGTCGTCTGGAGACCCTCAGACCTTAAAGCCACACCAGAGTCCGACTCTGTGCCCCGGCAGAGGACAGCTCGAGGGAGTCGGTTCTCACCTTCCATCACTGAGGCAGCCCTGGCAGCAAGCAGGGCTGGGCGATCTCACTGCTCCTCAATTTTTATCTTTGTTATCTGCTTATTTTTGTTTTAAAACTTTTATTACATTTATTGATTTAATGTGTGAGTACTCTCCTTCCACCACGAAGGCCCCAGAATGACAAGAATGACAAGGGGTGTCAGGCTAGGTGGCACTGACCCTTATTTGCCAGGCCATCTCTTTGGCTGTTTTGGTTTTGTTTGTTTGTTTGTTTGTTTTTGTTTTTTTGTTTTTTGAGGCAGGGTCTCAATTAGTACAGATTGGCATTGAACTTTCTGTGTATTTGAGGATGACCTTGAATTTCTGATCCTCTGGGATTCCTAGCGTGTACTATCACACTACACCTGGCTTATGCTATGCTGGGAATTGAACTCAAGGCTCTATGAATGCTAGGCAAGCACTCCATCAACTTGGCTTCATCCACAATCCTTATTTTTACGTTTTTTTTTAAAAAGATTTATTTATTTATTTTGTGTGTATGAGTACACTGTAGCTGTACAGATGGCCATGAGCCCTCATGTGGCTGCTGGGAACTGAACTCAGGACGGCCCTGCTCGCTCCGGCGTAATATACTATAGCTGTCTTCAGACAGCACCAGAAGAGGGCGTCAGATCTCATTACGGGTGGTTGTGAGCCACCATGCGGTTGCTGGGATTTGAACTCAGGACCTTCGGAAGAGCAGTCAGTGCCCTTACCCGCTGAGCCATCTCGCCAGCCTATTTTTACATTTTAACTTGTTGCTCTAAAGAAAATTTTTTTTTAAATCTAAAGATTTATCTTGGGTACCAGTGTTTTGCCTGTATGAATATTTGCACACTATAGAAATGCTTGATACCTTTGGAGGTCTGAAGAAGGCATCTGAGCTGCTGGAACTGGAGTTATGGATGGTTGTGAGCCATTCTATGTGTGCAGGAAGCCAAACCCAGATCCTCGGGAAGAGCAGCCAAATGTCCTTGACCGAGGAGCTATCTCTCTAGTCCCCACTCCCAGCTCTATTGTCCTTATTTCCTTTGTGGTGCTGGGGATGGAACATAGAGTCTTACACCTGCTCACACAGTGCTGTGCCACTGAGCCCCATCCCTTTCCCTACTAGCTGAGCAAACCTGGCAAACTGCTTAATCCCTGTGCCTTCGTTTCCTCACCTATGAAACAGGTGGAATAGCAGCACCTGGTTCATGAGATAGTCATGAGGATTAAAACAGGGCTTGGCACACAGTCTGAGCACAGCACACTGGTCTATGTGATCCTTCTGTTTACAGCAAATGGAAGACATTTTTTATAGTTCTGAGCTCTGCCCTTTGGAGGTCACACATAGAAGTGATTAAAATATCTGGCTATGCAGGCTTGTGTTTGCACTGGTCAAATGCCGAGCACATGGACTCACTCGGTTGAATTCAAGCCCTGATGCTGGAAATGCCTGTGGCTGCACAGCAAAGGTTCCCCAAGCCAATGGGAGAAGGAAGGCAAGCTACTGTACTTTGGATTGAGAGGGGCTCAGGGACAGCAACCAGACTGAAGAGGAAATGGACTTTGGGGATGAGGACGAACTAGAGTTTGACCATGACACAAGAGCATGATCGGAGATAGGGGAAACTGGAAGCAGGCCACCCAGAACTGCATGTGGCCAGCCACAGAGACCTCTCTCAGAGCATCAGGGAAGTTGATTGCCCCGTGTGCATCCTGTCCCAGCCCCTCCTAGCTACTGTCCTGGAAAGCTGGAGAGCTCTAAACTATGTCTTCTACATCTTACCCAGAGTTTCAGTCAGGTGAGATGAACACCTTAGAACTGCTGTGGACACCGTTCAGTTGAGGCAGATCTAGGGTGGCCTTCTCTGAAGGCTCTGTATTGTGGACACTCCAGATTCTTATACTGCAGGGTCTGAGTGTGTAGTTTTTGTGGTTTATTTGAGATAGGAGCTTGCTATGTAGTCCAGGCTGGCCTAAGATCATTCTGTCTCAGCTTCCTGAATGTCGAGATTATACCACACCTGGCTTAGTTCTTTTCTTCCCTTAAGGAGCTGGGTATGTTCTTCCTGTGGCATGTCACTCCAAGTAGCTCTAGTAGATCCAGCAGGATCTCTGCCCAGGGAATTCTAGCAATCCTTGAAGCTACCAGCCTCTGGTTCCTAATTGTTATAGACCCACCACCCCAGAGCTGTCAGACTATAGGCAATTAATTATATTATCCACTCCTTACCTATCTAACTACACACACACACACACACACACACACACACACACACACACATGTGCACGCGCGCCCTGGCCATCCATCTCCCATGATTCATTTCTTCGTTCCTTCCATGCTGGCTGAGCTCTTATTGTGTAGCAGTCCCCAGATCAGGGACTGGGACAAGGGAGACAAATCAAATGGTTGTCATGAAACAAACTATTGTAAGCATGGTGGCTTATGTCAGTAACAATTATTTCTCTTTTTTAAAGATTTATTTATTTATTTTATGTATATGAGTACATACTGTAGCTGTACAGGTAGCTGTGAGCCCATCTGATTGTTGGGAATTGACTTTTAGGACCTCTGCTCACTCTGGTCAACCCTGCTAGTGCTCCGTTAGACCCCTCTCTCTCAGACCCTGCTAGCTCTGGGCCAAAGATTTATTTATTATTATAAATAAGTACACTGTAGCTGTCTTCAGATGCACCAGAAGAGGGCATCAGATCTCACCACCACCCCACCTTTTTAAAGAATTATTTATTGTATGTATTATGAGTACACTGTAGTTGTCTTTAGACATACCAGAAGAGGGCATCAGATCTCATTACAGGTGGTTGTGAGCCACCATGTGGGTGCTGGGAATTGAACTCAGGACCTCTGGAAGAGCAGCCAGTGCTCTTAACCACTGAGCCATCTCTCCAGCCAATTATTTTTTTTTAAAACCTTTTTATCTTTTGTTACTGGTCTGGAGAGACGGCTCATCAGCTAAGAGCTCACACTGCTTTTCCAGAGGAGCAGAGTTCAGTTCTCAACACCCACATCTGGTGGCTCACAGCCAGCTGTAACTCCAGCTCTGTGTGATCTAACATCTTTGGCCTCTTTGGACACTTGCACACACATATGTATATCCACAGACAACCATACATACATATATACATGTGATTTGGAAAAATAAATCTTTTTTTTTTTTGGTTTTTCGAGACAGGGTTTCTCTGTGTAGCCCTGGCTGTCCTGGACTCACTCTGTAGACCAGGCTAGTCTCGAACTCAGAAATCCACCTGCCTCTGCCTCCCAAGTGCTGGGATTAAAGGCGTGCGCCACCACCGCCTGGCTGGAAAAATAAATCTTGAAAATTGTTTTACTTTAGAGTGTGCATGCGTGCTTGAGTGTGTGTGTGCGTGTGTGTGTGTGTGTGTGTGTGTGTGTGTGTGTGTGTGTGTGCGTATGCACATGCACAGATGCTCTTCATCACAACAAATGTGTAAAAGTGAGTGGGTAACTGGGGTGTCAGTTCTCTTTCCATCTTCCTGAGGCAGGGTCTCTCTTCCAGTTTCTGCCATGCTAAGTATTCTGGCTCACCGGCTTCAAGATGGTTTTCCTATCTCTGCCTGGGTGGTGATGCCTTTTCTCCCTAAGCAACTCATGCAGCACACATCGTTCTAAGACAATGAAAGCTGGCTAAGAAGAAGAGACTTCTAAGCTGGGTGGTGGTGGTGCACGTATGCTTAGTAGGTTCTCTACTGAGCCACATCCACTTCTAGCCTTTGTTTGGTTATTTGAGTCAGGATCTCAGGTAGCTCAGGTTGGCCCAGAATTCCTATCTTCCTGTCTCTTCCTACACAGAACTGCTATTCCAGGCACACACAGCTTTTTATATATGTGCTGGAGATCTGAGTTCAAATCTGAGCGTTCTTAAGACAAGCACTTTCCTCACTGAGCCATCTCCCAAGCCCACTATAATCTTTTTTGAATAGTAAAAAGGTTTAATTTTGATTATTTGTCAATTTTTATGGCTTTTGTGGGTGCAGTTGAAACAGGGCTTCATACTGCATTTGAGGCTGGCCAGGAGGTCCATATATAGCCCAGGCTGGACTTCTGCCTTAGCCTTCCTAGTGCAGGATTACAGGCAGAGCTATGCCAACTTGCTGCCATGCTGAGCTACATATTGAGTTAGCCTTGGCTATGAAGTAAGCACCTACTCTCAAACAAAAACAAAAAACCATAATAGTTCCCTGACATCTGTAGAATCAAGTAAGGCAACTTTTGATATTGTTAAGTTGTATTTTATCTTTTTCTTGATCAATCCTGTACAAGGTTTGTTGATCATACTGATATTTCTTTTTGTTTTTAAAAGTTATTTATTATATGTAAGTACACTGTAGCTGTCTTCAGACCCATCAGAAGAGGGCATAGGATCTCATTACAGATGGTTGTGAGCCACCATGTGGTTGCTGGGATTTGAACTCAGGACCTTCAGAAGAGCAGTCGGTGCTCTTAACTGCTGAGCCATCTCTCCAGGCCCATACTGATTCTTTCATTTTTTTTTAAAGATTTATTTACTTGTTTAATGTATGTGAGTACACACTGTAGCTGTACAGATAGTTGTGAGCCTTCATCTGGTTGTTGGGAATTGACTTTAGACGACTCCACTCTCTGAGGCACAAAGATTTATTTATTATTATTCATTATTATAAATAAGTACACTGTAGCTGTCTTCAGACGCACCAGAAGAGGGCTTCAGATATCATTACAGTGGTTGTCAGCCACCATGTGGTGCTGGGATTTGAACTCAGGATCTTCAGAAGAGCAGTCAATGCTCTTAACCACTGAGCTATCTCTCCAGCCCCATACTGATATTTTCAAGGGATACATTTCTTTTCTTTCTTCTCTTTCTTTCTTTCTTTCTTTCTTTCTTTCTTTATTGAGAGTTTTTAGTGCAGCTTCTAAGAAAATGGCAAGAATATTTGGCTTTGGGCTAGGACTAGGAAGTAAGCTCAAGAAAAATACAAACAAAGCCGGGCAATGATGGCACATGCCTTTAACATGCCTTTAATCCCAGCACTTAGGAGGCAGAGGCAGGTGGATTTCTAAGTTCGAGGCCAGCCTGGTCTCGAACAGAGTGAGTTCCAGGACAGCCAGGGCTACACAGAGAAACCCTGTCTTGAAAAAAGAAAGAAAGAAAGAAAGAAAGAAAGAAAGAAAGAAAGAGAGAGAGAGAGAGAGAAAGAAAGAAAGGAAGAAATAAAGAAAGGAAGAGAGAGAGAGAGAGAGAGAGAGAGAGAGAGAGAGAGAGAGAAAGATACAAACGAGGAATGTATTCCTTGTATCTGATCATCTTCATAAGTTCCTAGAAACAGTAACCTTGGGACCTTTGTTTTTCCCTTGTTTTTTCCCTGACTACTCTGTCTATGCCTTAGAACTGGCCATATTCTTTGCATGTTCCTAGAATGATTTAAAAGCAGACTGGAAAAAGTTAAACTCACTTCAGCACTTGTTAGAATCATACTATAATGCTTTCTAATTTTTTTTCTTTAATCCTTGAGGCCAAGGACACCTCGGGAAAAGGAATCTCAAGCAAAGGAAAATATAGAAAATTTGGGCCAGCAGTGAGTAAGCTTTCCTGTAGGACAAGGCATTAGTAGAATGCTTTTATATATATGCTTAGAGGTATGCTCAAATCTACAGGAGCGAAGATAAGTCAAAAACAGTTTCTGACTTTTATAGAAGAAATTTGTCCCTGGTTTCTCAATGAAGGTACAATAAATTTACAGACATGGAAGAAAGTGGGAGAGAGAGGATAAAAGGATACTTACTATCCAACACATGGTCCTGAAAAAAATCCCATAGATGCTTTTAGCCTTTGGACTTTAGCTAGAGATATTTTAGATCCTAGACATAAAAGTATAAAATTAGGAAAGAAATTGGAAGACACACACAGTGATAGCAAGAGGAAAGATGAAGCTCTTCCATCCGAACCTCTGATTTATGAGGTTTCAAACAAGACAGGAAAATATGATGAGCCTCTTGATCCAGAGACAAAATTGAATTGGAGGATGTTTTAGTCAGGGTTTCTCTTCTTGCACAAACATCATGACCAAGAAGCAAGTTGTGGAGGAAAGGATTTATTTTTTGTTTTTGTTTTTATTTTGTTTTGTTTTTTCGAGACAGGGTTTCTCTGTGTAGCCTTGGCCGTCCTGGAATTCACTCTGTAGACCAGAAATCTGCCCGCCTCTGCCTCCCAAGTGCTGGGATTAAAGGCGTGCGCTACCACTGCCCGGCAGGAAAGGATTTATTCAGCTTACACTTCCACATGGCTGTTCATCACCAAAGGAAGTCAGGACTGGAACTCAAGCAGGTCAGGAAGCAGGAGCTGATGCAGAGGCCATGGACAGATGTTACTTCACCCAGGTGGTACTGGTTTTGAAGGCATGAAGGGGTCATGAAGAGCAGCTGAGGCTTGGCACTGATAGAAGCCATGGAAGGCCATTGGTCAAAGTGCAGCCTCAGTTGTAGTTGAGGGCCCAGGACTGAAGGGGTTGTTGAGGCTTGGCACCATGAAGAGAGCCTATGAGAGGCTATTGGTGAAGCCTGGTTGCAGCAGAAGACCCCTGTGTATTGGAGATGCCAGTACCATGGATGATCATCAAGAACAGAAGCCACAGTGGAGTGGATCAACATAAACTTAGAGTGCTACAAAAGTCAGAGCTGGAGAAGTGCTGCCAGCCCTTTGGAGGTGCCCAGAAGACCATGTGTGGATCCAGACATTGGAACAAGAAGCTGTAACATTGAAGTTGCCTTGAGACCCCAATATGTTTGAGATGCCAGAGCCATGGGCTACCTGCTGAGGAAAGCTGCTAACAGGGAGTGGAGCCAGCCCAGGAGAAAGATGTTTACTGTAGATACAAAAGGAATTGGAGATCTGAAGACTGCTTTAACATCAGCCAAGGAGATGAAAGTTTGAAGTTTGCCCAGCTGGTTTCCTGTCTTGCTTTGGGGATTACAGTTAAGTGATTGGATGAATCTCAGAAGAGACTTTGAAATTTGACTGTTAGCATTGTTGAGACTGCTATAGACTATGGGGGCTTTAGAAGTTGGACCATATGTATTTTGCATTATGGTATGTTTACATATGGCCCCCATAGACTCACGTGTTTGAACAAGCTATGGCGGCCAGGGAGTGGAGTGATGGTTTGTATATGCTTGGCCCAGGGAGTGGCACTATCCAGAGGTGTGATCTCAGAAGATTAGGGGAGCAATTCTACTGTCTGTCTATTCCTCTAATTTTTGGACAGTTTTTCCTAAGATGATTTATACTTAAAACATTCCTTATCACCTCAGTGCTGTGAAAGCATTGCTTGTGCGTACTGTAGTCCCCTCCAAGGCAGCAAACATAGCTAAACCCTGATTGTATGAGGGTCTAATTTTTGCACAAAGACGAGTATATCCAGATAAGTCTGTCTTTGCTTTGTATGGCTGCAGAGAGCTGCATTAGCATTCTCATAAGACAATTGTGTAACTAAAAGAATCCCTTTTTGAGGGTCTCCAAAAATTCTATTAGCTGTTTTTAGTAGTACAAACTCCTTGAAACAGTTTATCAGGAGCCTGTTTGATGTCAAGAAAAAATTTTCACTGAGATCTCCTTTCTAACCTTGGGAGGTTAAATTTTGCTTTTACCACTGTATCCAATAAAGCTTATACAAAAGGGGCATTGGGCCCATACTGGCCCAGTTGTTTTTTAACTATTATTACTCTTGCAATCATCCTAATTACAAAATATGGATGAGTTAATAATCCTGAGCTTGCGATCAAACTGCAAAATGCAGCCAATGGAACACTGACAATTTTAACCATACTTTTTTTAAAAAGATATTTTTATTTATTTTATGTGTATGAGTACACTATAGCTGTACAGATGGCCGTGAGCCATCCTGGGAATTGAACTCAGGATCTCTGCTCATTCCGGCCCTGCTCGATCCGGTGTCTTCAGATGCACCAGAAGAGGGCGTCAGATTTCATTACAGATGATTGTGAGCCACCATGTGATTGCTGGGATCCAAACTCAGGACCCTTGGAAGAGTAGTCAGTGCTCTAACCCGCTGAACCATCTTGCCAGCCCTTAACCATACTTTTTAAGTTTCTTTTGTAGTATTAAGGAGTAACCATAACTTTGACAAACAAAACCCAGTTTTAAACAATCCATTCTCTTTAAAATCAATACCAAGAGCATTACTGTCACACTACAAAGTTTGTCTGCCAATTCTTACATATGAATGTATGACAGTGCAATTTTTAATGCTTCATTAAAGAGACATTGTTTTAAATCCTATCCTTTATAAGTCTAGTTTCTAGGATAAGAATTACATAAAATATTATCCTAATTTAGAATTATCTTTAAAGACCTGTTTTCCTGGGTTGGCTCATGCCACGTGTTTTTTAGAATGACTTCAACTCTGAGTTACCAATTTTAAGCTAACTTTCTGTTACTAATGTTACAAGCAAAAAGCTGTTGTCCCCTTTAAGATCGGCTTGTGTAGACAATCAGCCTCTACCAGTGATTTTCCAGCTGTGCTTGACTCCCAGCCACAGCACAGTAGCTTATCAGTTTCTGCTGTGCAAATTGAGACTGCCTTTTAAACAAGTTAAACTGAACCAGTTTTCCTCAACATGAAACACAGAACAACAATCATTCAAACAACAAAACAAAAACAAACATAAGCTGACAGACATATGGACAGATTGATGTACCAAGGACAGACAATAGACAGAGAGGGAAGAGACCTTTATGTCTCAAAGGGACCCAGATATCCTAACCAGAACTAAGTATATCTCCAGTAGGAGCCAGAGAGAAAGGACGTCTCCTGATTTCCTCCTGTCCCTAGGAGAGCTCTGAAATAGCTTATATCCATTTTCCTTCTCTTTTGCTAAAACATCTCAGACAGGGAACAACTCCATTTCTGAAACCTATTCTCTCTCTCTTTAATTACTTCTTGAATATCTAGCCAATGTTTATAAACTTTCAAAAAAATATTTTTTTAAAATCCTTTTTTCTTAACCCGTGTTCCTTGTGTCTTGTGGGACTCCTTGAGACCCTTTAAAAACAATTCGTGCTTACTTAATCCTTGTCCCATAGTTTCACCACTCTTCTTACCTTTCCCCAGATCAATCTCACAGGCAGGTGACCTGCTGCGATCCCAATGCAGATCTTTACTCACTTCTTTACAAAGCAGGGATCCTATGCGGGGGTGTGGTGTGGTGGGGTGTGGTGGGGTGTGGTGTGGTGTGGTGTGGTATGGTGTGGTATGGGTGTGGTGGGGTGTGGTGGGGTGTGGTGGGGTGTGGTGGGGTGGATGTGGATGTCCTCTTGGGGAAGTGGTGGTCTTCTGGGACCCCAGACCCAAGGGCCCCACATTGGGCGCCAGTTGCCCTGACCTGCGGGGTGTTCAGCAGGGACCTAGGGCAGGGGGGAGAGACTGAGGCGGGACAAGAGACACCAAGAATGAGAGCAAGACAGGTTTCTGATCAAGCTCTGAAAACTTTACTTCAGGCATGGCAATATAAGCATAAACAAGAGGAGGCTTCAAGGAGCAGGGAAGAGCCACAGGGGCTTTCCGAAGGTCAGGCAGCAATCCTCAGTCTCTGGAACCAGTGGTCACAGTATCCTCCACACCCACAAATATTCTTACTGCTAGACTACACAAGTTTTCTCAGGGCTGTATGTGTATATGTGTAAGCTAGTAAATTTCCACAAGGCCATGATTAATTAAGGCCATGGCTCCCAGCAGTGAGTATGGGCTTAAGACCCTCATCCTAGCTGCCTGGAAATCAATCTTCCACTAGCAGCCTTCAGATGAAGATGTAGAGCTCTCAGCTCTGCCAGCACCATGCCTGCTTGGATGTTGCCATGTTCCTTCCTTGATGATACTAGACTGAACCTCTGAGCCTGTAGGCCAGTCCCAATTAAATGTTGTCCTTTATAAGACTTGCTTTGGTCATGGTGTCTGTTCACAGCAGTAAAACCCTAAGATAGCCACCCTTGGATGTTTTCAACTTTACATTGTTTATAATTTGCCTGATAATTTGTGGAGAAGAGATATAATAAGGACACAGGAGTCTTTTTTTTTTTTTCAAGACATGGTTTCTCTGTGTAGCTCTGGCTGTCCTGGAACTCAGAAATCTGCCTGCCTCTGTCTCCCAAGTGCTGGGATTAAAGGCGTGCACCACCACTGCCTAGCTGCATTTGAAATGTTTTGTTGACAATTTAATATTACTTATATTACTGAGATTTCTTATACTCCTCAAGAACAAGGTATTGTGGAATGGAGTTATAGAACTTTAAAACAATATCTTCATAAAATAAAAAGGGGGAACTTATATCCCCGCATACCACAAAACTATTTAAATCATGCCCCTTTTATTTTAAATTTTTAAAATATGTATGTTCATGGACGTTCAGCTGCTGAGCAGTTTTGGTATCCTCACACTTCCACTATGTATGCTTCAGTGAAATGGAAGGATCCTATGACAGGCCAATGACATGGACCCAACCCTTTCCTCATATGGGGATGCGGTCATGCTTGTGTTTTTTCACAAGAAGAAAATGGAGGGCAGTGGCTGCCAGAAATGCTGGTGTGGAATGGAACAAGTCCATGTTCCTGCTTATTCCCTTATTGATGGCTCCCATAGACAGTGAAGCCTACTGGGCCTATGTTGATGATCCTCCACTAATACATCCAGCAGTGTGGTCCAGCCTGGAGATTCTTATGGCCAGTAAAAATACTCAACTTCTTGGATGTCCTTGGACAAGACCATGACTTTCAATGCATTTGGTGATGGGATTTCTATTTGCTTTATGAAGAATAGTATGAATGATGGGTGTATTTCTGTGTTCACTCAAATTTGGAAAAAAAAAAAAAAAACATTTTACAAACCATAACTCAAAGCATGGAGATGGGCATGCCTAAATGTTATGAGGAATCTGCCCCTGATTCTTATGAGGTACGACCTTGTGAATCTGAACCCATAGAGAATGTGAATCTGCCATTTAACAAAATTGTTAGATGGAAAAAATGTTATTTTTCCTTTTCTTTCCTTTTCTTTTTTTTTTCACAGCTGAGGACTGAACCCAGGGCCTTATGCTTGCTAGGCAAGTGCTCTACCACTGAGATAAATCCCCAACCCCAGAAAAAATGTTAAAATCAACCCCCAATGTGGTTTAAGGTTTCCAGTAATATGTGAATTATTGATTGGAATTGGGGTTGGGAATCAGTCAAACATTGGACAAAAAGAGATGTCCAAAGGTCTGGCTATCAGATTAAGGTCATTTTCAGTGAATATTTGGAAGTTAGCTGCAGCTCTCTATGAAGTTAAATTAGAAATAGAAAAAAATTGGAAAATGATCTTGATTTCAAACAAGTGTGTGTGCATGTGTTAAGGCTCCTATTCTTTTATTAATTGGTCATGTTAAAATTACTTTTATTCTATGGTATTTAATGTAAGTTGTGTTGATTGTACACTTTCTAATTGTGTCAGTGTACCTGTGAAATCTGGCATGTCTATGATGGTAGTCTATCAACTAGCTTTTGCCTTACTACGTGAGTATTACAGGACCTTGGTATTCTAAAAAAAGCTTGCAAGTACTGGAAGAAGTGAGTCAGGCTTTAAGCAGAAGCAAGAGGGTAGTTGGGTTGATTATTGCTGGTATAGCAGCTTTAATTACATTAATAGCTAGCACCACTACTTCTGCAATTGCCTTGGTGGAAGAAGTTAAGACGGCCATTTTTGTTAGTCATTTAGCAAAAAAAATGTTACTAATGTTCTTAGTATTCAAGAAGCTTTAGATAGGCATTTGGAACAAGGAATTGATGCTCTTTATAATACTATTCAAATTATTGGAGAGGAGGTTCAGAGTTTTAAGAGTAAGAAGCTGGGCTGGCGAGATGGTTCAGCAGGTAAGAGCACACTGACTGCTCTTCCGAAGGTCCAGAGTTCAAATCCCAGCAACTGCATGGTGGCTCACAACTATCTGTAATGAGATCTGATGCCCTCTTCTAGTGTGTCTGAAGTTGGATACAATGTACTTATGTATAATAATAAATAAATTAAAAAAAAAGAGTAAGAAGCCATCTTGAGTGTCATACTAAATATCAATGGATTTGTGTCATTTCTAAAATTTACAATGACACTCAGTATAATCTGGAGAAAATTCAAAGACACAGGGTATTTGGCATAATTTTAATACTCGAGACAGGGTTTCTCTGTGTAGCCCTGGCTGTCCTGGAACTCACTCTGTAGACAAAGCTGGCCTCGAATTCAGAAATCCGCCTGTCTCTGCCTCCCAAGTGCTGGGATTAAAGGCGTGCACCACCACCACCCAATTCTCTCTGGATATCTTAACTTTGCATACCAAGATTTTGAACTTAAAGAATGCTGCTCCACTGACTTTTGATGCTGCAGATACTGTTGGTAAAATTATTCGTGGCTTAAGATCAGTATTTCTATTTTGGTCAAGCTTCAAGAATGGCTTATATAGCTTGATCATCTTGGCCCTTCTTGTCCTGGAAATACTTTTATTCCTGACCATTTTGATAAAACTTGTCTTTAACAACATTAGCAGCAAAAATACATGGCTTGAAACTTAAACCGGATCCCCAGACAAAGCCATCAATTTAACAGGCTGGCAGTCAGTGACAGGTAAGATCCTGCACAGAGCCTTAACAACCTAAGACAGAAATGCATTGCCTTCGATAATGCATTTTCAGTGATGGGAAATGAGGGCATTCTTGTCAGAATAACCTAAGAGAGATGCAGTCTTGTTTATGAAATAAAAAGGAGAGATGTAGAGAGCTTTCGGTGCCACTTCTAGGAAATTGGCAAGAATATTTAACATTGGGCTAGGACTGGAAAGTAATACAGCTGAGGAATGTATTCTTTACATCTTGATCATCTTAATAAATTGCTAGAAACAGTGACTTTGGGACTTTTGTTTGTTCCTTATTTTGTTTATGCCTTAGAATTGGCCATATTCTTTGCATGTGCTTAGAATGATATAAAAGCAGACTGAAAAAAATTAAACCTGCTTCAGCACTTGCTGGGATCATACTATAATGTTGTCTAATTGTTTTTTTTGTTTTTTTTTTTGTTTTTTAATCCTTGCTCCCTCCCTCAAGACCCAGTTGACTGACTAAGCTGGCTTGGTAATTTTTTTTAAAGATTTATTTACTAGCCAGGCAGTGGTGGTGCATGCCTTTAGTCCCAGCACTTGGGAGGCAGAGGCAGGTAGATTTCTAAGTTCAAGGCCAGCCTGGTCTACAGAGTGAGTTCCAGGACAGCCAGGGCTATACAGGGAAACCCTGTCTGAAAAAAACAAACAAACAAAAAAGATTAGAAAGATTTAATACCTTTGTTAAATTATTCTAAATAATTTAAAATTACATAATAGTAGATTTAAAGATGTATAAATTTATTTAAAAATAGATATATTTGAAGATTTATTTATTATGTATACAGTGTTCTGCTTGCATGACAGAAGAGGGCACCAGATCTCATTATACATGGATATGAGCAGCCATGTGATTGGTGGGAATTGAACTCAGGACCTTTGGAAGAGCAGTCAATGCTTTTAACCTCTGAGCCATCTCTCCTATTCCATCATCTGAGTCCTATTTCCTTTTTGTTGTTGTTGGTTCTTCTTCTTCTTCTTCTTCTTCTTCTTCTTCTTCTTCTTCTTCTTCTTCTTCTTCTTCTTCTTCTTCTCCCTCTTTTGTTCTTTTCCTTCTCTTCCTTCTTCTCTTTCTCTTCTTCCTCCTCCTCTTCTTCCTCCTTCTCCTTCTTCTTCTTCTTCTTCTTTTTTTTTTTTTTTTGGTTTTTCAAGACAGGGTTTCTCTGTGTAGCCCTGGCTGTCCTGGAACTCACTCTGTAGACCAGGCTGGCCTTGAACTCAGAAATCCACCTGCCCCTGCCTCCCAAGTGCTGGGATTAAAGGCATTCGCCACCACACCCGGCTCCTTCTTCTTTTTTAACAAGGTCTTACTGGCTATCCTGGATCTATGTAGACCAAACTGGCCTTGAACTCACAGAGATCTGCCTGCCTTATAAGTGTAATGTACTAAGTTATTTTCGGTGCAGAATATAGTTTAGCTTGATAAATGTTCCATGTGCACTTAAGAAAAACAGGGCCCTTGGTGGTACATGCCTCTATTATGGCCTGCAGGTAGCTGAACCACAGGATGGGTTTCAGGCCATACAGGGCCTGAAGTCAACAGGATTCTGGAAGATCAAGGTCACACTGAACCACAGAATGGGTTCCAGGCCACACATGGCTACCAAGTGAAACTTTGTTTTAAACCAATGGCCCAGCCAATTGCTGCAAGATCACACTGTGAGCCCCGAGATTGTGTTATTTACTGAAAAACCCTGTTTCTAGTTGTGTGGCTCAGCCCTAGCACACACCTTTAATACCTCTGGTTGGAATACAAACAGGTCCTTAATACACACTTAATCCCAAACAGTGAAGGTAAAATTAGTTTGTAGAAGGAAGCACCTGTGATTTCTAATTGAATGGCAGACAAAGTGACAAATCAGAGAAAGATTTGACAGAGTAAGGTATGCTCAACTCTCACAAGAAGAGAGAAAAGGGAAGCTACATAAGGGAGAGTGGGGGGGGGGGAGGTAGGTAGGGGGGGAGTTTACCCAGAGCAGTTGTACAGAAGCAGGTTGCAGAGGGAGAACAAGCTACACACAGGTAAAGACAGAGTGAGCCAAGGGAATGAGACAGACCCAGAAGATTAGAGCAGATTGCCAGAGTTAGTTTGAGGCCAAGCAGAATTATCAGTCAGAGGCTGATAGAGAAGCCTGATTGAGCCAGTCAGCTTGAAGAAGAGTTTGGGCCAGAACAGCTGAGTTGAATCAGGCAGGCAGAGCTCAGAAAGAACTCCAAAAGGGTGAGCTTATTCAGCAGTAAGTCACAGATCTGAAAACATTCTAGGCCTAGATGAGATTGTGCAGAGTCTAGAAGCTTCCAGGACTAGGCCTAGGTTATCAGATGAAGTCACTAAGCCTTGGAGAGGACAATTACTTCAGGAGAATAAAGTTACTTTTACAACCAACCAACCAACTAGAAAGATGAAGATATTTAAAGAAATCATAGTGCTGGAGAGATGACACAGTGGTTAAGAGCACTGACAGCTCTTCCAGAGGTCCTGAGTTCAATTCCCAGCAAGCACATGGTGGCTCATAACCATCTGTAATGGGATCCAATTCCCTCTTCTTGTGTGTCTGAAGAAAGCAACTGTGTATTCACATATAAAAAGTAAGTAAATAAATATATATGCAAAGAGATCATAAAGTCTGCTGTTGTTCGGTGGAGCAGAGTATAAATGTCAGCTGTGCCCAACAGGTTAGTCACATTAGTGTTTTTCTAATCATTGGGAAAGAACTATGGAAATATTTGACTATTGTAGACTGGTCTGCTTTCCCTTGCAGCTCGGTCACATTTAGCTTTTTTGTAGTTTGAAGCTCCTTTTCAGCGAATAAATATTTAGGGTTGCTATAGTAATGTGATTACCATTGTATTATTATTATCATTATCAACATTATCATTATTTTTAGAAATATGGATTCTCTGTGTAACCCTAGCTATCCTAGAACTTGTTCTGTAGACCATATTGGTCTTGAATGCACAGAGATCTACCTGTCTCTGCCTCCTGAGTGCTGGGATTAAAGGTTTATGCCACCACTGCCCAACACACTTTTACCTGTTTTTTTTTTTTGTTTGTTTTTGTTTTTGTTTTTCAATACAGAGTTTCTCTGTATAGCTGTGACTGTCCTGGAACTTACTCTGTAGACCAGGCTGGCCTGGAACTCAGAAATCTGCCTGCCCCTGCCTCCCAAGTGCTGGGATTAAAGGCGTGTGCCACCACTGCCCAGCTACATTTTTACCTTTAAAAGAATATACTTATTTTTTTCTGGCATGATGCTAAATGCTTTTAATTC
Source organism: Mastomys coucha (assembly GCF_008632895.1). Classification (NCBI taxonomy): domain Eukaryota; kingdom Metazoa; phylum Chordata; class Mammalia; order Rodentia; family Muridae; genus Mastomys; species Mastomys coucha. The sequence goes on from NW_022196904.1 coordinate 137,434,201, forward strand.
AAGCACTTGGGAGGCAGAGGCACCTGAATTTGAGGCCATCCTGGTCTATAAAGCGAGTTTCAGGATGGCCAAAACTTCATAGTAAGACCCTATCTTGAAAACATACACACACACACACACACACACACACACAAAATTTTACCTGTATGGGTGTTTTGCCTTTGTGTGTGTGTGTGTGTGTGTGTTCCACATGCATGCATGATGCCCTCAGGGGCCAGAAAAAGAGCACTGGATCTCCTAGAACTAGTTGTCAATGGTTGTGAGCCACCCTATAGGTGCTGCTCTGGTCCTCTGCAGGAGCAAAGATTGCTCTTAAGCACTGAGCCACTTTTCAGCCTGTGACATGACTTTCTTCATTATTATTCTTTACTCAGAATCCTATTTGTTGGTTCTGTTTGAAAACAAAACAAAACAAACCCACTGCGGTTCCCATTTTGAGCTCAGGGTCTGTGTAAAGGCGGTCTGAGGTCCGTAGCCAAGCCCAGCATGTTAGGGAGTTCCTGTGATGCAGTTTGGCAATTAGCACCCAAGCTGCATGGGCTTCTCAGTGATGGGGCTGTCAGGAGCCACTTGTGCATGGCCCCCACCCATGCTCCTGCAATTAACCTCAATCAACTCACTGTTTCAAATTGGATTTGGGGCTGGAGCGATGGCTCAGTGGTTAAGAGCACTGACTGCTGTTCTGAAGGCCCTGAGTTCAATTCCCAGCAACCACATGGTGGCTCACAACCATCTGCGATGGAATCTGACACCCTCTTCTGGTGTGTCAGAAGACAGCTATAGTGTACTTACATATAACAATAAATAAATCTTAAAAAAAAAAACAAAAAAACAATTGTTTAAATGGCTGGGCAGTGGTGGCTCATGCCTTTAATCCCAGCACTTGGGAGGCAGAGGCAGTAGGATTTCTGAGTTCGAGGCCAGCCTGGTCTATAGAAAGTGAGTTCCAGGACAGCCAGAGCTACACAGAGAAACCCTGCCTCGAAAAAACAAAAACAACAAAAACAAAACAAAACAAAAAACTGGATTTGGGGGTTGGAGCGATGGCTCAGTGGGTAAGAGCACTGACTGCTCTTCCAGAGATCCTGAGTTCAAATCCCAGCAACCACATGGTGGCTCACAACCATCTATAATGAGATCTGATGCCCTCTTCTGGTGTGTCTGAAGACAGCTACAGTGTAACTCATATAATAAAAAATAAATCTTCAAACTAGATTTGGTAGGAATTTTCTCTTTGCTCTGTGGTTACCCCACCCGGGGTGAACAAGCATCTCTATGCATCTCCCTAGGAAAACAGCACAACACAACTCGATAGTTGAGTATAGGAAAGGAGATGGTTGCATTCGGCCTGGTGTGAGATGGCAAAGAAAATGAGACTCTACAGATGCTGAGGCAGCAGGATCAAAAGGACTTCCTCTCTTGCCTGATGTATGGCCAAACCTCACTGCTCCCATGCTTGCCTCCCACCCTGCCAGGCTCTATTCCCAGAGGCCCTGGAGAGATCCCTTTAGACCTGAGTCAAGTGTCACACCCTTGACACCCTCTAGTGAGCCCTCATGCTTCAGAGTAGAGGCCCTTGATGTGACCCTGGACCCCGGTGTCACCTATGAGCCACTCTTTACTAGTTCCTCTCTAGCCTCCAACCAACCTGAACCTGCATCCCTTCCTCTGGAGCTCTGCCCAGACACACATCTGCTCCACCTTCTCAGTGTTTGTAGGCCTCTCCCCAGTGAGGCTTACCCTGTGCTCACTGATTATCCCACCCGGAAGCCAGCACTTCCACATGCCTGGTACCTTTTCCATTTTTCTTTGTGTGGTCTGAGTGCTCGTGCCCATGTGATCACATGGAGGCTAGAGATCATGTTCTATACTATCACTCTGCACCCTATTCTCTTGAGACCTGGGACTTTCAAGGAACCTGGGACTTTCAAGGAACCTGGAGCAAGGCTGGCGGCCCATGAGCAGACCCTTCTCTCTCTGTCTTCCCATGG
>NW_022196904.1:137436242-137482378 GCF_008632895.1 Mastomys coucha
GTCCTGGCTGTCTTGGAACTCACTCTGTAGACCAGGCTGGCCTCAAACTCAGAAATCCACCTGCCTCTCCGATTTTCTTTTTAATTGGGTGCTGAGGATTTGAATGTAAGTCCTCATGCTGGGACAGCACACATATTTACTTTGAGTCTTCTCTCAACTCTTCAGTAATCTTTCTGTTATTTGGGGGTGGGGTGAGGGTGGGGGAGGGTTTCTCTGTTTGTTGCCCTTCCTATCCTGGAATTCATTCTGTAGACCAGGTTGGCCTTGATCTCAGAGAGATCTGCTTGCCTCTGCCCCCAAATTTCTGGGATTAAAGGCATGTGCCACACCTGACCAGTAGCATTTCTTGCCTCCCAGTTTTTAAGTAATTCACTAACATTACTAATATTAAGTTGACCAGTTGAACATTTGATTGTCCTGCTTCAGCATTTAAGGGGAACTGGAATTACATGCTTTATTGTCATGCCTGGCATTGTTTTTAAAATTACTTTTTTTTTTTTGGTTTTACGAGACAGGGTTTTTCTGTGTAGTCCTGGCTGTCCTGGTACTCACTCTGTCCTGGTACTCACTCTGTAGACCAGGCTGGCCTCGAACTCAGAAATGAACCTGCCTTTGCCTCCCAAGTGCTGGGATTAAAGGCGTTCGCCACCACCGCCCGGCTAAAATTACATTTGTATGTGAGTCTGCTCATATATATGGGAAGAGCACCCTCTAGCTGGTACACCTGAGTAGCAAATGGTTAAACAGGTTGTAGAAGTCAGATAACAACTTGTTAAGAGTCAGCTGTCTCCTTCCACCACATGGGTCCTGGTGATTAGACTCTTGTCATTAGACTGGAAGCAAATGCTTTAACCCTCAAGACATGGAGACGCCCCCCCCCCATACATACACACTTTTTTAAAGGATAGGATCTCACTCTATAGCCCTAGGCTGGCCTTGGATTTATGGCGATCTTCCTGCCTGAGCCTCTCAATTTTCTGGGATTATAGGAGTAGGCCACTATGCTCTGCTCACTACATGATTTCAAAGGTTGAGCAGATCTGAGCTGAAGACCAGACAAGGGAGTCCTCGCCATCTTGGGGCCAGAGAAGTTGAATCTATAGGAACAGAGGAAATGTTGCAAGAAAAGGGGCCAACATGGACACATAATTTAAATAAGAAGATGGACAAGGAAATGAGACAGATATATACCTAGGGGAGGGAGGAGATCGCCAAAAAATGTAGGAGATTTTCAAGAATGGGGGAATCTGAGTCTGTAGGATTAAAGGTAACCAGTAGGTCATAGCTAGCCTTACGTGGGAAGGAGTGGGGAGCCAACTCAGGACTTGAACTGTTAAAGACAATAGATGGTGGTGAAGATGGCTGAGACCAAGAGCACAGGGACTGAGGGGCAGACAGACACTAATGCTGCGACCCTTTTATACAGTTCCCCATGTTGTGGTGATCCATAACCATAACATTATTTCGTTGCTAATTCATAACTGTAATTTTGCTACTGTTAAGAATTATAATGTAAATGTACAATATGCAGGATATCTCATATTTGAACCCTGTGAAAGGGTTTGATGCCCAAAAGGCTTACAACCCACAGGTGAAAGCCACTGCCTTAAAGACTTCTAGAACCAGTTTTCTTTTTCTTTTTTTCTCCTTCCTTCCTTTCTTTTTGTTGTCAGACAATATTTTTAATTCCGTTGTACTGAAGGAAAGTCATTTTATGTATTTATCTTGAAGTGTTCTACCAGTAATGACAATTTTGAAAGCCCCTGTGCTATATTTTAACAACAGTCACCTCCGGTTCTGTATTCACAGTCCGTGTTGTGACTCCCACCACAGTAGAAATTCTAGTTGAATCTTCATTAATTATTATATTTGATTCCCCTCCCCCCTTAGGCCTTTGAATTTACAGTGAGTCCGAGTTAAAAATGGGAGGAGCACCCTCTAGCTGATAAACTTGGGTAATGAGGTGGATGCTTTCAGCCTCCATTCTGTTTGCGACTACACTGATTGTCTGAGTCCTAACAGACAAAAACAGCTCAGAACAGAGGGGTCTGGCTATCTCCAGGAACGAACACGCATGCTGACTGAGCTTTTGGGGTGTTGAAAAGTCAACGCCTTCGCACAGAACTCTCCACCCAAACCTGGAAATAACTGGCGCTGTTTCGGGTGAGCCCGGACACACCCAGACGCTGCTCCTTTTGAGAGCGCGGTAAGCGTTCCCCAAGGCGGGATAGGGATCCCCGGCCTACGGACTGCGCTTTCTCAGCCGACAGCCAGCTGCCAAAGCACCCAGTCCAAGGCCACGCTGCCTACGGACCCTAGCAACCACTGCTCTTCTTTCCCTATAGGCCAGAAATTTTTCTTTTCTTTTCTCATTGGTCCGCGTAACTCTATCGCAACCAATCAGCGGTAGCCACGGGAACAAACTCACTCCTACATAACCTGAGTTGGGGGGAGGTGACCTGGGAAGACACATATCTGTTTTCTGCACCGTTTTCTTTCCCCGAGAAGCACTTTGCTTCTTACCGTGTCGTGGCTATCCCAGGAATGAGGCGCTTACACATTTTATTTCTTTCATGCCTGACGTAAAGTCTGGCCCTTGCTCTCTCCTGCACCCCTCCGAATGGCTCGGCCCGCGGAATGCCCCATCTTCCAGGCTCTTCGAGAGCCCGAGTCTTGGAGGGGTTTAGGGTGGTGATTCTACAACGGTGACTAGCAAGTGGGGGGCTTCAGTCCTCTCCCGCTGCCCTCCTGGGCGCGACCACAAGTCACATTTCTCGCTCGTTCCGGCTGCCTGGGCACCGGCCCCAGAAGCACGGGTGCGCGCAAAGCGTACTTGGTACGGTCCACTCCGCCGCGCCCCGCGCCGCCGGAAGTGAGGTGTCTTACCCCCGAAGTTCCGGTTCGCAGGGGGTGGGGAGTGTTGTTAACCAGAGCGGCTGCCGCAGTCGCGGGGATTGAGCGTGCTCGGGGCGCTGGGCTCCTGGTGAGTGGGCCGAAGTCTGGTCCTGATTGGGGTTGGGGGGTCGGCGTTTAGGACCTTGCCCTTTGGGGTCACTGAGATCAACCCGCCCCCCTGCGTTCCGCCGCCAGTCTTCGGCCTGTCAAATGGCTGGAGACCTCAGGCGGCGGCGCGGCCACCGTTCCCGAGGCCGGGCCCCGCCTGCGAGCTTCGCAACTTGTAGCGTTCACAGGTGCGCGACTGTGAGACGACCTGACTGGTTCTCAATCCCGCCGCTGCACCCTGGCGGTCGGCCGTTTCTCCGGTTCTCGGAGTGGACACTGCTCGGGAAGAGGGGGGGGGGCGCGCCAGGGTTCCATACTGACGTACCCCGCTGAGCGCGCGTCTGCGCTGACCACCCTGGCACAGCTGTCACTGGTGGTGCCGCCTTCTCAAGCTGTGCCCTCTGTACCTTGCCTCCTCCACCCCTGGCGGGCCCAGCGTACCCGACTCTAGAGCCTATCATCCCAGCTCCTTCAGAGGGTCGGCGATGGCAGCCCCTCTCTTCCCAACTTTGCCTCAGTGACTCCCTAGAGGAGGCGCCTTGGCAGGCAGCGTGGAAAGAGCCCTAGATTTGACTGACCCAAGTTCCGGGCCTTGCATCAGTGTGAGCCTCTAACTCCTTTTGAGTCCCAGTTTCTCGTTTGTGAAACAGGGAGTATATGCTGTTTTGTATCTCACGACTGTCAGGTGAAATGAGTGTTTACCCTTACACTCTGCCAGGGACTGTGCTAGGTTTGCATAGTATGGCTATCACAAATGTCACTTTCCTTGTGCAGGTCTCTGGGCCAGGGCAATGTTCCGCACCGCAGTGATGATGGCGGCCAGCCTGGCGCTGACCGGGGCAGTGGTGGCTCATGCCTACTACCTCAAGCACCAGTTCTACCCCACTGTCGTATATTTGACGAAGTCCAGTCCCAGTATGGCAGTAAGTTCAGGGCTCAGGGAAGAAGGAATGCCCAGGGAGGGAAGGAGGAGTCTACCTGGGGCAGAGGTGGGGCTACATGTCATAGAAGTAGGGGAGAAGTTAGCCTCTGGCTGCCTAACTTGGAATAATCTATGACAATCTTGGGGACCTGTCAGAGTGATGAACTCCGGGCAGAGGAAAGCAGAAAATAATCTTAAACCACCACCTTTCCTCACCCCTAGGTCCTGTACATCCAGGCCTTTGTCCTCATCTTCCTCTTGGGCAAGGTGATGGGCAAGGTGTTCTTTGGGCAGCTGAGGGCAGCAGAGATGGAGGTAATATGTCAGTGGCCCCAAAGGACAGGGTCCAGAGCCAGGCAAGCCATGCCTGGGTTTCATATCATCCCCTGCTCACCCCACAGCACCTTCTGGAACGGTCCTGGTACGCTGTCACCGAGACTTGTTTGGCCTTCACCGTTTTTCGGGATGACTTCAGCCCTCGCTTTGTGGCACTCTTTACGCTGCTTCTCTTCCTCAAGTGTTTCCATTGGCTGGCTGAAGACCGTGTGGACTTTGTGAGTTGGGAGTGGCTGATGGGCATGCCAGTGGATTGGGGTATGGGTCAACCCCAACAGTCTTGATGGTGTCCCTTTCGGCTCTGCCTTAGATGGAACGCAGCCCCAACATCTCCTGGCTCTTCCACTGCCGAATCGTCTGTAAGTAAGACTTGTGAAGAGGTGGGGGTTATACTTGAGGGAAAGAGGGTCACTGAGGAGCAGAATGTGAAAAGTCAAAACCTGTGAGCCAGTACCCTGAGCCCTGGCTGCCCCTCAGTCCGCAGCTGCACAGGAAAGATAATTTAAGAAGTCAATTTGCATAGTCTCTACTCTGTTCCACTCCAGGGCTTCTTAACTGCCTGGGCACTCGGCTCTCAGTCTTCTCCCCTGGGCCTGGGTTGCCCCAACAAAAGTAATTCCCAGAGGGCTGATTCTGATTAGGTGTACACATCTAAGTAGATGGTGGAGTCTGTGGCCATGACGGACACGAGGGTGGGACTGTCCTAGAGCAGGAAGCGATTGTCATGCTCTTTCTGACCTCAGTTCCCTCCCTTTGGGGGTCTCCACAGCTCTCATGTTTCTCTTGGGTATCCTGGACTTCCTCTTTGTCAGCCACGCCTACCACAGCATCCTGACCCGTGGGGCCTCTGTGCAGCTGGTATTTGGCTTTGAGGTAAAACTGGTTTGGGGGAACAAAGCTGCATGTGCTGTAAGCAATCCTACAAGTGCTTCCTGAGGACCCGCTATGTCTCTACCCCCTTACTGCCTACCAGGGAGCCACTGTCATTTAGTCCTGGCCACCCTCATATACTTCTAGGTTATTGCAGAAGGACACAAAGGAAGGCTGGTATAGTAGAGAAGATTCTTGGCCTGAGCACCTTAGCAAGCCTTCCTAGAGGCTGATGTCACAGCTGGCTATGAATGGAAAAGAGAAAATTGCTGGGTAGATCACCCAGGAGACGTGTCCCAGCTCACACTTGCTGAATGCTTACCACGCGCTGGTCCTTGTGCTGTGTTCATGAGTTACATCTCATAATCAGCAAACTATATTGTTGTAGATGACAGCTAATGCTTGGAGGTTGAGTCAGTTGCTCTCAGCTGTGTCTAAAGCCTGTGCTGGTATTACTGCGCCAGCTGTCCTGGAGCCTGGGCCTAGGCTAGTAAGGGGAGCTGGTGCGGGAGCTGGTGCTCACCTCGGTCTCCCATCCCCACCTCCAGTATGCCATTCTGATGACTATGGTACTTACCATCTTCATCAAGTACGTGCTGCACTCCGTGGACCTCCAGAGCGAAAACCCCTGGGACAACAAGGCTGTGTACATGCTCTACACAGAACTGTTTACAGGTGAGAGGATCCTGGATTTCCTCTTCATCAGCCACGCTTACCATAGCGTGGATCCACACCAGCATCCCTCGGTTTGTCTGCCAGCCCCATGGCCAGCTGCGGCCCTCCTTTCCTCTTCAGGCTTTATCAAGGTCCTGCTGTACATGGCCTTCATGACCATCATGATTAAGGTGCACACATTCCCGCTTTTCGCCATTAGGCCCATGTACCTGGCCATGAGGTGAGTCCAGCCTCATCCCTCACTTCCTCAGACTGATCTCTCTCCCATGTCTCCTTACACTGACTGACTTGTCTCTTCAGGCAGTTCAAGAAAGCTGTGACAGATGCCATCATGTCTCGCCGAGCCATCCGCAACATGAACACACTGTAAGTGGGCTTATTCTGGCTGCTTCCCCAAACTCCTAGATCCCTTTGCTCCCAGTTCTGGTCTTGACATGTATTCTGCCATTCTGACTAGGTACCCAGATGCCACCCCTGAGGAGCTCCAGGCAATGGACAACGTCTGTATCATCTGCAGAGAAGAGATGGTGACGGGTGCAAAGAGATTGCCTTGCAACCACATCTTTCACACGAGGTGGGAGAAGGCCCGGGGGACTTACAAAGTGGGTACAGGCTCATGGGGACCTGCTGATCACTGCCTGATCTTACTCCCAGCTGCCTGCGCTCCTGGTTCCAGAGACAGCAGACCTGCCCGACATGCCGTATGGATGTCCTGCGGGCATCCTTGCCAGCCCAGTCACCACCACCCCCTGAGCCTGCTGACCAAGGACCACCTCCTGCCCCTCATCCCCCACCACTGCTGCCACAGCCCCCTAATTGTAAGTGGTCTTTCATTTACCCACAGAGGACCTTCCTTGTCCTCAGGTACTTGCCCTGGGCTGGGTACCGACAGTCCTGGGGAATCCCAAATGTCTGCCCTCCAGAAGCTCATTCTGGGCAGGAAGGGACGAGAAGATGAGAAATAGACAAATGATGAGTGGTAAACAGGGCCTGCCAGAGTGGAGGACAGCTCTTGGTAGCCAAGCGCACTGCCTGGGGTAGGAACTGCCAGCCCATCCCTCTTCTCACTACTGTTTATTTCTCTGCAGTCCCCCAGGGCCTCCTGCCTCCTTTTCCTCCAGGCATGTTCCCACTGTGGCCCCCAATGGGTCCCTTTCCACCTGTTCCACCTCCCCCAAGCTCAGGAGAGGCTGCAGCCCCTCCATCCACCAGTGCAGGTAAGTCTTTTGTATGCCAAGGCAGCTAGGGGTGGCAGTCATTTCTGAAGACCTGGAGACTGACTTCCATTCTGCGTTTTGTCAGCCGTTTCTCGGCCCAGTGGAGCAGCCACCACCACAGCTGCTGGTACCAGTACTTCTGCCCCAGCATCTGGCTCTGTTCCTGGCCCAGAGGCTAGTCCTACCCCTGGCTTCCCTTTCCCTCCTCCTTGGATGGGTATGCCTCTGCCTCCACCTTTTGGTAAGTTGGCCACTCTCTGGGATGTCTGAGGTAAAGAGGTGAAGCCCAGGTAGTTCAGACTGATCTCTGTATCTCCTGTCAGCCTTCCCCCCAATGCCTGTGCCACCTGCGGGCTTTGCTGGCCTAACCCCAGAGGAGCTGCGTGCACTGGAGGGCCATGAGCGGCAGCACCTGGAGGCCCGGCTACAGAGTCTGCGCAACATACACACACTACTGGATGCTGCCATGCTGCAAATCAACCAGTACCTCACTGTGCTGGCCTCCCTGGGGTACGAATGCCAGATTCTAGTAACGCTCATAAAAGGTCCCTTGTAGTTTTTGACATCTGTTTCCAATGTACCCTGTAATACCTTGTGCTGCCTCAGGCCACCTGTCTACAGGCGCGCACAAGAACTCTTGGCCACTCCTACTGCTTTAATCCTTCATTCCAGGAAGTGCATCCGCAGCCACGTAGAATCAACTTATTAGTGAGCTGGTTGTGAAATTTACTTGCTTTTTCTAAGCTCAAATTATTGCTGACATTCACTGCTACAGCTCATCACCTCACACATCTCCCAGGGCCGACACTGAGGGAGCAGATAACAGTCACCTGAAGCCAGCCCGACCCATGTACAAGTGCTAGTGTCATCACTTGCTAGAAGACTTCCTGTACATTAGAATAAAAATCAAATCACTAGTCATATGTGACTGGCAGGAAGTTGGAATCCAAGGCTTGAGCGTTCTGACCTGCTCAGTAAACGCCCTCTACAGTGCCCACCTATCATTGTGGAAACAGAGTAACAATTAAGTGTCAGCTGTCTGCCTGCACGTGATTTAGAATCTACAGGGCCTAATGACTTGACCCTTTTATTGTTCTACCTGATAATCCAATCCACCTGTTCACTTATGCCTGCTCTTCACAAGGACTCCAGGACAGCTTGTAGAGCTTGTCCCGAAAGGCTCAGGGTGGTGGGTGTGTAGGTGGTAGGAGAATCTGTGCAGCCCAGAATGCCAAGGTCTGGCCTCTTGTCCCTTCTCTTGCCAGGCCACCCAGGCCAGCTACTTCAGTGAACCCTACTGAAGAGACTGCCTCTACAGTGGTATCTGCTGCCCCTTCTACCAGCACCCCCAGCTCTGAGGCTCCTACCCCATCTTCGGGAGCTTCCCCACCAATTTCTGAAGCAGAAAAGCCTGCTGGTAAGTGAGCAACCTTTAGGGGTGGGATGAAGGGTCCTCTGGGCTTCACTTCTTTCATCTTCTCCTAGCTCCCGGATCAGTGGGCATTGAAGAGGAGCTGCCTGAGGATGGAGAGCCTGATGCTGCAGAACTCCGCCGGCGTCGCCTGCAGAAGCTGGAGTCCCCCGTTGCCCACTGACACTGCCCAGACCCGGCCCTGTTTTCTTGAGTGGCCCTCACTGGAACATGTCCTGCCACCAAGTGCCAGCTCCCTCACTGTTTGCACCAGGGAGTAATAACCCCAGTTGAGAAAGACTTGGCAGGATCTCTGAGGATCAAGGAGAAGTGTCTGGGCTTCCAGCATCCCCAGCGCCCCTGGCAGCCATGGGGATGTTAGTCAGCTCTAACCTCCCTCCACTTTCTGCCATGTTCTACTGGGACCTTGAAAGTAGAAGCTGAATCTTTGGTAAGCCTTCACTCCCATGCTTCCTGGGAGGTGAAGCCCCTCCAAGCCCTGCTTGTGAGTATGGGACCATGCTGCAGTGCCGAACAGTATTAGCTTCTGTTCCCAAGTGTGGAAACCCAGAGGGGCTGAAGACAGACCAGGACCTTACCCCACCCTCCTGCCAAGACTGGTACCAATCTCTCTCCTCTATCCCGGTCTTCCCAAAACCCCTTTGTGATGGTGGCTGTGCCCCCTAAGCCCTGTGGCATTTCCATGTCTTACTGGCAACCACACAACTCAGGGAAAGGAGTGCCTGGGGGTGGGGCACAGGCGGGCAGCACTGAGGGACCCTGCCCTGCCCCTCCCCAGCCTCTTTCCCCTTCTCACCCAGCAGCCACTGCCTGGTGGGCCTGGCTAAGGGTGTGTGCTGCTCCTTAACCCACTGCTCCCCAGAACCCAAGGCAGGCCACCTCCAACTTGTGGGACTTCAGTTCAGGATTGGACTATTTCTGTACCTAGTGGCTTTGGGCTTAAATTTTGTCTTTTGAATTTGAATGCTTGACCCCAGAAAGGAGGAATAGGTGTGGGGCTAGGTACCTGACTTTCCAGGTTAGAGCAAGCTCTGGCCAGGCCAGGACCATGGAGCCAAGGCCTAGCTGCTGCTGCTTCTTTTGGTTTTGTGTTACAGGAGTTTCTGGAGAGTTTCAGATGATTATTTAATTTGTAAATACTGTATAAATTTTAATAGCTTAAATTGTATATACAGCTAAATAAAAACTTGCATTAATGACTGGTAGAACTTGTCACCTAGGATCAGGGCTGGGCTCATTTTCCTTGCTCAGTCTGTAGACTTAGGAATGGCCTGTGGTTTCTGGGGATTAGGATGCTGAGGCCGTTCAACAACTAGACAGCACTGGGAGGCTGGTACCTCTACCTCAAGTTTGAGGTCAAACAGTGTAGGAAGGTTCTGAACACTGTTTAACAATGTTTAGCCAGTTTAATGGTGGGTTGGGTGCCGTAAGTGAAAGGTCTACATTTTGTCTTCAAATCTGTCTAGTTGATTCCAGGTCACAGGGTGCTTCCCCAACCCTACCTAGTACAGTACTCAGAACCTAAGATACTATTTTATTTGTCTCATCCATTCCAGTTCATGTCATTGTCCTGCATCCTGTCATGTGTTCCACAGCTTCTACCACAGTCTGTCTATAGCAGAAGCTCTAGGCTAAGGATGGATTCCCTGATGGGTCTATCCCCTGAAGCTCCCAGAACAGGGTTGGGTGTTGCTTCCAGAATAGCTAACATAAAGAAATATACCACAGTTTATAAAGGGACAGCAGTTTATAATGTCAGGCTCTTCCACTGACACCCCGCCTGGCCCAGTTCCTGAATTAGGACTAACAGGCTCATTTGTATGTACAATACTTATGGCCTTGGACTAGGCTTGTTCCCACCAGTTCATAACTCATTTAAAGCTTGCTGTGTCTGCCACATGGCTAGTTGCTTCATCCATGTGCAGGGTGAATCTCCCTAACAGATTTCCCACATTATAATCCTGCCTCAGCTCACTGGGCATCAGCTTTTTACTGACAGGTAATGCCTCAACACAGTGCACAAGAGATTATCTGTATAGCAGTTAATGTCTGCCTTTGTTAGTCTGATTGTTGCTGTGGCCGCCCATGTTGGACAGCTCTCAAGTGGACACTTGTACATCTAGGTTGACTTCCCCTCTATGAAAGCAAAGCCTTATCTCAAAGCCCTTTTGTCCTAAGTATAAACCCTGTTCTCTGAATCCCATTCCAGAGACTCCAAATCCACTTCCTCTCTGGATGCCAGTCTGTGGAGAGCACTGCCACATGGGCTGATCATCTGGCCTCAGAAGCCTTTCTCAAGAAGCCAGGCTTTAAGCTGCTCATCAAAGTAGCCCTTGATTCGAAGAGTGCCTGTCACCTCATTAACCTGGGTGACAGGTGTCTTTCCCAGCAGTGGGCTCAAAAATTCTTCCACATCCTTTTGTAGAGCCTGGGGAAAGATAAACTCCAGTCACCAGTTTCTAATTACAGGACCCCACCCCCTTCATCCCTGGAAGAATCAGGTACACACCCAAGGTACTTACCCAGATGTCTCCTTCCACCTTCCGAATCAAGGTCATCTGTCGGTTGCCGTGTGTGATCGCCTTGTAGACAGGAATGTTGTGCATCCGAGAGCGACGAACAAAGTAGGGCAAGCTGGGAAGGGGATCTATAAAGGGATACAGTATAAAAAGCCAGCTTATCATAGCCTCACCCACCTCAACCAAGGCCTTTCCCCTCATAAAAGCTACAAAGGGCTCTGTCAGGGTTTGTTGGTCTCACACTCTTTATGTAGCTAAAACCTCGAACTCCTAATCCTCTCGTTTCCACCTCCCAAGTTCTAGGATTATATAGGTCTATATATAATAGTGTATTAAATCCTACTGTACAAGACTGCCTCAGACTTCAGATTAGAGCATCTCCTCTGTCCTTCAGTTCAGACTCAAGGCTGAATTTTCACTTTGGTCCTCTAAGGCCCCACATAGACCAGCTACCATAAGTGCTCAAGAAGAAAAAAGCTGGGCATGACTATTCATGCCTAGAAGTTAGAAGCTGGGCATGTTGGTTTACACCTTTAATCCCAGCACTCTGGAGGCAGAGGCAGGTGTATCTCTGTTTGAGACCAGCCTTGTCTACAAAATGAGTTCCAGAACAGCCAGAGCTACACAGAGAAACCCTGTCTACAAACAAGCAAACTAATGAAGGCAGGCATGGTAGCACATTCCTTTAATCCCAGCAGTGGAATTTCTTGAATTGGAGCCATCTGACCTAAAGATTAAAGTTCAGGCTAGCCAGGGTTACACAGACACTTCTTTAAAACAAAAACAGTTTACTAGAGTGTATGTATCTCTGCATCTTTAGGGATACCCCCTTGGGGTCTACTCTCTCCTTTCCCATTGACCCAGTGAGGCTGATAACTTCTGAAACAAAGAGATTGGAGTTAAAGAGACTCTTTTTTGTGTGTGAATTAGCGGTTTGCCTACATGTCTGTATGAGGCTGTCGGATAACCTGGAATTGGAGTTACACATGGGTGTGAGCTACCAGGTGGGTGGGTGCTGGGAATTGAGCCTGAGTTCGCTGGGGGAGGAACTAGTGCTCTTAATTGACAGCCCCCTTGGTCTCTATGTAGTTCCAACTGTCCTAAAACCTTGTACTGGCAATAAGACTTTACAAACATAATCACACATTGGACTCTGTGTTAAGGTTTTACATACTGAGCAGATGATACCCATTTTGCTGAACTTGAGGTTAGGAGAAGCTAAATGATTAAAGAAGTCACACCAACAATGAAGGACAGAGCCAAATTCAAAACAGGCCCTCCAGAGACTTGCCCGTCTGCTAAGCTGCATTGTCTGTTACACATGTATAGTTGGGCTGGAAGAAGAGACCTCCAAACATATGGGTCTTCTCTGCCTTTTCACCACAAGAGAAGACCTTACCCCAGTCACAGGGTGCTACTGTTGGTCCCCTCCCCGGGGTTAAGACAATACTAATCTTCCTACATCTTAGAACTTCTAAGACCACTTGAAAGTCCAAAGCCTCTATCTTTCAACTCACCTCTGGGAGGCTGCCAGCCACTAGGAGTGGGATAATGTTTATGTTTTGGTGGCTCTGGGATTTTGGTAGGGGGGAGCAGGCGCTCCACAAATTGGTATTCATCCACAGACTCCACAAAGCCAGGGTTATCAGGAGGCCCCTGGGTCTGGCTCTAAAGCAAAACAAATCACCTTTCCTTTAGTTTAATTAACACAGAAGAACTTTAGCTTTCAAAAAAAAGAAAGAAAGAAAACAATAGCATAAATAAAGACTTGTACTCGGAAAAGCACCAACTTCGATTTTTAAGTGTGCATGATATGGGGGTTGGGGGGAGGGTGCTGAAAAAACAACTCTCAGTCAGAATCCCAAGACTTCTCCAGGACTCAAATGGCAAACATGCATATTCCTGAAAAACCAATTACCCATACGATTGACCGGTACAGTATTCTTCAGTATTTTTCTCTGAACATGTTTTTGAAACTCTTTAACTCCGAATGACATGCTTGGCCGACCAGCCACCTAGCGGGGACATACAGCTGCTCTCGGTCTTAACCAACTCGAGGGATGCGGCAAGCCACATTCCAAAACCCAGACTCTCCAAGTGCAGTCCAGGCTCTGCACCTGCCCTCCACCCCGAATCTACCCTCTATACAAATATCAAGCGGAGTATATAGGAAAACTACGGCGTCGTGCGAGAATACAAAGTTCAGGGTGGTCATGAGTAACAGTGAAGCTCACACACAGCCTTTTGTCCTCCGGGCTCTCACCAGCTTCCGTCGCCCGTAGCTCCACCGCATGCAGCTCCTCCAGTCCTGCAAAGCGACTCGAAACACGGCAGCCGCCATCTTGGCGTCTCAAGTGAGTGTCATCTGCGCGCGCAGCCGAATTCGCCCCGCCTCCTCCTGCGCGCGCAGCCCACAGGCACGATCGCCTGCGTAAGGGGAGGGCTAGGACGGCGGTGGGCGGTACAAACCACCAGCGATCCGCGCGGTCGCGCAGCAGTGACGTGTCACGCAGCAGGCGGTGTGGACGTGCGCGCCCCCACTTCTTCCTCTTTCTTGACTCCATCTTCGCGGTAGCAGCAGCGGCGTCCGCGAGTTAGGTGAGACACGGGGGATTGCTGAGCCTGGAGCGCTTCGTAGTAAGCCGTCTTCGGGCTCGGAGGGTGCGGGAAAGGCAAAGTACAAGGGCGGTTCTGCGGTCTTCGGTCCGTCTTCATCCGGGTCCCTGGCGAGCCTCGCCTTCCGCATGTGAGACCACGCAATCCGTGCCCTGATTCTCACACCCCGACCTTTTTCCTGGGATGCTCCCTATCTTCACTCACAAGCCTTTCTTTCTTCGGTAGCCAACATGCAGCTCTTTGTCCGCGCCCAGGAACTACACACCCTCGAGGTGACCGGCCAGGAGACGGTCGCCCAGATCAAAGTAAGTATGTAATGATCCCTGATCCCTGATTCCACCTAACTCTGGGCTCCTTCATTCGCTGGCCCACGAGGAAAATTTGTCTATTTACAAACATTGTTCCTTTTTTTGCCTTTAGGCTCATGTGGCCTCACTGGAAGGCATTGCTCCCGAAGATCAAGTCGTGCTTCTGGCAGGCTCGCCGCTGGAGGATGAGGCCACTCTAGGCCAGTGTGGTGTAGAGGCCCTGACCACTCTGGAAGTAGCAGGCCGAATGCTGGGAGGTGAGTGGTTTTTTTCCACTGTGAGTTAATGGAATGTTTGTAGTTAAACCATGTGAAAGCTCCTTTCTCTGACAGTACACTTGTACCTTCTAAGGACTTTAGAGTATAATGGTACTTAAGTCTTTAACCAGACTGAGGTCCTAAAATTTCGAAACCTGGTGGTAGCCTGCCTTTAATATTATCACTTGGGAGGCAGGCAGAACACTGTGAGTTCTAGGCCAACCAAGTCTACACAGAGGAGCCCTGCTTAAAAAGAAAGCAAAAGGAAAGTAATAATAATGAAAATTTCATTTATTAGGTTCTGGGTGTGCTCCTGTCTGTGTAGAATGTTAGCTAAGAGTATGGATTGGCTTGTAGAGTCCTTGCCCTAGTATCTATCACCCCTCAGCACTGCACAAACTGGTTGTGACTTGAAGTGAGGGACAACTATGGTCAGCTATGTTATGACCCTCTCTAAATCTACGCAACTTTGTTGGGCTCAAATTGTCATTAAAAAGCTCAAGAGTTGAGGGAGAAAAAGTTGCTGGACGTGACCTTGGTACTTACCTAATGCCTTTCTCCCACCCCTAACACAGGTAAAGTTCATGGTTCCCTGGCTCGTGCTGGAAAAGTGAGAGGTCAGACTCCGAAGGTGAGCAACAGGATTGGTGTTTGGACTTTGTTTCTTTCTGTCACAGCAAAGTGAAGACCTTTGGACCTCCTGTCTGTTCTCTTTATGGAGAGGAACTGTGGGAAAGACGATAGGCATGGGAGAGGTCAACCAGGGTCTGATCAGTTGGTCCTTCCTTTCCCCAGGTGGCCAAACAGGAAAAGAAGAAGAAGAAGACAGGCCGAGCCAAGAGGCGAATGCAGTACAACCGGCGCTTTGTCAATGTTGTGCCCACCTTTGGCAAGAAGAAGGGCCCCAATGCTAATTCCTAAGTCCTGTTGCCATCCTGCCACTCCAATAAAGCCACTGTGACCAATTTCAGGCTAGCAAATTGTCTTGGTCATTAAGAAGGGTCTAATCAGCACAAAGGTCGGCTTCAGGTTATTAAAGTATGTGTGCCTTTTAGTCCCAGTAGCTGGGAGGCTAAGACACACCGACCTGAGTTCGAGGCCACCTTAGTCTACATAGTGAGTTCAGGGTAGCCATAGAGACCTTTTTTCAACCAACCAACCAGATTTAGTGACAAGGCTTTTGTGTTGTAGAAGCAGCAATGGAAGAGGGAGAGGTTTTGGGTAGAAGAGAATCAATCTCCCCTGAGTCTGACCAGCTAGCCTCAATAGTCCAAAACACAAGGAACTTGGTATCCCCCAGCTAGTATTACCTGACTTCCTTGGCATCTAAATTTTATCTGGCCTAACTTAATCACTGTGACAAAACTGATTAATGGTTCCAACCTCCTGTCTATTCTTGCAACTTACAGCTTCTTGGAATGCAGCGTTAACCATGGAGTAAAGCTATTTGGATACTCCATTTCAACCTCTGATGCTTTGACACCAGTATTTGGCCCATTGTAAATGAGACTTTTTTTTTTTTTTTTTGTTCTATAATGGGTGTGGATATCTCCCTCATTCATGTAGGGGGTTAGTACATCATCCAGGTGTGTTGTAGGGATGGAACTCAGGTTGTTAGAGGCAAGTACATGGTTGGTTTTTATTTTGAGACTCAAGGCCTCAAACTGCAGGCCAGGCTAGTTTTGAACCTCCAAATCACTGGTATTACTGGTGTAAATAAACATAGCAGGCTTGAATACCTCAAGGTTCAAATGCAGGGGCTCATATCCCCAACTCTGGCTGTAGTAGAGAAAAAGTACAAAACTAGAGGTTCAGCCAGGAATTGTGGCACACTTAATCCTAACATAGGGGAGGCAGGTGGATCTGGGCTTGAGGTCAGTGTGGTCTACATAGTACACCAGTTGAGCCATAGCTACACAGTGAAAATCAGTCTATGGCTGGACTGTAGTAGACTTTAATCTCAGCACTCAGTCCCAGGCAGGAAGGCCATTAAGGACAGCTTGGTCTACAGATCAGAATTCCAAGGACAGCTAGAGCTAGACAGAAATCTAACTTTACAAAGAGATGGAAATCGTGAAGTGTGGTAGCCATAAAACCCCAGGTGCTGTACGGGGGGGAGGGGCACTGGCATTTGTCTTTTTAAGAATACTCCTAGAAAAAGCTTAGTGTGTATGGCCTGTAATCCCAATACTGAGGAGATGGAGGCAGGAAGATGAATTCAAGATCATCCCGTGTTACATAGTTTGAGGGCAGCCTAAGCAGCTTGAGACCTTGTCTCAAAAAAAAACTTTAGGTCACAGAAAGATGTGTTTATTGAGATGGAAAAGAAACCGTCTGAGAGCTGAGCCGAATTAAAGAAATGTGACAAGTGGTATTGGGAAGGTACAGTTTCTACAGGCTTTGCCAGACAGCTTTTGGATTTGTGTTGGTTCACTTTCCATTATGGCTGGACACTGACACATCGTTTCTGTCACAGGCACGTCCTACAGATAATCCACTAGTTTATGAGTGGATTAGTCCACTACAGCAGGGCACTCGACCCATCTACCTCTCAATAGACCTCAGTACTTAACAATACAAACTGAATTTCGACACAACTTAAGGGAGGTTGTTTTGCCTACTTGTTCATTATTTTGTGTTTGTTTTTTTTTTTGTTTGGACAGGGTCTCAGGTAGACCCTGGTGTTTTGTTTGTTTGGTGGTGTTGGTATTTAAAGATTTATTTATTGTTACATGTAAGTACACTGTAGCTGTCCACAGACACACCAGAAGAGAGCGTCAGATCTCATCATGGGTGGTTGTGAGCCACCATGTGTTTGCTGGGATTTGAACTCAGGACCTTCGGAAGAGCAGTCGGTGTTTTTACCCGCTGAGCCATCTCTCCAGCCCGGTTTTGGTATTTAAAAGCTAGTCTATTTTTGCACAATTTGGTACAACACAAAGAAGAAGCTGGGATGAGCGACACAAACTTCTCCGAACTCGGCGAGCAGACATGTTGGGAAGAGCTTGGACGACTTCTGCGCTTGCTCAAAAAAAAAAAAAAAGTACTCCGGAAACGAAAGTTACCGAGGAGTCTCGGGACCGCGCCGAAAGGAGGCTACGCCCCGCCCCCACCCCAACGCGCACATAAAGGCGGAAATAACGGAAGAAGCGCCGGAAGTGGCGGGGCTGGTCCCAGACAAGTGGCACCAGTTTCCATGGAGCCCGCAGGGCTCTGCCGCTTCTGCCCGGCCGGGGAAGCGCTACCAGCGCGCTACACCTGCCCGCGCTGCAACGCTCCCTACTGCTCGCTGCGCTGCTACCGGGCGCACGGCGCCTGCGCCGAAGACTTTTACCGCGACCAAGTGCTGCGAGAGCTCCGTGGCCGAAGCGCTTCGCCCAGCCGGCTGGCGGGCGCGTTACGCCGTCTGCGTGAACAACGGGAAGCCGAGGAGGAACCAGAGGAAGCAGGCCTCGGGCCCGGCACGCGACCGGGCGGCCTTTCTGGACTTTGGGAACGTTTATCGCCGGCTGAGAAGGCGGCGTTCGAGCGGCTGCTGAGCCGTGGGGAAGCCGGACGCCTTCTGCCTCCGTGGCGGCCCTGGTGGTGGGGCCGCGGCACAGGCCCACGTTTTCTGGAGGAGCTGGATCATGCCCGGAGCAGAGATCTTGCGGAGCCGGAGCCCGTCCCTGCGAGGACCGCGCTGGAATCCGTGGATGATGCCGCTGCCGCGGAACCGCTTGCTGAAGACTCCAGTGCCGCCAGACCTCCCGCATTGCCTGCTCGCATCCCAGCACTGGCCAGTCTGAGCCGCAGCCCGACATCGCCACTGGTGCGCTTCCAGCTGCCCAATGTCCTGTTCGCCTACGCTCATACTCTCGCCCTCTATCATGGAGGGGACGACGACGCGCTACTCTCTGACTTTTGTGCCACTCTGCTCCATGTTTCCGGGGCCCTGGGAGCCCAGCAAGTCTTTGACTCTACAGAAGAAGCCCTACAGGCCGCAGCACACGTTCTGGAAGCAGGCGAGCACCCACCTGGGCCCCTGGGTACACGGGGTGCTATGCAAGAAGTTGCCCGCATCCTGCTGGGCGAGGGTCCTGTCAATCAGAAAGGGTACACGCTTACAGCACTGGGGCACCTAGCTCAGACCCTGGGACGAGCCCGGAAACAGGCTGTGGTTGGTGAAGAGCGAGATCGACTTTACCGGGCTCGGAAGAAGTGCCAGTTCCTGCTGGCTTGGACCAATGAAAATGAGGCTGCCCTCACACCCCTGGCTCTAGACTGTGCCAGAGCCTACCGAGCCCATGCTGTGACAGCTGAGGAGATGGCAACCCTTACTGGACAGCTAGAACGGCTTTGGGGAGGCCCAGTTCCACCCACTCCAAGGACTCTCATTGAGGAACTCCCTGGCTGAAGCGGGTATCCATGTCGTTAATAAAGATGTGTCTGGTCTGCCCAAATGTTGGCAGTGCCTTTCTTTTCTTTAGAGATGGTGCCCTGTCCTAGGCTTCTCTTGAAGTTACCGTGTAGTTGAGGAAGACCTTGAACTTCTCATCTGTCTCCCACCTTGAAAGTGGGAGGTTACGGGTGTTAGCCACGTTTTGAATTTAATAAACGCAGTGCTGAATAGCAAAGTTTCCTATGTGCTACACAAGCACTCTATAACTGAGCTACATCCCCCAGGCCTGAAGTGCCCATTTCTGAGAGTAACCAGTTACCTCTCTCACAGTCAGATTTTTGGGCCCACAAACCACTTTTTTTGAGACAGGGTTTCTCTGTGTAGCCCTGGCTGTCCTGGAACTCACTCTGTAGACCAGGCTGGCCTCGAACTCAGAAATCCTCCTGCCTCTGCCTCCCAAGTGCTGGGATTAAAGGCGTGTACCACCACGCCTGGCCTCAAACCACTTTTAAGCTTTCCTTAGTCAACTAGTCATCCCCAAGCCTCAAGTCGCTGACCCCAGGATAGAAGAAAAATACAGCAAAGGTTGAAAACATTTATTCAATGGGGAAAAACAATTTCCTTCTGGGAGCAGTGGCTCCCTCTTGCTTTAAGCAAACACCTTTGAGCATCCATGCTGAGTAGAACTGCTTAGATGGATCTGCTTCAGTAGACATAGGGTATGATTCGGTAAGGCACACGCTTGCAGTACTCCTGCCAGGCACGGCCATACTTTCGCAGGCACTGGTGCTCGTCTCGGGCCTCTCGGTGCACCAGCAATGCAGTGAAGTAAAGGACGTAGAAGTAGGGCAGCAGATGGGATAGCCCTGGAGGAAAGGGGCTGCATGAACAGGCACCAGCACCCAACTCATAAAAGCTTTCACAGCTGATGGCACACAGGGTATTAGGTCATAGGCTTTTCGTCCACCTCCAGTAACCCGTCAGTCCTCCCACCAGGCACACCAACCTACTCCAAAACCCACTCACCACAGGGCAAGGACCAGGCCAGAGCCATGATGAGGTCTCCCAAGTAGTTGGGGTGTCGAACCATACCCCACCACCCAGACACCAGCAGTTGTTTCCCTGTGGCAGTAGGGATGGTCTCAAGACCTAGAGAAAGACGGCTAATGAAACGGAACCACAAAGCCTCGCTGTTTCACCTTACCCATAACCTCTAAGAGACCCAGCTTACCAGCCACACTGGGGTCAGAAGGATTCTTTCTAAATGTGTTCTTCTGGGAGTTGGCCTTTCGGAAGATGTAGTAACCAGTAGCTGAGAGAAAGTATGAGCAGGTGGTGAGGTATGAGTCCCAGCCTTTTGCCTAACCCTGACCAAAGCCTGCCAAATCCCAGGCTCTGCTATGGCTCCCAGAATCAAGAGTCTGGGGCCTGGGCTGGTGAGATGGCTCAGCAGGTAAGAGCACCGACTGCTCTTCCAGATGTCCTGAGTTCAAATCCCAGCAACCACATGGTGGCTCACAACCATCTGTAATGAGATCTGACACCCTCTTCTGGTGCGTCTGAAGACAGCTACAGTGTACTTATTTATAATAATAAAAAATCTTTAAAAAAAAAAAAAAGGGCACTGGCTGCTCCTGCAGAAGACCTGAGTTCAGTTCCCAGCACCCGTGTTCACAAATGCCTGTAACTTCAGTTCTAGGGGATCTGATACCCTCTATTGAACTCTGCAGGTACCTGAACACATGTGATATATCTATGAATACATGCATATATACATAAATAAAAATAAATCTTTAAAAAAAAAAAAAAGAGTCTGGGGCCTACCTGATGGGTATGAATAAAGTATGAATGAAAGGGAAGGGGGAATGCAGGGCTCTCCTACTGACCCTTAATGAAGCAGATGAGCAAAGCCATGGGCAACTCCAGAGGCTGTGGATGGTACAACAGGAACTGGGCCTGCAGACTGTAGGTGAATGGTACCCAGGCTAGGTCTCCAAAGACCAGCATGAAGCCAAAACCATCATGTATTATGTCCATGGTGGTGAGGACAGACTCCTGCAGGAACATGACCCGAATACTGCCTTAGTCCAGATGACATCCTCAGGATCCCCTGCTTGCCTCCCACTGTCCAATCCAGCCTCACCTCATACCAGAGGGCATCACCCACATAGAACAATTGGAAGCCATTGACCAGCCACATAGCCAGTGAAGGACTCCCCCGAAGCTCTGCTTCCTGAATCAGCAGCGCCAGGTTAATGAGGACCTAAGGGAGGTGGGGACAGGGCCATTGTCTGAATGGGAACATCTGAGTAGGATGGTGCCAATCTCTCCCCTTCTTTCACCTGTCTTTTCACATGTTGAATGGACCAGGTCCTGTACTTGAGAGACACTGGATTGCAACTCTGCCTTAACTTAAAACTCCTGCTTTTGAATCTGAGCTTTGTCACTTGGGCAGAATATGTATCTTTGCTAAAGCTCTCTTTTCCACTTCCATATGAGAAATCGTAATAATCAGGGCCCTGCTTGAATTCTTGTTTGAAAACTAATATGTTTGTAGAGCTAAGAATTGGCTTATTATGAACCAAAACTTTGCACCCTCTTCCTCCTCCTCTTCCTCCTCCTTCTTCTTTCTTTTTCTTCTTTCTCTTCTTCTCCTTTATAAGACAGGGTTGCTTTGTGTATCCCTGGCTGTCCTGGAGCTTCTTCTGTAGACCAGGGTAGCCTTGAACTCACAGAGATTCACCTGTTTTTGCCAAAGTGCTGGATTAAAGGTGTGCACCACCACTGCCTAGCTTTATACTCTCATTCTAGTAGCTCCAGTGGCCTGAATAATGTAATAATACTGATGTGGTATTTTCTTAAAAAAAAAAAAAAAAAGTTTCACTAAGTAGCCTTGGTTGACCTGGAACCATACAGACCAGGTTGGCCTTGAACTCACAGAGATCTGCCTGCCATTGCCTCTGGAGTGCTGGGATAAAGGGTATGCCCTACCACACCCAGCTCTCACAGGCAATCTTAGAAGAAAATTTCATTCCATCCTGTTTATGAGTGAGAAAATAACCTTATATGCGGGCAGACCAGTCTCCAGATTAATGTTGGAACTAGGCCTGGTGGGATTGCAGTAACTGTAATCCTAGTTACTTCATTAGCTGAGGGAAGCAGAAGGGACCTTGATTTTGAGACTAGTCTGGACTATCCTCGTGAGACCTGTTTCAAAACTAAACCCAACCCAAACTCAGATTCAGCGGACACTGGCTCTGCCTCTGCTAGGATCTCCTCTGTGGTGAATGTGGGACCTTGCCTGAGCCCCTTTGGAGCTCTCCAGCCACCACCCACCCACATATGTGTGATCTTAACACAAGAATAGCTGGTGAGTTGTCAAGTCCACTAATGACAAACGAGGTGTTAAATCTGACAATCCCTGGTACTTCAAGCTTTTCCTTAGCTATCTTTGAAGTCAGTTTTGTACTTGGCCTCTACATCGAGAGCTGCTCATGCTCTTCCAGCTCCCTGCCTGCTTTGCTTCCCCTACACAACCTGTCATCACTGTTGTGCTGTATAGATTTAGTTTTGTGGTGCTAGGGTTGGAACCTAGCGCTTTATGTGTGCTAGCCAAATGCTCTCTCTCTGTTTGGGTTTTTTGTTTTGGTTTGTTTTGTTTTTTTTTTGTTTGTTTTTTCAAGACAGGGTTTCTCTGTATAGCCCTGGCTGTCCTGGAACTCACTCTGTAGACCAGGCTGGCCTTGAACTCAGAAATCCACCTGCCTCTGCCTCCCAAGTGCTGGGATTAAAGGCATGCGCCATCACTGCCTGGCTCTCTCTTTTTTAAAAAGATTTGGTATTAAAACCCCTTTGGGGGGGCTGGAGAGATGACTCAGTGGGTAAGAGCACCAACTGCTCTTCCAAAGGTCCTAAGTTAAAATCCCCGCAACCACATGGTGGCTCACAACCACCTGTAATGAGATCTGACTGCCCTCTTCTAGTGTGCCTGAAGTCAGCTACTGTGTACTTATGTATAATAATAAATAAACCTTTGGGCCCTAGCAAGCAGGGCCGACTGGAGGGAGCGGTGTTGACTGGAGTGAGCAGAGGTCCTAAAAAAAAATAAAATTCTCACCATCACATGAAGGCTCACAACTATCTGTACAGCTACAGTGTACTCACATACATAAATAAATAAATCTTAAAAAAAAAACCCTCTTGGTCTTACTATTAAAACAAACCCATGGGTTCATAGCTCAGCAGCATATTGACAAATGAATGAATGATGATTGCTGTCCACCCAGCAATGCTATCCCACTCTGCTCTTCTCCTGGCCCAAGACCAGCACAGTTAAGCCCAGCATGCCCAGCATACCCAGCCGATGAGGCCAGGTCTCAGCTCACAGAAATATTTGAAGTCAAAGGAACCAAGGCGAGGGTTCAGCTCCCGTCCCCGAAAGAAGTCATACACAAAATTTCCTGGGGAACAACAGAGAGTTAAGGCCCAAGAGGTAGGCATCCCACCTACCTCACCCCACCTCACTGGGACCCTTCTCACCTGAGTTTCCCCCAGGAGCCAGGGCCGAGGCAGGAGCTACCAAAGCCTTTGCATAGAGAAGGAGGCTGAAGATAAAGCTGGTGAGAGTGGTCGCAAAGGCCAGGGGCAGGAGCATTCCAGGGAGTGCCCCCAGGGGCAGCAGCCCCACTGACACCGCTAGCCCCACCAACAGGGCTGTTAGCACCAGAGCCTGGAAGCCTGAACCACAGCACAGAGTGAGCCCTGGGGTGGCTCACATACTTCTACAGCTAAAACTAACTCTCTCTCTCTCTCTCTCTCTCTCTCTCTCTCTCTCTCAGAGTTCTGGGAGAACATTGGTTTGGAGCTGAGTAGCAGCAAAAGAGATGGGAGCATAGTGAGATTCCCATACGGGAACAAACGTCATCAGAGCTAGTCCATAAACCTCCCACTACCCTTGGAACCACCCCAACCCCTCTAACTGATTCAGGGAGGAGGAGGGAAAACCCCAGTCACCATTAATAGGATAGCGCAGGCGACTCTTGTCCTTCAATTCCAGCCCTTCGGCCACCTGCGGGTACAGGGCAGGTTTTATAAGGCCTGGGGAAGTCTTCCCCCTGGTCCAGCCCTCCCTGCACCCTCCTCCCTGGTGTGTTAAAACAGAGCACACACCTTGCGTGCAGGCAGCAAATAGAGCGCCACCTGCAGGCCAAGCCAGGTGACCAACAGCAGCAGAGCCCGTGGGCTCCACAACTCCTCTAGCCCAGGCAGATAGGCCGGTAGGGCCAGGAGGCGCGCCGGGCCAGAGCGGGCCGCCAGGAGCAGGTGGAACATGGTGGCAGGCAGTAGGATCAGCATAGCCATGGCACCTGGAGAGAGAGGACCACTGTGTCGCGTGACTGCTGCTCCCAGAGCGCTCTCAAGTTCTCAGGGGCCTTGAGTCACCTGCCTACTTAGCAGGTTCCCAGAGCCATTCTCCTACCTTGATTTTCATCTTGGTCCTCTACCAGGCTCTGGCATTCCCCAAGACCATCCTGCTTTTCCTACTCTTTCGTTACACATCCCCCCTGCTGTGCAGCTGTCAGTATCCGTCTCTCCTCTCCTGCAGGCACCTCACCACCCGGCGCACCGGATCCTTCTGCCAAACTTCCCAAAAGCCTTCTATACAGCTCGTATCCTACCCTGCTCCCGTTAAGTAGCATCAGTTCAGCCTCCACCCCGAACCTTCCCATTTACCCAACGGCCCCCCAAATTCCAGTGGGGCCTGGGAGGCCTCACGAGAAGACATGATCTCTGCTTTGCCGGGGAACAATGGTTCACAAAAGTCGATCAAGGAAACACAGCCAGCCCCATCCAGATAGCCTGGCTAAGCCTCTGTATCCGTCTCAACACTGAGGTAGGAAAGCTGCTGCTCTTGTTCAGTGATCTTTAACTGGAGGCGCCCTCTGACCACCCTGGGCCCAGCACAGTAGCCAATCAGCGCTGGGAGGCGGGCTCTGTGCTGGCGCCTCAGAAGCTTCGGCATTAAAACCCAACCCAGGCAGGTCCCGCCCCTGCAGGCAAGAGGTGGGAGATCACTTAAGTTTATTAGAAGGATCCATAAACCCGCCAGCGGGGAGGGGCCTCTAGGATGAGAACAGGGCACAGGGAGGACTGGGCGATTCGGCAGCTACGAGACTCGTCGGCAGGTTCTAGCCACGCTCGCAGATGACCTCGACAACACTGGGTTCCATGGGCACTGGATCGGGACAGCGCAGGGCAGCTGAGGCTACTACTTCGTCCAGCAGCAGGTGCACTAGCTCCTCATCAGCCACAAAGCGCCACAAGTAAAGCTGTAGAAAGTGGCAGTCCACTTGCACCTGCTGCAGCCCGAAGCGCCCAAAGGTGCGCAGGCGCACACACTCCAGTAGTGTCTTCAAGCTGATCTTAATGATGCCAGTCAGCACCGACACCTGCAGGTGGACACATGGATGCAGCTCAGTGACTGCAGGCTTTTGGGGAGGAGCATACTTCCAAATTCTGAGCAGAGGCAAGGGAGATAAAGACAGGCATTTCTAGGGCTCAGGTAAGGAGGGAACAATGCAATGTTGCCACCATGAAGGAAGGAAGCAGATAAGTTCTGGTGGTCAGATCAGAGATGGGGCAGCATGAACATGATGGGCAGCAGTCACCACTGACTATTAAGTAGAAATGGAGGAAAGAGGTCACTGAGCTTGGGCTGCGGTGGGGCAGAGATCAAGATATGACTGGGAACCCCTGAAGACTAAAGAGAGAATAGAGTGAGAACAAAGAAGCCTTGAAATGAGCATCTAGATGGACAAGGTCTGCTCTGGACCTAGACTAGATAAAGTAACCTTTAGTTAAGCTCTGATGGAGTCCTAGGGCTCTCTGAATTGCTGTGGGAGCCAAACTTCCCCCTGGGATCTAGATGGGAAGGTACTTCAGACCTTGTTGAACTCCACAGGGCTGAACACATCAATTCGTTCAGAGAACAGCTTCTGAATATTGCTCAAGAGGTTTGTATCCATTGGAGCACTGGAAAGGGAAGGAAAGAGTCGGAGACCACTTTGCCGCCCTCCCTCTTTTGTCTATCTCAGGGAGGCTCCCTCCTAGCCTGACCTGGGTGTGTAGCTAGGTGCATAGCGGCCCTGCTGCCGGGAGCTGCTGTATACAGAGAAGGTCCTTTTGCTGGAGTCACTGCTCTGGGCCTTACGGACACCCTCTTCATACAGGAGCCCCACCTGGCGGAGAAAAGAGGTGTGCTGCAAGGCCAGAGCGTGGGTTACTGACAGACTTCCCTTACCCACTTGCTCAAGAGTCATAGGTACATCACCACTTATACAACCAGGAGGGTAGAACAAAGGCAGAGCAAAACCTAGTCTTAAACCCAACTTTCAGGTCATCCCTGCTTCAGCGTTTTGGGTTACTTTGGGCCTGCACATTCCCACAAGTATGAAATGAGGGTTCTAG
Source organism: Mastomys coucha (assembly GCF_008632895.1). Taxonomy (NCBI): domain Eukaryota; kingdom Metazoa; phylum Chordata; class Mammalia; order Rodentia; family Muridae; genus Mastomys; species Mastomys coucha. The sequence continues at coordinate 137,462,246 of NW_022196904.1, forward strand.
TGGCACAAGAAGGGTACAGCCAGACCCCTTTTGTCTTGGTCCTTGGAGAACTGTTTTCCAGGAACCCAGCATGCACTGAGGTTCCACCAGCCAGCCTGTGGCAGCACCTGTACATCAATAGCTGTAGTGTCCTCCACCACACGCTTCATGACAGCACGCACATTCCGGGGCTCCAGAGTACTGAGCCAGTCCCGTGTCTCCACACTTTTACGTAGCATCTGTGATATGACCAGGCCTTGCACCTTCACATAGTGAGTAAGCAGCCGCCGTGCTGTCTCTCTGGCCTCTGCACACAGTGTACTCACAGGTGTAACGGGAGACTGATCCTAAGCCAGGAAAGCAGAGGACAAGGGTTGGAGGTACTAGAGACAGATCAGAAACTACCACCAAGGTGGAGGTGAGCAAACCCTAGGAAGCAGAGGGTGAGATGGGTTCAGACCAACAGTCTGATTCTGGCAACAGAACCTCCTTTGTTACCGGCATTAGTGCCTTTTGCCCTTTCCTGAGCCACTTCACCTGCACCAGAAACTGTTCATCAGTGAGTGTGAGGATGTAGGAGATGGTGGCTGTCTCATAATCCAGGCAGAGGCGAGAGAGCAGCAGGAGCAGTGCAGGTGGTGTGGCACCTCCTTTCTCTCCGGGGCTGTCACAGAAGCTCTGGGCTGTCTGGCACATGGAGCGGATGAAACCCACGATGAGGCCCTCACGGACTCCCTGGCTGCAGAACTCGCCCTGTGAAGGGAAGCCCAGATCCACTACTAGTCCTTTCTCGGAGGTTCCGCAAAGTCAGAGCATAGGGCTGTTCCTCCCTCTGCCTTAACCCTACTCTAACGGATAGCCCTCCCCCCCCCTGCTTCCCCGCCTAGGTGGTGAGGCTGACAGCAGTGAGGCCCCTGGTATCCTTCTATCTTTAGTCCACTGCATAGCATTTTCTCCTCCAGATTGCTTCCTGAGAATGTGAATCCACCTGCAGAGTACTTGGGATAGTACTGTGTGGGGCTGGTGACATGTTCCCAGGTTCCCCCAATACTAGTAAAAGGATGCTGGAGGGCCAGTCAGCAAAACGAATACCCAAAGCCCAGGACAGACATACCCTGAAGTAGGGCTGATTGGAGAAGGACACCTCCTTGGCAGTGAAGAGATGCACAGAAGCCAGTGAAGCCTTGATGTGGCTTAGGATGGAGCTGGCGACATTGGCCAGCAACTCAGCCAGGCTGGGGCCCTCCTTCCCAGCTAGGCGAGGTGCTGCCAGGGCCTGGCGAACATCCGTCAGGCTGCTCAGGAAGGCAGCCTTCAGACCTTGCAGATGGTGGCTCAGGCGCTCACGGGCCACCCGCTCCACAATCTCTGTGGCGGACTCTGAAAGCCCAGCAGCAGCCAGCAGGGCCCCAGGTGCTCGTAGGCGCCGGTGGAAGCGATCTAGCGCCCGCACCAACAGTGAGTTGTCACTACCACCCTGCTCCTGTGCCAGCCGCCGCTCAACCAGTGCAAAGTAGCGGCCGCCCAACTCCTGCGCGAAGGCTGCCAGCTTCCCCGCACCAGCAGGGCCCTGAGCAGCAAACAGCTCCTGGTAGGCTGCTGCCACCTGGCAGAGGCCACCCACAAAACCATTGCCACCATGGTCGGTGAACTCTAACACATCAGGCGCTGGAGGGGAGGGCCCCAGCTCTGTCTCCAGGCTGCTCAGTTCTTCCTCCAGCCGTCCCCGAGCATGCGCCAGGAACTCCTCACACAGCTCCTCAGCAGGCTCGCCTAGGGCCAGCAGCAGCTCCACACACTCGGCCTGCTCCGGGGCACCTGAGCAGCCTTCCCTGTAGGGACAGAGATGCAGTGAAGAAAGCTGGTGGGCTGCAGGGGAGAAAAAATGTGGCGGGCACTCGATGTGATTGGAGAACAATGACCAGGCCCAGAAACCACACCTGAAGCGCTGCCGCAGCTGCTGGGCCAAGCGGGCTGTGATGACCTGGCAGTCATCCTGAATGGCGCGGAAGGACGGCAGGTGTTGGTACTGCTGCAGCACGGCCCTGGCACGGCCCTGGTAGCGCACAGCCTGCCCATAGGCACCCAGCTCCACGCACTTGGTGAGGCGGGAAGGCAGCTCAAAAAGGAATTGCAGCTTCCGCAGTAGTGCATGTACCCCTAGGGGACAGGAAGTGCAAGTGAGCTGCAGAGCTCAGGGTGGCTGACTTCAGGGCCTGGCCAGTACAGAGCCTACCTGCTAGCTTGGTGATGCGCTCATGTCGGTCCTGTAGTGTGGCACTGATTCGTGCGCTGAAGTTGGTGATCACTGCCATGTTGGTGGCCAGACGGTCCATCTCATCTTCCATCTTCCGGAAGTCATTCTTCATCTTTCGAATAGTGTCTAGAAGGGCAGGAGCCAAGAGAGGGAAATGAAAATGACTAAGGCAGGAAGGTGCATTTCAGTGATTTGACTAAAAACGGATTGGGACTTGGCATCAGCATGTATGGGCAAGAAGGTTATTACGTTGGTCCAACAAGCCCTGCTTACCTGGTTCTTGGTGTGGAGAGAAGAGGGGGAGACTACTTAAAATTGGAGGGAAAATGTTTTATTTTTTAAAAGCATCTTCTCACTGTCCTGACTAGTGACTCCATTTTGTCCAAACTTGCTTTCCATTTTTCCTTTCCAGCTCATTTTGTTCTGGAAGGGAACTGGTCCCTGGCACCATCAGCAGACCTGAACCTCTATGTGCAGAGCTCAGAGCTCCAGGCCCCCTAGCCTGACAGAGGTTGCTGCATGTACCCCGTGGCTCCCTGCTTTTGTCCTCTCATATAATCCTGGAGTTATTGACTAGGACTCAAACGTGGAAGACAAGCTCTCACCCCAGCTCAGCCAAACGGAGAGTAAACTGAATTTCACCTTCCTCTCTGTCTTCATTCTCTCTGGATGATGCGCACAGAGCTACTCTTTTAGAACCCTTAAAAGTGAACTCAGGAACAAACTTCTGGTGTCAATCTGTCTCATCAGTCAGTCAGAATCTAGATCCCGAAAATAGCTAGAGACACTTTGCATGGCCAGAACTTCTGACTCATTAGAGCACAGGCTCTGAAAGGAAAGGCCACCTGATCACTCACTTCTGGAACACCCTCTGCACACAGCAGGTCAGTCAACATGCTCACTCAGACTCCTTTCCCAAATGGCCCAAATTGTCAGTGGACTTCTAGAACATGCTGCATCTTCTATAAAGCCCTTTCCCTTCCAGCCAAACTGAAATCTGTGTAAGACGGCTATTTTTCTTTCAAATACCTCAGGGCCTAGCCCCTTAATGCTTCTGTCTCTATGTCTCTTCCCTGTAAATCCCATTTTAGAAAACCATGTCTCACCTTTCTGTTTCCTGCCCTACTCTGCCATGCCTACTGGCCTCCTCTTGCCTCCTTCCTATCACTGCCTGCACATCAACAATGTGAATGAGGGCTGGAGAGATAGCTCAGTGGTTAAGAGCACTGGCTGCTCTTCCAGAGGTCCTGAGTTCAATTCCCAGCAGCCACATGGTGGCTCATAGCCACCTGTAATGGGATCTGATGCCCTCTTCTTGTGTGTCTGAAGAGAGCAACCGTGTAGTCATATATATAAAAGAAATCTTTAAAAAAAGTTTGAACAAGCCTCTGGCCATTCTTGACTGGTCACTTAGGTCATTGATCCTACATATTCTTGCCTCTGCTCCATATCTTGACCATTACCTGGCTGCCCCTCAGCCTCAAGCCCCGCCCCATTCTATAATCCCACCACAATCCTAACTCAAGTTGAACATTTATTTTCATTCTGACACAGTCTCCCAATTTAGCCCTGGAAGGCCTGCAGCTTGCTATCTGGACCAGGCAAGTCTCCAATTTACTATGATGTGATTGTGTTTACCTCCCAAGCAAGTGCTGGGATTATATTCAAGCATCACCAACTCAGTTTAACTTCTTTTCTTTTTTGTTTTTTTCTGTTTTGTTTATTTGTTTGTTTGTTTGTTTTTGAGACAGGGTCTTATTATGTAGTTCTGACCTGGAACTTACTAGGCCAGCCTTGAACTCACAGAGGTCCTTCCACCTCTGCCTCCCAAGTGCTGGGATTAAAGGTGTGAGCCACTATGCCTGGGTTTAACACCTATTTTTGACTTCAAAAACATGAAGAACATGGGGGCTGGAGAGATGGCACAGCAGTTAAGAGAACCTGTGGCTTAGAAAAGATCTGGTTTTCTAACCCCCACATGATGACTCACAACCATCTATAACTACAGTTCCAGAGTATCTGATAACCTCTTCTGGTCTTTGCTGGCACTATATGCATGTGGTACATAGACATACACTGCACTGACAGACAGACAGACAGACAGATGCATGCACACATGCAGTACTTTTTAAATAACAAAAACAAAGAATAAAACCAAAAACCTACAGACCAAACATTTGCAAAACAATGAGATTTTAATTTCTTTTCTTTTTTTTTTGTTTTTTATTTTTTCGAGACAGGGTTTCTCTGTGTAGCCCTGGCTGTCCTGGAACTCACTCTGTAGACCAGGCTGGCCTTGAACTCAGAAATCCGCCTGCCTCTGCCTCCCAAGTGCTGGGATTAAAGGCATGTGCCACCACTGCCCAGCTAGAGATTTTAATTTCTTTTTCCACAAAGAACTTGGTCATCAATAGTGAAGGGAACTCTTTACATCAGACACACAGCGCATAAAGCAAAAACATTCCCGCTGCCCTCTTCCCAGCCTCAGTGCCAGCCTCTGAAGTGCGGGATTACAGGTATCTACAGCCAGTGGCCACGTATTTCATGAGTAAATGTAAAACTCTGTAGTATTTGCAGATTAGCAATCTCAGCTCTCCAAACATCCACTTTATGATTGTCTCCTTTCTTAGAAAAAGTTCAAAAAAATTCAAGCCATCTCTATTAAGTAACAAATAAATGTCAAACACTATACACACTCCAACAAATGAGAAAGTATAATACTGGCAAAATTCCTATGGAAAATTCCTCTACAAAGAAATCGCTATCTCTTTTCATCTTGAAGCTAGCATTAACAACAAGCACTTACTCACTGAATCAGGTTCAAATGAGATAAAAGAACAGAGAGGATGTGTTACCATAGCTGCCACCAAGGCATTGGCAGAGCAGTGTGCCCTGTGAGGACACAGCCACACAGATGTGAACATTCTCTATAGTCTGCCTCCTGGACACGAGGTTCAATGTTACTATACAAATGCCAAGTGCATCTAGTAGTGGGGCTGGAGAGATGGCTCAACAGCTGAGAATGCACACTGCTCTTGTGGAAGATCTGAATTTAATACCCAGCATCCATGTCAGTAGGTTCACAACTGACTCTAACTCCAGCTCTAGGGGAATCCATGGCCACCGGCCTTCACATGCACAATACCCTCCCCCCGACACACACACACATAATTAAATGCTGCTGCTGCAGCCTGCTTCCCCGCCCTGATCCTTGGCATAACTATAGTCATTTGCTTCAGCCCTGCCAGCCATCCCATACTGCTGACATAAAAAGCAGTAGACACAGTAAAGTAGCTTAGCTCAGACTGGGGTCAGGCTGACCAGATATTGAATATGAGGCTTATTGCTCTTCTTAGAAATTCCCCAGCTGTGGCCCTCAGGCAAAGCCAAACTAGATTCCTCAACCATGGACTTCACTCAGAGCCAAGCTAGATAAGGGGTTAGTTTGACCATAATGTTTAAACTACTAACACACTTGGAAAAGGGCTGACCACCCTGCAGCCCGCCCTGTATCTGCTTATGAGCTCATTATGTTTTTTCCTTATAAAATCTGACCCTGGCCAGTGTACAAGCATGCAGCTTTCAGCTCCTGATCTCTGAGCTGTTGCCCTAATCAATCAGTCTTGGGGTATGCACTCAATAACCATCACTATCCGGCTTGAGACTGGTGTTCATGTGGTTTGTGAGGTGACTCCTGGACCCAAAAACGGCTAGTACTAAATCTTAAGGAATGAGGATACAGACAGGAGGGAAGAGAGTGACAAATCTGCTCTCACGGCAGACTGAGCAGAAACAAAAGTTACCACTAATAAACTTTTAAAAAAAGTTTTAATTGACTGTGAGATGGCTTAAGCAGCAGGTAAATGTGTTTGTCATCAAGCCCAATAACATGAGTTCAATCCCTGGGACCCTCATGATGGAAAGAAAGAACAGACTCCTGAAAGTTGTTCTGACCCTCACACAGATGTTGTGTCCCACACACATGCATGCACACAATATAAACAAGCAAAACAAAAGCTAAAGTTTACTGGAATGTCTTGGTGCCTCCTCAGTGCTGCAGAGAAACTCACTGCATTTCATTCTTTCTTCCCAGCACTGGCCCTTAGGACAGCCCGCTGCCCACACAGGAGTCATCACTTCATCGCCAGTGGATTAAGACTGGGACCCAATTGTAATCGGGGTCTCTTTCCTTTAAGCCCTGTTTTTCTCAGCACGGGGTGGGGGCTCTGGGGTGTAAGACTGTGAGGAGTGTGTCCCAGTGGGATCACCTGTAGCTGAGATGAACTTGTTGTAGTTCTCATACACCAGGGTCTGCATGTCGCTGTCTAGAGCCCGGATCTGCCGCACCATGTCCGTCTCACTGTCCATCAGCTGGGCCAGAGGGCACTCTCTACGCAGCTGGAGAAGCAGGTAGCAACATTCAGTGTTAGTGCTCACTCATGTCCCCCTGCCTTGCTGTAGGTTAGTCGGCTTTCCGTGCAAGGCAACCCTGATTCCACCCTTATAAGGAATTCTATATATGGAACCTTTAAGTGGCATACTTCACAGGTTACTAGGTTAGACCCAATTTGAGATTTGTCAGCTTTCAAAGTCTTCAGGCTCAATTTAAAGTCAACTCTAGCACCTGTCAGAGCGTGGCCACGCCCATACCACGGCTCTATGAAAACAGCATCTTGGCCTCAGACTCAATGTCACCTCAGGTCAGTCCTAACCGGCCCAGGCTTCCTTATCCTCCAGATCTGCCTTATTGCTTAGTAAGGACTGTCCTCCTCTTAGGAACTCTCGCTCCCGTCATCACATCAACCAAATCGGGAGTATGATCTAGGGTCCAGTATATATATTTGGGGTCTGGACCCGCCCCACTTCACACACACACACACACACACACACACACACACACACACACACACACGCACGCACACCTGGACCCGCCCCACTTCACACACACACACACACACAAACACACACACACAAACACACACACACACAAACACACACACCTTGTCCAGATAAACTTCCGGGTCGAAGTGCGCCCCATTGAGATCTGTTGGGTCTAGAGGGTCAGGTCCTGCGGAATGCCCAGTCGCCTCTCCCTCCGAGAGGCCGTAGTAAAGCTTCAGCATCCCGTGAGCCTTCCGCCGACGCTCCGGAGCGTCCGCCTCGGGACCTTCTGGGGAGTCGCCAGGCCCGGACTCTAGGCCAGGCCCCACTGCTGCCGCGGCCGCCATAGCTCCAACCTCAACAAAAAGGGATGAGGCAGGAGAGGGACAGGAAAGCACTTCCGGGGACCATACACTTGTTGAAACCAGGCGGTCCTTCAGGTAAAACGTTCCTCTGCAGCTGTAGGATATGTGAGACTAAAGTTCCGTCTCGCGCTTGTCCTTCTGGAACCCAGAGGTTTCGCTGAGCTTCCGGGTCGTTGAGCTTCTGTGATTTTTGCTGTGCTACAAACAGGGGTGAATCGTGGCGTCCCAATCCTGCATCTGCACAGGGAAGAGACTCGCGGAAGATCGGATATGCGTCTCTGGGGTTCTGCAAGGTTCAAACTTTCATTCAGTAGCCTGCAATATGGCTTTAACGTAGTGTTTCCCAAGGTCCTGTCTCCAAGGAGTCATTCAATTTGAGAAACTCAATTCTACTTGGAGAACAGATCCTGTTAATCTTATCAAGTTGGTGGAATGTGATACGTGAGCAGTTGGGATTGAGGATAATTCGTAAGTTTTAAAGCTATAGGCAAAGAGATGAAGCTCTTATGAGAGGAAGGAATGAGGTCAGATCGGTGTATGCTGAGTTAAATAGAAGGAAATGAGACTTTACTAATGATATACTGTAAACGTTACCGAGGATAGACTGATAAGGTGCTGGGCTGCCAGGAGTTTCAGCAGACCAAACACTGACTACTATCTATTTTTATCTGAAAACCAGGATTTAAAAGAAAAAAATCTAAATGGTATCATTTTTATTGTTTTTTAAAAACAGGGTTTCTCTGCTTAGCCCTGACTGGCCTGGAACTGGTCCTGTAGGACAAGCTAGTGTGGACATCTGCCTGTCTCTGACTCCTAAGTATTGGGACTAAAGGCATGTGATACTACTGTCACCAGCTCCACTGCCCAGCTAAAAACAGTTCCGAATGGTATCTGTCCAGCCCCCAGTATTTGTTTTTAATTATGTGTATTTGTGTGTGCAGAGGCCAGGGGCCAGAAAAGTGTTGGATACCTCAGAGCTGTAGTTACAGCTAGTTGTGTGAGCTGCCCATCATGATGCTGGGGACCAAAGTGCAAGAGCAGTACACATCCTTCATCACAAGTCATCTTTCCAACTCAAACCCTTTTCTATCTTTCTTTTCTCTCTGTTTCTTTCTCTTTGAGACTGGGTCTCACTGTGTAACTTTTTAGTGACCTGAAACTCACTATTATAGACCAGACTATTGTAGGCCTCAAACTAAGAGATCTGGCTGCCTCTGCCTCCTGAGTGCTGGGACTAAAGGTCTATACTACCATGCCCACAGCCCACTTCTTAACCTATAATTTATGGCTGCTTTTGTCAGACTAAATGGCTCATAAAATCTAAAGCATTTATTCACTTGGTCTTGGACCAAAACATTTCTTGACTTCAGTGGGCTACTTAGAAACTGTACATATGAGGATTTCAGCCCATGTAGCTTTAAGAAAGTGAATTTGAGCTAGAGAGATGGTTTCACAGTTAAAAGCCGCTCTTCCTGATGACCCAGGTTCAATTCCCAAGCTCACATTGTTCTGTAACACCCTGGGGGATCCAATGTGCACCTACCTAGAACATTGTGGGGCAGATGATCAGGATGAGGTCAATGTCGTCCTTATAAGTTTGAAGCAGCCTGGGCTACATAAAAACTCCCCCAAAAGCTGAATAAACAACAAAAGGGCTGGAGAGATGGCTTAGCAGTCAAGAGTGGATTCCTGAAAGATGTCCTTTGACCATCACATATGCATTGTGGTAATTCGAACACTTTACTTCAACCCCACTAAAATGAGGCTGGGCATGGTGGCACAATCCTTTGATCCAAGCAGGCAAACCTCTGTGAGTTCAAGGCCAGCCTGGTCTACAAAAATGAGTTCTAGGGTAACCAGGGCTGCCTAGTGAGACCTTGTCTCAAACAAAACCAACCCTTGGTTAATTAGTACTAATTAAATGTGATAATCTTTAAAACCCTATTTTCTTTCTTTCTTTCTTTTTTTTTTTTTTTTTTTTTTTTTTTTTTTTTTTTTTTTTTTTTTTTTTGGTTTTTCGAGACAGGGTTTCTCTGTATAGGCCTGGCTGACCTGTAACTCACTCTGTAGACCATGCTGGCCTTGAACTCAAGAAAAATCCACCTGCCTCTGCCTCCCAAGTGCGCCACCACCACCCAGCCCTATTTATCTTTCATGCTATAAAAATACATGGGCCTTGGGAGTATAAGAACCAGCCCTGCAGAGAGACAAGGAAGAAAAGGCACAGAACCCAGGTGACAAGAAGCACCAAACACCACAGAACTTAGACAAGGCTGACTACCCAACCAGAGGGAAGACTACATTTTGCTGTTTCTGATTTCCTATGAAATCTGGTGGCCAGAACTGAGAGAGGGAAGGCAGATTTGCTGGGGTTGGGGGAATTAGTCTGTAGTCATCCCAGAATACTATCTAAAGAAAAGGGAAATTTAATTTCCTGTTTCTGCTCATTGAAGTTTGTGGTAACTCTAGTCCAACTAGAGCTTAGCATGTGGCCAAAGCCTCCCTTGCTTGGAAAAGCCTTCGTCTATTCATCTAGGCCATAACTGTCTGCCTAAACCTTGCTTGTGGGCTGGGACATGCCCCTCTACCTTTCTGAGCCCGGGACCTGTTCCCTCTACAATGTCCCCTGAGGGGATACTGAGCTGCCCACAAAGTACAGAGGATTGGATGGTGTGGGCTGCTGTCCCTTCCTTAAACTACAAGCTCCTGCCACCCAGCACACTTTGCCCATCCCTCCACAATGGAACATCCTCAATACCCAGACACATTCTACTTGTTGGAATCAGGCTACGTTCTAGAACCTTGCCCTCTCCGACGCCTTCCTCACTGTGGAATACACTGCTGTTTCTGACAGAACACCCTAGCATGGAAGGATCTTGCTGGCTCTGGACAGTGACCACTTGTTCCAGTTGCTGGGTCTGACTTGAGAGCAGGTTGTGACCAGGATGCGGTGGCGGGACCGCATAGCTGTGTTATGCTTCCCTCCAGGGCTGATGCTCACTGTAGCTGCACTCATACTCTTCTTCATACACATGGGTGTCTTTGCCAGTGATGTTCACAATTTCTGTGTCATCCATCACTACGACCGCATGAGCTTCCGTTACACGGTTGTATTAATAGTAGGTCTGGGGTGGGGCTCAAGGGCTGGCTGGGGAAAATCAAGGGTTTGATGGGAATGTTTGTTATGTCGGGGGGCCACTCTCCCATTGGATTGGTCTCCCAGTTCTCCCAGGTGATCAGCATCGGCTGGGCTGCCATGGGGTCACTCTACGCAGAGATGACTGGTGACAAGTTTCTTAGATGCTTTGCTTTGACCATCCTGAGTGAGTGGGGAGGTGTACTACAAGGAGGGGAAGTTTTGAAACCCTGAGACATGTCAAGGAGGGGACAAAAATGTTGAGCTGATGGGCTCTCTCCTCTATCCAGTCATCAATGGAGCCATGTTCTTCAACCGCCTGTCCCTGGAGTTTCTGGCCATCAATTACCGAGAGGAGAGACACTGAGGCCTGGGCATTGGGGACAGGACTAAGAAGGGAGATGGAAAAAGCTGCTTCAGATGTTTTAATAAAATCTGTTGTTTATTTGCACCTGTCTGGTCCTTTGAGGGTTGAAGTAGAAGGATGGAGACCCAGAGGCAAGCAGGTGAAGACCAATTTGATCAAAAGCGCTACACACCCGGCCTTGAAGCCTCAGCCTCCAACTGACTTGGCCCCAGGGGATCTTAGTGTCTCAGGACTGAGGGAGAGGAGTAGAGAAAAGCCCTCAAGCCTTCCCACCTTCTCTCCCTAGGACTCCAGGTCCTAAGCTGGCCCAAACACGAGCAGGCTCAGGAAGGACCTACACGGATATGAGGGTTCATGAGCGGGTCCAGATTGGGATCACTGTCTGCTGCAGCCCTGCCGAGTCGAGACATAAGGGCGAGGAGTGCCAGGAAGCCCAGCAGCCCCAACAGGAGCAGCAGCCCTGCCCGCTGGAGCAGAGTCAGTGGCCGCTTCCGGGACCCAGCCCGGCTCCTAAGAAGAATGAGAGAAAAGTCAGGTCAGGCCCTGGGTCCCTGCCCTGGCACAGAGAGAAGCCTTAGTCACTACCTTTGTGGACTGGGACTGGTCACCCTGTACTCCTGTATTCGCCATCATATTGAGTTATTATGAAGCTTGAATTAGTGGGACACAAATCATCCTGGAAGCCTGAATATGTTAAACACGAGGGACACTTAGAAAAATTAGGTGGTTATCACAGCAGAAAGGAGCCTCAGAGCCCAAATCCAAACCTCCTATAGGAGGAAAGGGCAGAGTCCCTGGGAGTACACAACACAATAAAGCTGCCTGTCAAGCCAGGGCCTCACTATGGCCCCAGAACAAGTTCCACTGTCATCAGATTATCCATAGTGGGGCTTCTCCTTTCTGACATCCCACCCTTGTGTCTCTGTGTACCTGAGCAGTTGGGCCAGCCAGCCCAGAGCAGGCCGGCGGCGATATTTGTCATCATCACAATCTCCATGAATGCCTGCTGTCCGGTCATCATCCCGTGTGTCATATACTTTCCGTGGGGCTGTAGAGATAGAGACACCAACATTAACAGGCTCAGACAAACTGATCCTATGGCATGGGTGGAGGTGGTAATGAAGGACCTCCTGCCCTCCCCAACCTAACAGAGTACCTTAAGAATTGTGGGAATGCAATATCTGAACTTGAAGTGAGGAAGAGCCATCCCACATGCGGCTCCTGAGCTCACTCCACCCAAATCATCCACTGTTTTCTATTCTCTGACTGGGAAAGTCCCCCAGCTCACCGTGTGTAAGGGCTTCAGTACTACCCATGTGTATGACTGTGTGCTGCTCAGGACGGCTTGGGGAAGGAGGAGGGCGGGGAGCCTGGCTATAGAAAGCAGGCGCAGCGGGAGTGCTGTCTCTCTCCTCTTGCACAGGGGTGGTGGTGGCTGTGGAAAGAGTGAGATCTCAGTGGAGCAGGGAGACGAGGTTCAGACAGCAGATTGAGGCCACCACTTACCATTAAAGCTTGACCAGTCAGAGAAGTCTGAGGAATTGAGGGGCTCGGGCTCGGGACTTATCACCTCATCGATCTGCAGAAAGAAATCTCAGTCAGCAGTCTGCCTATCCTGCTGCTAACCCATCCCATCTGCCTCAGGAGAGGCCAGCACAGACAGATGGTCAGACAGAGAGACAGACTCTCACCAGAGGGAGGCCCAGTCCTGCCCGGGCCCAGTTGACTGTGGCTAGCTTTTCTCTCAGTGCTGAAGCCACTGGGCCAGCGAGGTTGGCTGAGGGGAAGATGGGGCCGTTACAGCTGGGGCACTGGTAGCCTGCAGGCGCTGTGTTTCGTGGTAGCTGGGCAGCACGTTCATTGATACAGGCCCAGTGAAAGAGATCTTAGGACCCATGAAATAAGAAAGGACAGACATGAGAGAGGTAATTCTTTGAGCTCTTATCCTTGGCCTAACAGTCCCATACCCCCATACCATTCCCTTACTGCAGGAATGAATTTTGGACCTATATGTGGATGCCTGGGGCTGTTCCTTTTCTCCCCACTCCAGATCCCTAAGGCTTCTTGCTAATGCTATTGAACCAAATCAAGGTAGAGTCTACCAACTTGGCCAGCCCATGACAAGGTGTGACTGGGAAGGTAATGCCTTCTACCCTTTCAAGAGTCTTCTCTGGCCTACTGTCATCATACTCCTTGGGCTAATGACTACACAATAGTTTCAGGCTGGGTGTGGTGGCAGTGCCTATAATTCTAGCACTTGGGAGGTGAAGGCAGGAGTATTAAGATCTCAAGGTCAAGGGGCTAGCGAGATGGCTCAGCGGTTAAGAGCACTGGCCACTCTTCTGAAGGTCCTGAGTTCAAATCCCAACAACCACATAGTGGCTCACAACCACCCGTAATGAGATCTGACTCTCTCTTCTGGAGTGTCTGAAGACACCAACAGCGTACTTACATATAATAAATAAATAAATCTTAAAAAAAAAAAAAATCTCAAGATTGGCCCCATGAAATTCCAGTCTCAAAAAAGACTACAAACAAGAACACGTTTAGGAAAGCTTCCCAGACACAGATACAAGCAGATATCCAGAGGCACAAATACACATGTGCTTATAAATACACACGCAAACTCAAGAGCCACTCCCTCAATGTACACTAGTCATACATGTAAGATGTATACATCTGTACACTCATGTCCCCTAACACTCAATCCCCCACTTCATTTCATCATGCATCCCATGGGACATGTACTCATATACGCTCATTACCCATCTACTCACCCACAAGTACTGATCAAGGTACACATCTGTATGAGTGGACAGGTAACATCACATGGAGAAATTCAGGTGAAGCTGCCCCCTTTTGGACCAGCACCTTGAAAAACTTAAGCTAAGGCTTTTCTACTAGGCTGTGACTACTGACTCCTGGCTAACTGTAACGTGGATAGCTCCCTCTGGGTAAAGTCTCCGAGTCAGTAATGTTCTTTAAAGTGGATCTTGCTCATAACCACAGCACACAGCTTATAAAACAGGGCAGTACCTAAAAGAACCAGGATCTGAGGCTCTGCCTTCCAAGCTTGAGGGACTCAGTATCTTGCTATCAAACCAGTCTCCAAGCTGGATCCTGGGGCTGCCCTGACCCCTTCCCAGGTCTCACCATAGCAGACAAGACGGGTGGTCTCCCGACTGGCCAGGGGTGTGTTGCACAGGCGGCAATTGGGGTTGTAGTCACTATCTTGTAGCCACTGCAAGTAGGACTGCACGATGCACTGGAGTGGGAGAGAGATGTCACAACTGGTGCCCCAGGCTCCACAATGAGCATACCACTCCAAGGCCCAACTGCCTTGTTTCTCTCATCAGACTCATTTCATTTGTTCAGTCAATGACCATTTATTGAGGAGCTACTGAAAGCATAACAGAAAGCATCATACACCATGGCCTTGCCCTTGTGGAGCTTACAGTCTACCAGAGGGGCCCTCATGAATTTGGAAGTAGCCAATCTTGTCTGCCTACCCACCCTTCAGACACTGCTATAAACGTCCCACCTTGGCGTGATTGGCTACTAGGCAGTGCTCGCAGACGTTAACTCGGTGCTCGAAGCAGAACAGGTTCGTCACTTTCCTCTTAGGGCACTTGCAAAGTCCCATGACCGATCCTAGGGAGGGGAAATCAGTTAGCAGGACGCCAGATTCTGGTAGCTGCCACTTTGTTCTCACCAACCCAGTTCATTTCTTCTTTTTAATCTCCCAGTCCCGTCCCACATCAGTCCCAACACCAAATTCTAGCATACTGCCTCAGCAAGGGTAAAGCCACGTGCCCTGTACAGATCGTACCACAAACGACCGATCCTTCATTCCATCAAGACCCAGGCCCTAGCCAGATCTCTCCCAACTCCAATACCACCAGCCCCGCCCCCAAGACCCCACCCCCTCTTGACCCGCCCCCAGCTGGCAGACCACATTCTGGGTGTCAGCGAACCTACGCGAGCCGGTCGCGACGGGTGCGTACTGTAGTGGAAAGCGCGGAAGGCCGGGGACTGAGCTCACCGTCTCCGGTAGCTGCAGGTCCGCTCCCTTCGGATCGGGCCTGATTATCCCTCCGCTGCCACGTCTCTTCCGGGTGCGGCGCACGCTGATGACGCCACCGCGCCTCCAGGACACGCCTCCGCCTTACGCTAGACGTAAAACCTGTGACGACAAACGGGTCGGCCTCCTGCTAGTGTCACTTCCGCTTTCTCGCTAACGTGGTGGGCATTTTGAACGTTTGAAGCTGCAAGTTCCCGGTTGGCGGGACACTGAGTAGGCGACCGCGGCGGAGCTGAGCCCGACCATAGACATGTCGGAGCGGCGAACACGATCTGGAGGGGCCGCCCAGCGGTCTGGTGAGCGCGGGAGCAGTGGGGCCGCGTTGTTTGGGGAACAAAACCTGGGTCCCGGTGGAAGACGACCCAGAGGAGTAGCTGGAAAACGACTTTTGCTTTTCCGAACTCGTCAAGCATCTTGTTCCTTTGGTTGTTGTCTTTTCTTCGAGCAAAATTTTGCTCATCATTAAACGTTTTTTCCTTTCCAGGGCTCAGGACTCCTCTTACTAAGCCTTCGAAGTTGTCCAAGCGGAAATCTGGCTCAGACCTCCCGAACACGTTCCCTGAAGTCTGGCCAAGGGTGAGCTCCTAGTTCTTTAGGTGTTGGGGTTTGGTTTTGTGCACTGCGTATTCAGATATTAATTTCTATGCCTAGGTATCTGTAGTCCGGCTAGCTAGCATTTCCGGGCTCACTGTTTTCTATCACTTCTGATAAAGAGCTGATCAGCCTATGGCTGGGCAGAAGAGTACAGAGAAGGCGGGACATCAGAGCCCAGTGATGAGGAGTCTCAAAGATTGAGTCCAGGGAGAGAGAAGTGGGAGAGGGAGAGGTGCGGAGGGAGCAGGTGGTTTCTTTCTTCTTTTTTTTTTTTTTTGGTTTTTCAGAGACACGGTTTCTCTGTATAGTCCTGGCTGTCCTGGAACTCACTCTGTAGACCAGGCTGGCCTTGAACTCAGAATTACACCTGCCTCTGCCTCCCAAGTGCTGGGATTAAAGACACTCGCCACCACTGACCAGCTCAGGTGGTTTCACTATAAGGTCGAGAAGGGGGAGAGAGCAGTCATGAGGACCAGAGTCATGGACCAGAGTGAGTCAGGGTAAGACTCAGATGCAGGTAAATCATGTGGTTGGGAGATAGGCAGCCTGAGAGGGTTAGAGTAGCCCAGAACTGCCCAACATAGTGTGAACAGCCTTTTAGTAATACCTCTGTGTCATTTACTCAGGAGGTAGGAGGGGGGTTGGGGAGGAAGAAATGCCCTGCGGTTATTTGGGGGTCAAAGCAAAGGGGGTCAAAGAACCCCCACCCAATGCTTCCACAGTTGGTGCTCAACATTGGACAAGAGCTTACACAAAATAACAAACTTAGAACCAGGCTCAGAGCCTGAAAAGTCTTGAGTAGAAGGTGAGAAAAACTTTTCTTTTTTTTTTTTTCTTTTTTTTTAAAAACAATGTGGATTTTGTTTTGTTTTTCTTTCTTGCTTGCTTTCTTTTTTAAGATTGATTTATTTATTATATGTAAGTACACTGTAGCTGTCTTCAGACGCACCAGACGAGGGCATCAGATCTCATTATGGGTGGTTGTGAGCCACCATGTGGTTGCTGGGATTTGAACCATGACCTTCCGAAGAGAAGTCGGTGCTCTTCCCCGCTGAGCCATCTCACCAGCCCTGAGAAAAACTTTTCTTAGCGACACCCCCCCAATTACTTTTTCACTAACTTAGAGGGCTTTGAATTAGTATAAAGTTCATGGATAATGCTACTTCTTTTTTTTTTTTTTCAGACAACTCCAGCAGCTCCAGTCAGAAAGGCCATCGTCTTGAAAAAGATCGTAGCTCATGCAGTAGAGGTGAGGGGCTGAGAGAGGAATTTGGGAGTGAGATGTCAAAACTGGGCTTAGCTATTGATTGATCAGTTGATGCTATCCCTGCAGGTCCCAGATGTGCACACACTTCGCAGGAGTCCTAGGGTGAGTTCAATTCCATCTGTTTATTTGTGTAGGATTTAATTTGTTTGCCTTAGAGGGCAGGCATACTAAACATTTACCTCAGGCAACAACTTCATGCTAACCAGGCAACAACTTCATGGCTTGTCAGTTTAGGTCTCACAGTGTAACACTGTTTCCTGAACTGGAAGTTACCGTAGACAGACTGGCCTCAAATTCACTGAGATCTACCTGCATCAGTCCCTGCAGATAGATCAAATATTAGAGATGGTCATGCTACCAGTGCTTGCTGTAATTACATTCTTGTTTCCTGCCTGTGGGTGTCATTCATTTTTAGTTTAGTTTAGTGGGGTTTTTTTTGTTTTTGTTTTTGTTTTTAAGATTTATTTATTATATATGTAAGTACACCAGCTGTTTTCAGACACCCCAGAGAGAGAGGGCATCAGATCCCATTATGGATGGTTGTGAGCCACCATGTTGTTGCTAGGATTGGAACTTAGGACCTTTGGAAGAGCAGTTAGAGCCCTTAACCCCTAGCCATCTCGCCAGCCCCCATTTTTAGTTCTTTATGCTCTGAGCATTTTCACTATTTTTCTTAAAAAGTTATGCCTTAACTACTGCTCTGTAAACTGTTTTGCCACCAGGTGGTTGTGATGGCACATGCCTTTGATCCCAAGACTTGAGAGGCAGAGGCAGGCAGATCTCTGGGTTTGAGGCCAGCCTGATCGACAGAGGGATTCTAGGACAGACGGGGCTACACACACACACACACACACACAAAAACCCTATCTCAAAGCAAAATAAAAAGTTTGTTTTGCTCAGCCTTTATTTATGGTTGTAGAATGAGCTAATGTTTAGGAACTAGAAAGATGCCTCTGGGTAAGAGCAGTTTTCAGATTTCATCACGTTGATCCTAAACACCTATAGCTTCAGTTTGAGAGTATCCAGTGCCCTCTTCTCGCCTGCAGGAACACGTGCACACACAATGTAAAAGACGCTGGGTGGGGGTGGTGCACACCTTTTATCCCAGCACTCAGAAGGCAGAGGCAGACAGATCTCTTTTCAGACTATAGGCTAGCCTGGTCTACAGAGTGAGCTCCAGGACAGCCAGGGTTATACGTGGCTAAGCCTGACCCTGAATTTAGTATGTGCTTAAAGCTGGTTTTGAATTCCTGACTTTCAGTCTCCCAAGTGCACACCCGGCAATATTTTGTTCTCTGGCCAGGGTTGTGTTGCTCTCTGGCTGGCCTTGGTACTCTGAGTAACATGCTGGCCTTGAACTCCAGAGTGCCTTCCTTCCTCGCCTCAGGGTGCTAGGGATTGCGTATGTGAGGCACAGTGCTAGTTTGATTTGTTATTCTGATGTGTGCGCTGCTGGAGATCAATCCCGTGACACAATCCAAGGTCCATACTAAGCAGGTATCCTGCTGGTGAGATAATCCCACTCATCTTTTTTAGGAGGTTGGGGGGAGTTCAAAACAATGTTTTTCTAGGTAACAGCCATGTCCTAGAACTTGCTTTGGAGACCAGGCAGGCCTCAAACTCCACCCCCCCCCAACCCCTACCCTAGTGCTAGGATTAAAGGCGTGTACCACCAAGCTTAGCTTCCCAACCAGCTTTTAACTAAAGTACTGACATAATAAAGCTGAAGTATTATAGAAAGGTTTTCCTGTAAATGATTTTATTAGAGTCCTAGGACCAAGGGGGAGAGTTAAGATGGTGAGTGCCCAAGAAAGATGATGGTGGGATGAGTGTCCTATCACATCTTCTCCCAGATGTCCTCCTGATCACTCCATTGCCACCACTGACACATTTCTCTGCAGTGTCTTTATCAACATCTAGTCTGGTACTTACTTGTTTGATGTCTTTCACCCTAAACATGACCTTCAGAGCAGGAACTTCTGCATTCAAGGCCAGCCTCCTCTACATAGAGAGACTCTGTCTCAAAAATAAAAATCTGCTGACTTTGGCAACAGAGGATGGAAGTAGTGGTCAGGGGCCGTCCCTCTTCTGATTGGCTTCCTTTTATTAATTTAGTGCTCCCATCATAGCAAAAAGAACACAATGAGGAAAACTGGGAGGTTAAAAAGCAGAATAAGCTGGGTGGTAGCAGTAATGGTGGCACATGCCTTTATCTTAGTACTTGAGAGGCAGAGGCAGGCAGCTCTCTGAGTTGCAGGCCAGCCAGGGCTGCAGAACAAAATTCTTCAGATTCTCCAGATCTCATGGCCAGGAAATCTCTTGATACCTTCCTTGTATTAGAGCACAATGCCCCTGAATTTGTCCTTTTACTATTTTAATAGGTCTCAGCTCTAGAAAAATAGGTGCCAAGTTTCATGTCCATTAATTCAGTGAGCCTCCAGTGTGCAGGATTCTGCTATATGTGTTGGGCACTGCCAGTGATCCAGACAGCTGGTGCCCTGATTCTCAGGCTTGCCTGTCTGGATGGTATGACTCAATTAGCAGGTCAGCTTCTGATAGCTGGATTGTGATCGTAGGTAAAAGGGTACTGTGATAGTATAATGCAGATGAAAGGCTGGGCTGGATTCAGGTATGAACAGCCTCCCTGAGGAGGGGTGTGAGTAACCAGTACATTAGCCTCAAGTACCTATGTCAGGCTGAGCTTTTGCTCTTGATAGCTTTTTGGTAGCTGCCCTAGCCTTGGATCAAAGCCCTGTAATGGCTGTGTACATAGAGGTAGTGCTGTAGTGTGCCGTGGCACCACTCTGCTGTATCTTCATCTTCAGTTTCTAGATTGTTATCCCTGACTTCAGCCACGCTGCCTGTTTGTTCCTTGACCCTGACTGAAACACCTTGTCCTCAAGGCTTTTGTATCACCCATCACCTAGATCATAGTTACTCCAGTGTCCACACAACTCTGCTCCACACCTTCAAACCATAGCTCTGTCTCCTCAGTGAGACTACAATCCCAACCTTCCCCCCCCACCCCCACCCCCGAGATTTGTTCTGCAGCTCTGGCTGGACTAGAGATCCTGCCTCTGCCTCCCAAGTGCAAGGATAAAGGAATGTGACACCACCACTGCCACCGCCCAGTTTATTCTGCCTTTTAACCCCAGTTTTACTCATTGTGGGTTTTTTGTTTGTTTTTTTTTTTTTTTTTTTTTTTT
>NW_022196904.1:137482573-137506197 GCF_008632895.1 Mastomys coucha
CTCAGAAATCCACCTGCCTCTGCCTCCCAAGTGCTGGGATTAAAGGCGTGTGCCACCACAGCCCGGCTGTTTGTTTGTTTTTTAAGATTTATTATTATAACTAAGTATATTGTAGCTGTCTTAGACACACCAGAAAAGGGCATCAGGTCTCACTACAGGTGGTTGTAAACTACCATGTGGTTGCTGGGATTTGAACTCAGGACCTTCAGAAGAGCAGTCAGTGCTCTTACCCACTAAGCCATCTCACCGACTCCCTTTTTTTTTTTTTTTTTGACAGGGTTTCTCTGTATAGCCCTGGCTGTCCTGGAACTCACTCGGTAGACCAGGCTGGCCTCGAACTCAGAAATCCGCCTGCCTCTACCTCCCAAGTGCTGGGATTAAAGGCGTGTGCCACCACTGCCCGGCCCAATATTTTTTTAAAAGATTTATTTATTTATATAAATACACTGTAGCTATTTTCAGACATACCAGAAGAGGGCATCAGATGGTTGTGAGCCACCATGTGGTTGCTAGGAATTGAACTCAGGACCTCTGGAAGAGCAGTCAGTGCTATTAACCGCTGAGCCATCTCTCCAGTCCCCTCATTGCATTCTTAAGCTACAATGAGAGCACTGAAGTGCCAGTGGCTTTTTGTTTTCCTTGATGTATTCACAGTACCCTAAACAGTCCCTAGTATAGGACAGGTTACCAATAGGTACTTGGCCAAATGAACAGTTTTGAAAAATCTTTAGCAGTTATGTAGCAGATGACCCATAAGGATGAGCCTGGATGCAGGCAAAATAATTAGCAGGCCAACAAGCCAGTTTAGATCTGCTGAGGCTTCAGGTCAGCTAACAAGTGGTAGCTATACACCAGGTACACTTGGTGCAGCAACAACACAAGTACAACTCCTCAGGGACAATATGATTCTCTCTGTCTCCCTAACAGATGGGCATGGAACCCGGGGCTTGTGCATTGTAGGCATGTGTTCAGTGGCTGTGTTTGTTGCTTGAAATCTATCATGGGCTGGGGATAGAGCTTCCCAGCACAGTGTTTGCTGAGCTTGGACAAGGTCCTGCACTCCAGGCGTACAACATGAAGTACGTAGAAATCCTGTGTGTCGTAGGCAGTCTTTCCACCCTGAATCCCCTAGCTGACTAGACTTCTGTCCTGATACAGATCTCTTTTATTGTGGAAAAAGAAAACAACCCTCCGCTCAAGGTTCCCACTAAAGAGGACCTCTTCAAGACTTGTAGTGTCCCTGGTACTCCCTCCAGCACCCCCGTGCATTACACTCAGAGTATTGAGTCTATCTCTGGAGAAACGGAGCTGGACACCAGAGACCTGGAAATGTCTCAGAAAGTCAGGCGGTCATATAGTCGGCTACAGAATCTTGGTTGTGCCTCAACCTCCACCCCTGGCCGCCAATCCTTCTTTGGCTTTGAGGGACCTGACAACTTGCCTGGAGTCTCACCTGTCGTATGTTCAAAGTTAATCAAGACCCCAAAGGTACCTGCAAAGCATTTGGTTCCGGATAGAACACTCCCTGGAATCTCTCCCCCAGTTGTGAAAGAGAAACGAAAGAAGAAGTTTCCTGAGATCTCGGTGAGTGAGCAAGCGGGGGTGTGCAGGGCTAGACTTCTTTGGCTCTTGAGGGAAGACAATGCCTGAGGGTATGGGTAGTGCCCTCTGGCCAGCATAGCTGTTCTTCCCACTCATGTGCCCTCATTTCTTTCCACCAGAAATCAGAGCTGGATGAGTGGGCTGTGGCCATGAACGCTGAGTTTGAAGCTGCTGAGCAGTTTGATCTTCTGATTGAATGAGATGAGCTGGGCTGCCAGTCACTGAAGGGGTGCCTGGCTGGCCCTCCCCTCTTTCTGTACATATTGCCCTTTGAGTAGAGCAGGATATATGGGATCTTCTTCACTAGTCTTGTTACCAGAAAGGTGTTGCTGGCCCCTTGTTATACTGTGTCTATTTACCCTGGACTTTCTACCTCTACAGTGTTGGGATGAGAAGCCACTTCTACTTTGAGCTGGAACTGTCATGAACGGGTTTAGACATGGGCTGTCTTTGCTGGTGCATCCAGCCACCAACCAGTAAAGAGCTTTTGTGTTCTGCTTTGGTTCTATAGAGTTGAGAGAACTCAAAGGCCAGGGAGACAGTTAAGTGCTTGACGACATTGACCTGGACATTGAGTCTGTGGAGTCCAGGATATAAAAGAAGGGGGGAGGCATAATGTGTTTTTAACACAGTGGCTTATGTAGGAACTGGTCTGTGTCTGTGCTCTGTTTGTTGACATTGGTAAATGGGGTACTGCTGCTTACAGCAAAGTGGGTGCACTTGATAGTTTGGGCCTCAGATGCACCAGTGTAAGGTTTATAGTCTCTGCCTTGACCTCTTTCCTCGCCCACATCTGTTTCTTTAAATATAAGCTGCATGGCCTCATCTCTGGACATCATGTCACCTCATCTCTTACCTGCTAGATAGCTGGAGCACTGATGACAGCTTTTGCTGTGAGCTTAAAACTATTGCCATCACATGAGACCATTCCTAGGGGTTGCTAGGAACAAAAATGGATGTATCGTGGTTTCTGGGGTTCCTTCTTGCCTACCACCTCCTCTCGATCATGGTAAAAGCTATGGTTTAAAGGCCATTGGACTTCCAACATTTACAAATTCATGGGAATAGAAGCTGTGGGGAATGAGAACTCAAGTAAGCAGTTGTTATACCAGGATGGTTTTAGTGGAACACTCCTGCAGGATTTGTGGAGCCTATTCCTGTGGAGCTTGAGCTGAATCATGCTAAATTGCTACCATCACTACAGACCTATCTGCCTTTGAGGAACTAATATGCAGCCTAAGGGAAAGGTAGCTTAATTTCAAATAAACTTTTTAGAAGTTTCTTCCTGTATGTAGACTGTTATTATTTGGTTGAAGACAGCCACTGCTGTGAAGCCCTAGACGCCATATTTGGGCTGTATCACCTGTACAAGCTGCTGGCCTGGCTTCCTTCTAGTGACTCTGCTCTCACTTTCTTCCTCCAAGCTAGGGCTTCCTGGAATGAAGGCCCAAGCCCTCCTGTCTCGGGAGGGAAGAACTCGGATCTGCGTAAGGCTGCTGAGCACTCGTTCCCAGGGGAGGTATATGGAATCAGCTACAGCTAGCCTGTTTCCCTTTTACTCAGGCTCCATCTCATGGTGGAGCCTGTGGCCTAGGTATAATAGCTCCTCCTGGATGTTACCCAGCAGCTAGGCTGTGGCCCCCCCTGAGAAACTGACCAAAGATATGGGATTCCTAGGTCTGTTGTGTACATGTGTCTAGCTCATCCTCTGGTGAAACCTAGGCCGTTATGTTTTCTCTAGAGCTTTTACTGAACCTAGAGTGCTAGTCTCAGCTAGACTGGCTCTCACCCCTTCCCTGGCTCTAGGGTTACAGATACATGCTACCACATCTGACTTCTGTGTTTGCACTGGGGATCTGAATTCAGATCCTCATGCTTGCATAGTAAGCACTTTATTCACTGAGTCATCTCTCCTTTGCCCCACCGTCATGTTGCATGCTTAAAGTACATCTGCATTATCATAATTTAAAACAACGACACTGGCCAGATGTGATGGCGCACACCCTTAATCCCAGCACTAGGGAAGCAGAGGCAAGTGGACCTCTGGGTCCCAGGACAGCCTGATCTTCATAGTTCCAGGTCAGGCAGAGCTATGTAGCTATGTCTTATAAAACAAAACACCCAGGCTGTGGTAAGCGCATGCCTTTAATCCCAGCACTAGAGAGGTAGAGGCAGACAGATTTCTGAGTTCAAGGCTACACAGAAAAATTCTTGGAAAAACAAAACAACAGCTGAACACTGATTGGAGCTTGGTCTTGTAAGGATCTGGCATGGCCCCTCTTTAATAGTGTTGATGCTCTTGAGAGATCAGCCAGCCCATTCACGGGTACCATTTTGACAGTACTGAAAGAAGGGAGACTTATACATAAAATAAGTAAATCTTTTAAAAAAAAAAAAAAAAGGCTGGCGAGATGGCTCATCGGTTAAGAGAATTGATTATTGTTCTAGAGGTCTCAAGTTCAATTCCCAGTAACCACATGGTGGCTCACAACCATCTGTAATGGGATCTGATGTCCTCTTCTAATGTTTCTGAAGACAGCTCACATACATTAAATAAAATCTTTTTTTATTTTATTTTTTTTTAATTTATTTTATTTATTATTAAGTACACTGTAGCTGTCTTCAGACACACCAGAAGAGCATATCAGATCTCATTACGGGTGGTTGTGAGTCACCATGTGGTTGCTGGGATTTGAACTCAGGACCTTCTGTAGAGCAGTCGGTGCTCTTACCCGCTGAGCCATCTCGCCAGCCCATAAAATCTTTTTTTAAACAGAAAGAAAGAAAGGAGAACAGGGGTAACAGGTAGCTTCAGACTTGTGACTTGAGATGCTTTATTTCCATCCCAATAGATGAGACACCTGTGTTACCCTGAGTAGCAGACACCCTCAGAGTAAGCCCACCACCATCCTTCAGGGAGGAGTGTTTGCTCAGCCCAGAAGAGTGTACAGAAGTTGGCAGAGTGGAACATTGATGGATAAGCACAGAGCACTGGGAACAAGTTTGCAATTATATTAAAAAGAATCCCTGATCTGAGTGAGAAAATGATGTGGGCTTGAAAAACAATGTGTCAGCCAGCTGTGGTGGTTCACATCTGCAGCCCCTGTGGAGGGAACGGGAGCTCTAAGCGTGCTCCACTGTGTGATGAGTTTGAAATCAGCCTGGGCCACACCAGACTTTCTCAAAGACAAGGACAAAGACCTTTGTAGTGTTAAGTGCACCCCCTGCACTGCTGCCTGTTTGGGATGTGTTTATGTGCTAGGAAATCCTTTTGGGGCTGGAGCTCAGAGGTAGAGTGCCTGCCTAACACACATGGGTCTTTAGGTTTTGTCTCCAATACCACTTACATGAAATGATTCAATATCTGAAATTGAAATGCGCTGCCTGCCTGCCTGCCTGCCTGCCTGCCTGCCTGCCTGCCTGCCTGCCTGCCTGCCTTTCTTCCTCCCTCTCTCCCTCCCTCCCTCCCTTTCTTTCCTTCCTTCCTTCCTGTTTTTCTTTTTCTTTTTTGCTTTTTTTGAGACAGGGTTTCTCTGTATACCCCTGGCTGTCCTGGAACTCACTCTGTAGACCAGGCTGGCCTTGAACTCAGAAATCTGCCTGCCTCTGCCTCCCAAGGGCTGGGATTAAAGGCGTGGGCCACCACTGCCCAGCTATCTGGTGATTTTTACCAAAGCTTCAGGTGAGAAGAATTCTGCCGGGTAACTTCCTTCAAAAAAGCAAAACCAAAAAACCAACCATCCAACAAACCCACAAGGGCTAGGAGAGAGGAGGAGGTGTGCACTGAGAAGCAGGGCAAAGATGGCGCTTAAGCCCTTCCATTACAGCGCTTTGTTTAGTATTTTGTTGTCTGTTTTTCCAGATAGGGTTTCATGTAACCTAGGCTGGCCTTTGCGCTGTTATTTACCTGAAAGGTGGCCTTCAATTCTTTATTCTCCTGCCTCCACTTCTAAGTACTAAGACTACAGCTATGCCTAAAATATTCACTTTTGGGATGTTATTGAATTTATACTCTGGAGATGACTCAAGGTGTAAGAACCTCAACCAAACAAGCCTTCAACAATTCCAAGTTTGTTCCTTGAAGTCAATAGTGGAAGAAAAGAACAGATTCCTGCAAATTGTCTTCTGATCTCCATACACAGATCACATACACATGCACTTGCACTCGCTCACAGTGGTAATAAAGGTTTTTTGTTTTTTAAACACTGGAAATTGGGTGTGTTGATTCCTTTTTTTCTTATGACAAAATAGCTCAGTAAGGATGCATTTGTCTTGTCTCACAGTCTGAGGGTATACTCCATCACTCAGGGAGCAAGGCAGCAGGCATTGAGGAATCTGGTTGCATAGCATTTGAGATGCAAGGAGAGATGAGTGCCCGTGCTCGGTCCTCTTTGTGCTTTTCATTCTGTGTAAGACTTGCCCATGGAGCAGAGAGAATGTCCTCCAAGAGGGGTCTTCCTCCTCAGCTAACCACTCTAGGAACTTCTTCACAGACAGGCCAGGAAGTTTGTCTCCTAGGTGATTGTAGATTGTCAAGGTGACAATATTTACCATCAGCACTGGGCATCCCAAAGTATACTTGCTGAGGGCTTTACCATTTGGGCTGGGCTTTGGTCTGGCTTGCTGAATATTGCTGGTAATAGGCTCTAGACCTACTGAGATGAATTACTATCTCAAGAAAACCAAGCTTGTTAGAAAAGGCAAGCAAATGGGATGGGGGAAGCGGATCACCAACCAGGTCTGTGTCTCCCTCAGTCTTCTGCAGGCAGACAGAGTGCCCACTCCAAGCAGGTCTTGAAAACAGCCATGCAGCCTGCTGAACCACAGCCAGAAGAACCTAAGGACGCCAGGGATCCTGTTGTGGAGGTGACAGCAAAGCCCTGGAGGCTCCTAAGAAGGGAATTCAGACCCAGAAAACAAGGGAGATAGGCAGGCTGCAGAAATTCTTCCTTAGCCTGGGCCAAGACTTGTATTCCTCATCCTCAGACTCCTCGTTGTGGAGCATCATGGGTCCTCAGCAGCTGGAGGGTCTCCTCTGGGAAACAGATCTCATCACTCTGTCCTTTCCACTGCTTCCTTCCCAGAAGCTGAGGGGTACAGAGATCAAATCCCTGTAGAGAAGAGAGGTGGACAGAGCAAGAGGGGGGAAGGAGGGCTAGGCTCTTGGGTTGGAAGCCTCATGCAGTTTCAGTCACCAAGGCACCTTCTCTGCAAAGCCATCTCCAGAGCCAGCATTGGACATGCAGCCGGAACCCACTGTCACATTCCTGTTCACACTTCTGAATACTCCTGAGCCCAAAGATGAGACAACGTAAGACTGCCCGAATAGTGTGTTTGTGACTGAGTGGGTATTACTGAGGGACTTGAAAGGCAACCTCCATCTAAGACCATTCTAACCTGTGTTAGGATTAAGCTTAGGGCTGAACTGCAGGAAAGTTCATACGTGACTGATGGGGCTGGGTCTCAGGCTGGGAACACACAGCTGGCCTCCAGACCCTGAGGTCCAACTCTTACCTCCCCAGGGACACCGAGTTATATGAAAATCAGTTCATGGATCAAGATGACTGGGGCCCTAGGCGGACCTCAGAAGAAATACAGCTTTTGCAGAGGGACTGCAGGAGGTGAGTTTCAGGGACCAGACCATGGGGCAAAGTTTGCAGGACAGGTTAGTGAAGCCAGATCTAGTTCTTAGCTGAGGTCTTGGGCTGCTGCTGTGGCGTTGGGTCTCCACTTGCCCTGAATTCCCTGCCTGTCTTTTCTGTTGTCTTTATTCTGTCAGGGCCTTCGACTCTCAAGCACAAGTATCCTACAGGATCAGGATCTGTCCCACCTGCTAGTGACCATAGCCATAGCTGAGTGGCAGGAGTCTAGTGTATTGAGCATTCTTACCTTTAACTGTCAAAGAACTAGATGGGTGGCTGGTTGTAGAGGGGCTCTGTTCTGTGATGTCAGCCAATGGAACTGGGGGTCTACTCTATTCCTCCTGGCAACAGAGGTCCAGGGACGGAAGCGATGTCTTCAGTGCTCCATGCCTTTGACCCTGGATCTGAGCAAGGCCTGCTTCCACTCATACACTTCTGGTTCTGAGCTCTCAAGCAGGGTTGATTCAGACTGGAAACTTTCAGAGTCCTGAACCTTTGAGCCTTATGGAGCTCAAAGAAATGGCCAGCCTTTTGCCCTGCTCCATGGAGACTGCCACCCAGGTGATAAGCAGTCTGCTTAAGAAGAGTTGGGGATGGGTGAGTGGCTGCAAATCCCAGCATTTGGAGATGGAAGCAGAAAGATCAGGGGTTCAACATCATCCTCTCTTTGAGAATTTTAGGCCAGCCTGGGCTAAATTCATATTGTTATGAATAAATGAATAAGGGTTGAGCATGTAGCTCAGTTGGTTGACCACTTGCCTTTCAGGAAGCTATGGTCCAAGTCTCGGTATTGTATAAACTAGGTAAGACAGCTGTGTGTGAAAGTTAACAGTGGGAGGTGGAAGTCGAAGAATCAATAGTTCAATGTCAGCTGGGCAGTGGTGGCACGTGCCTTTAATCCCATCACTTGAGAGGCAGAGGAAAGTGGATCTCTTGAGTTCAAGCCCAGCCTGGTCTATAGAGTGAGTTACAGGACAGCCAGGGCTACACAGAGAAACCCTATCTTGAAAAAAAAAAGTTCAAGGTCATCCTGGTCTATATACTAAGCTTGAGGCTAGCCTGGGCAACATGGGATTCTGCCTCAAAATTATTTTATTAATTACTTACAATGTAATAAAAGGGCTGGAGAAAGCCGGGCAGTGGTGGCACATGCCTTTAATTCCAGCACTTGGGAGGCAGAGGCAGGTGGATTTCTGAGTTCGAGGCTGCCACGTGACGGCAGTATTTGAGGCGTAAACTTCAAGGAAAGTCAGTCTCCTGCCTCCGAATTGTCGCCTGGCACCCCAAACTCAGAGGTAGCCCAGATATGTCCTCGTACTTGTGTGCTAGGAACTCACCAAGATATCATTTCTTTACAGCTAGCAGGAGAAAATTCGGACATTGCTTTCTGACCTTCATCAATGTTCCAAGTCCTAGTCAAACCCTGACTTGGAATCTTAAACCATTCAAACTAATTGCCTCCAGCATTGTGGGTAGGGCATTAAAGCTTACAGAATGAGAACTATCCCAGGACAAGATCCGGTGAAATCCTCATTCTTAGTCAACCTAAGGCAGGCCATATTAGATTTGCAGCTGAATCACTCCTAGGAACTAGCTTAACAAGTGTTCCCTGGGGCTAACCTCCGCTAGCCCAGAAAAACTACATAGTTGAGGAACTTACTTAGGCCCACCCAGTCTGTAACCAAAACAACAAACTGAATAGGAACTATCTGCACCTGGCTTCTAAGCCAAGGTCACCTTAGTCAGAGCTAGCTTTCTTTCAGATTGTAATCCCTGCTTAGTTCCTGTTAAATTAACATGTATTTACTTTTCTGCTGACTCATTGTGTTCCTAACAAGGGCGATGTACCTGCACCTTGTTTTGATGTATCTTTACCGTTGTACCACCTGACTCTTTCAAAACCTTCTGTATCGACTATATAAACCTGACTCCATATTTGAAAAATACACTCAGACCTTACACCACTCGTGTCTAGTCTGTTTGTCAAAGCCAAATCCCGTGCACACCTGGCCAGTCCCGCGGAACAAGGGACCCCGTAAGAAATCCCAGTCCGTGGCACGAGGCCAGCCTGGTCTACTGAGTTCCAGGAGAGCCAGAGCTATACAGAGAAACCCTGTCTCGAAAATCAAAAAAAGGGGGGGGGGGCGGCTGGAGAGATGACTCAGAATTTAAGAGCACTAGTTGGTCTCCCAATGGTCCTGAGTTCATTTCCAGCAACCAGATGGTAGCTCATAACCATCTGTAATGGAATCTGATGCCCTCTTCTGTCATGTCAACATACATGCAAATAGAGCACCAATACACACTAATCATGCATACATTCTTTGAAAATATAATAAGAACAAAGAGAAGGAGCTGGAGATAAGGCTCAGCAGTTTAGAGCACTGGCTGCTCTTATGGAGGATCCAGGTTCAGATCCCAGCATCCACAGAGAGATTCACAACTATCTACAACTCTAATTCCAGGAAATCTTGACTCCCTCTTCTGGCTTCTGAGGGTACCTGACAATAGGAACAGAAGAAACACTCATAATATAAACTAAGTAAATCTTTGTTTGTTTGCTTTTTAAGACAGAGTTTCTCTGTGTAGTCCCTGCCTGTCCTGGAACTCACTCTGTAGACCAGGCTACCCTGGAATTTACAGATATTCACTTGCCTCTGTTGGGATTAAAGGTATGCACCACCACTGCTCAGCTGAGATAAGTTAATCTTAAAGAAAATGCTGGCCCTTGTAGCCCACACTTTAAATCCCAGCACCAGGAGGCCGAGGCAGGCAGTTCTGTGTATATGAGGCCAGTCTTGTCTACATAGTGAGTTCCAGGCCAGCCAGGGCTATATGATGAAACATCATCTCAGAAACAACAAAAAAGAAAAAAAGAGAGAGAGCAGGTTGGTTTTTCTGGGCTGTTAATGCAGGTTATATTGGGAAGACCTCTGCAGTGGTGATGTAGGGGGATGCCTACGGAGGCACCAGCCACAGAGCTAATGCAGGAAGTGTGTGTATTGTAGGGGTGACTGGGGAAGAGCCTGGGGCTCAGAGAGCTTCTTTATCCTAGGCTTGAGGAATCATTGTACGATAGCCAGAGAGCAAACATGGCCCTTGAAGAGAAGCTTGAAAACTTGGTGAGACCCTCAACCCAAGAGCCATTCTTTGCCTTGGCTCCTCCCCACCCCCAGCCTTGCCCCTTTGCTCCTGAGGCTGAACTTAGTCCTGCTGGTTAGCCACCCACTTCAGGTCCTGTAACCCTTTGTCCTAGCCTACCTTGTTGTATGAGGACCTGGAGGACATTTTGATCACTCCAGAGGAATCTAGAGTCACCCAGGAAACAGATGAAAACTCCCAAGACAAAGCAGAGAGCCTGCAGGAGGAAGCAGAAGACATTCCAAGGGAAGCAGGAGTCAGCCAGCAAGAAGCAGAGGACACCCAGGAGGAAGCAGGAGCTATCCAGGAAGAAGTCCAACCTCTTGCTTGAGCAACTGGAGAAGGCTTCTAGCCCGTGCTGCTCCTTTGACACTCCCATACCTTTGCCAGCAGCCACCTTATTCCCAGAAGACTCTACAGGAGTGTTCCACCAGTCAGCCCCTCTTTAAGCCCCAGCAATAAAGTTGCTGAGTTGCAGAACCAAGCATCCATGGGCCTTGGGTGAGGTGGACATCCAGCTGATCTGAGGAGAGCTAGGTCTCTGGACCTTCCTAAACCCTATAGGGCTGCCCTCAGACTCAGCCAGGGATCTATGATAAGTTCTGGGGTGGGACGGAAAGGGATTGTATTCTCATCCTTGAGGATGAAGTCTGTAAGTTCAGAGTACAGACTAAAAAGTTTAGGAGAACCTTTTTTGTAGGTCATAGGGTGGGGAGCAGGAAGATGGTAGGAATTCCCAAGGGCTTAGAGATGCATTTAGATTTGGGCTGCGAATGGCTTTGCCTTTCAATGGATGCCCAGCTTGGGGAGCCTTACCAGGCTCCCACACACAATTCCTAAAGTGAGAGACATACAGTGTGTGTGTGAAGGGAAATCTGGCTTTCTAAAGCCTGAGAGGTGAGTCAAGTAGTGAAGCTCTTGTGGCTCAAGCTGAAGGCCCTGAGCGGGAGTCTCCAAAATCCACATAACAGTGGGATACATAACACGAGCGGCCATTGTGCCAGCATTCCCAAGGAGAGATGGGAGGCAGAGACAGAGGAATCTGGAAGTTCTCAGGCCAGCTAACCTGCCTGGCCTACGAAGTGTAAAAATGGCAGATACCTGTAGTGAGAATTTTTGGATTGGGTTTCTTTCTCTCTCTCTCTCTCTCTCTCTCTCTCTCTCTCTCTCTCTCTCTCTCTCTCTCTCTCTTTCTTTCTTTCTTTCTTTAAGACAGGGTTTCTCTGTATAACCCTGGCTGTCCTGGAACTCACTCTGTAGACCAGGCTGGCCTCGAACTCAGAAATCTACCTGCCTCTGCCTCCCAAGTGCTGGGATTAAAGGCGTGCGTGCGCCACCACTGCCCAGCAGATTGAGTTTCTTTAAAAAAACAGAAAAATATAAGAATATGTTTTCATTTTAACCCAAGGTGTGGGCTATGTGACTGCTTCACTGTCCACAGCAGCTATGACTTGCCTTATGCTATAGCAGGAGCATGAGTTTGCCAGCTGCAGATAGAGCCACTGAGAGGGAGTGTGGGTTGTTGGTTGGTTGGTTGTTGGTTTGGATTTGTTAAGTAATCATGAGCATTGAAGAAACAAAAAGAAGAAATTGAATGTCTGAACAGTGAATATCATACTTGCCCCAGGGAACTTGAAGTGGGCTAATTGCTGACTTTACTCAGGAATGTCTCTCTTCACCTCTATCCTTTCCTCTCTCCTCTCTAGTGTTAGGGGTTGAAAGGCTATAAGAAAAGAGATGAAGAAGAATGGGAGAAAGAAGAACCCACAGAGTAGCCAAGATAGCTACAGTTGCCGGGCAGTGGTGGCACATGCCTTTAATCCCAGCACTTGGGAAGCAGAGGCAGGTGGATTTCTGAGTTTGAGGCCAGCCTGTCTACAGAGTGAGTTCCAGGACAGCCAAGGCTATACAGAGAAACCCTGTCTCAAAAAAACAAAAACAAACAACCAAAAAAGCCGGGGCTGTGGTGGCTCTCACCTTTAATCCCAGCTATACCCTGTCTCGAAAAACCAAAAGAGAGAGCGAGAGCGAGCGCTTTTATTGTAGAGGTGAGAGAGAGAACCGCCAGAGGCATTCGGAAGAGTCCAAGAGAGAAAGAAATAGACAGGGCATGGTCAGGGCTATCTGTGAGAGAGGGAAACTAGCCTGGGAGAGAGAAGAGAGAATCATAGCGAAAGGGGGCGGGGAGAGTGGGGACAGGGAGGGAGGAACAAAGAACAGCGGGGTTGTAAGGAGGGGAGGGAAGCCTGTCAATTGCATCCTAATCCATTTTAGGAAATCTCTTCATTTTATGGGGCCTGAGTTGAGATTCCTCTCTAATCCTCTAAGGAAGTTTACTGAGGACCGGAAACCCTAGAAAGAATGAGATTGGGAGTCAGGCCACCTCTGTGCCTGTTCTTGGACCTGCACTACCATCAGGAAGGAGTTCCCTGCTTGTAGCTCCTCCTCCAACCAGGCTTGACTCCAGCCACCCATAGTGTTGTGAATCAGACCCAAGCAGCTCCTCTTGCTTCTGATTAACTTTGAAGTACCCTGGGGATTGTTCCAAGCACAGTAGCTGAGGGAACACTTGAGTGGGCACATTTGACACTGTCTCAGCTTAGGCTGAGCAGAACTCACACCTTTAATTATGAAGTCTACCTCTTCAGAGGCCTCATCCTCATCTGATGGTTGGAGGGGGTTTCCAGGTTCCCCTGTGACCCACTTCCTTCCAGCCCTTGACCAGTGGCCCAGAGGTACCATAAGCAGTCTTATCATTTTCCCTAAGGGAGTCATACAGTAATGAAATTGACCAGGGATTTTTTTGGCCAACAGTTAAATATGAACCTACTTACTAGACTAACGACCTCCTCTCACATTTATTAGAGGCTATTATTTATTGTATATAAAACATTTTCCAATGTATAAAAATTTTCCCCAATTACGGTATTAAACCTATTCCCACCTCCTTTATGTCTACATTATTCAATTTAGATCGGCTCAAAGTATACTCCAATAGGACTGGAGACTAAAGACTTAGGGTTCTGGCCAAAAATAAAGTGCTCATAGGTCTTTTGGACCCTCAGATTGCTTGATATTAATAAGGAAGAGATTTTCCAGAGGTCCTGGATTCAATTCCCAGCAACCATATAGTAGCTCACAACTATCTGTAATGGGATCTGAAAGACCCCCAGAGCTAGGGAGATCCTTACTCAAGTCTCTCGGGATGATGACATGACCACCCAATGACTCACGAGAGACCGAACTTGCTGCAATCACATGAGGTTTATTGGGGATACCGGTACCGGGGTCGATCTCATGACCTTGCCAGTCAGAGGAGTTCGACCCGGAACACAAGAAGTGTAGGGCATTTAAGGGAAGCTGGGGGCGGAGAGAGAGTCACCAAGGAAACAGAACATAAAAACAGTGGAAAATTTCAGAGGGACCTGACCCAAGGTATTCAGTTAGGGAGGGGAACACATTCATTCTAGGAATGTAATCTTCATCTACTGGTTGACAGGGTGGAGAGTCTCATAAACCACTAGACCTTCATTCTTAGTTCCGCCCTCATTGTGGATCATTCAGGAGGGGCAGGTATCGGGAACCAGAGCCCTGAGGCTCTGGGTTCCTGGAACTGGCTATTTTATATTTCTGGCTGGCTACAGTGGCCCTCCATGTCCTTTTAGGTAAAGGTTATACACCATACATATTAAATGCCCTCATTTTAAATTCTAAGATTCTCCAGCCTTTGCCTTTCAGATCCAATATTCTCTTCTGGTATGTCT
This sequence comes from Mastomys coucha, assembly GCF_008632895.1. Classification (NCBI taxonomy): domain Eukaryota; kingdom Metazoa; phylum Chordata; class Mammalia; order Rodentia; family Muridae; genus Mastomys; species Mastomys coucha. Next base: position 137,496,723 of record NW_022196904.1, read on the forward strand.
GAAGACAGCGACAGTGTATTCATATGAGTAAAATAAATAATTCTTTAAAAAATAAGGAAGAAAATTTTTTAAATTAAGGGGGAGACACATATGCCACAATGCTTGTGGCGGTCAGAGGACAGCTCTGTATGGAGTGCTCTCTGTTCACTTTTACATGGGCTCCAGGGAGCAAACTTAGGTCCCGAGGCCTGTATGGCAAGTTGAACCATCTCTTTGGCCTACAATCAATTTCTTTTTTTGTTTTGTTTTGTTTTTTTGGAGACAGGGTTTCTCTGTATAGCCCTGGCTGTCCTGGAACTCACTCTGCAGACTAGGCTGACCTCAAACTCAGAAATCCGCCTGCCTCTGCCTCTACCTCCCAAGTGCTAGGACTAAAGGCGTGCGCCACCACTGCCCGGCTTGCAACCAATTTCTGATGTAAAAGAAATACTGTTTGTCTCCCATGGTGATTTTCAAGCTCTTGTTAGCTTAGGAGGAGTCCACAACACATCCTCTTCTGAGGATTTCACGGTCAGCAACTACTGATTGTTCCACTCCACTTTTGTGTAAGCAAGCCTCTTTCTGACCATGACCCATTTTTATAATTGTTGTTATTTGAATATCTCAGTTTCCCATTGGATGGGAACTCCAATGGGAACTCCAACTCCAGAAACTCACAATCAAACGCCTCGTTATGCAAATAGAAGTTATTGTCCTTGCCTAGTAAGAGACAAGATGGGACTCAGAAACAGACTAGACTGAAGTAGTCTGTACCCTGCTTTCTCTAGTTCAAAGCAGAGTGAATATAGACTAAGGAAAACTCTGGAAAGGTCTAGGGGTTCCAGGGAAGGAATGCCTCGCTTTCAGGTCTTCCCTCAGGAGCAGACATCATTGTAACCTGACTGCCCTGTTTCCTCTGAAAGGCCTCAGGCCTGGGAACCCAGTAACATGGGCTCTTGGGCACTACCAAGGCTGCTGAGCTGCTAGGAATCAAGTGAGTTAGAAAGTCCCCAGATAGCTCTCAGGCACAGGCGAATAGGTGTCCCCAATCCTCCTGGTCCTGCAGTTCCTGGGTGTCAGCTTGTAATGTTCTAAACTCAGTCCCTATGGCCACTCCTGTTGACACTGCCTGGCAGTACCAGCCTAATAGTCTCATTCAAACCCAAGTCCCATGGGGAAGCTGTGACGGTTTTACAAGGCCTCTCAGTTCACACATGCTGCCCCAGATTTGGTAGTCAAAAGAAGGTTTGTGTGTGCTAAAGCACCATGTACAATCCTCTAGACCCCTCTGTCCTTAAGACACTGGGCTGAGTGACAAACCTTCCTATGTCCCATCTGGTGCCATCTCCTGGGAAGTGCAGAGCCAGGAGATGCCAGACATCTGCTGAGTGAGCATGGGCCCCGCAACCTCATCCCTGCTCTCTGTTTTAACCACAGCTGAGGCTTCTGCAGCTATGGGACCATGGCTGGACAGATTTCATCTGTAGCACAGTTGATGACACTGCATACCTAAGAGGCTCCACCTGGGTCAAAGGATTCAGTATGATGTATCCTAGTGAATTATGCTTAACTGCCCTCTGCTTGACTTGGGAGGCCCAGGAAAAACAAGTTTGTGTGTGTGGGGGGGGGATGTATATGTGTGTCTGCATATCACGTGCACATGTGTCACACATGCACATATATGTGTGAGTACTTGTGCACAGGAGTAGGAGGGGATAGGACCTACTGACTCACACCCTTGAGTTATTAGAGGACTGTGCTCTAGGTCTCAGGGTGGAAGCTGACCTCAGATGGGGACATGAACTGCTTGCTCTGCAGTGATACCAAGAGGGCAGGACAAGGATGAGCCAGGGCTAGGAGCAGTGACCTGAGAAGCGTGGTCAGCTGAGGGCTGGGCAGGAAGAAGGCTGTGGGCTTAAGGGAGGAGAGGGAGCTGGCAACATCGCTCAGGTAATGATGACATTTTTTACCAAGCCTGATGGCCGGTGTTGAGAGCAACCATTTTGGTTCTAGGAACTGAACCTGGGTCCTTGGCAACCTGAGTCATTCCTTCAGTCCCTCCATCTTATTTTTTGAGATAGGGTCTTTCATGGAACCTGGAGCCCCCTGATTTGTCGATACTGGCTGGCCAGCAGACCCTGAGGATTCCCTCTTCGCTTCCCTAGCCCTGGGGTAGGGGTTATAGACAGAAGCTACCATGCCTGGGCTTGTACAAAAGAGCTGGGGATGGGACTCGGGTCCTCATGCTTGCACAGAAGCACTTCAGTGACTGAGCCTTCTTCCCAACACTTCTCATTTTAGGCAGGGTCTCATGGGGCTGGCCTCAACCTACTGTTTCCTAGGCTGGTCTTGAACTTCCAATCCTCCTGCTTCCACCTCTTAGGATTTGTGATTGTACCACCATGCCTGGCTTGAGTTGATTTCTCCAGTGTTGCACATATAGATGTGGTTCACCATTCTCTGAGGTACAAGCCAGACTCAAGCAAATCTGCACACTCACTCTTGTGTATATGTCTGCCTATGCCTTCAAATGTTCAAAGAACTAAATCTTTTCAGGACAGGGTGTGGCTATGCCCTGGGTGTCAACAGAACCTCTATCTCAATTTATCAGCTAACCTTAGCAACCCTCTCCTAGTTTCTCTTTAAAGCAGGTATGTGCTCTCTAAATTGGCAATCTTCTGATAAGACCCAAGGTCATCTCCTGGGCCCTGATAATCATCAAGCCTGGATATCTCTTCTGGACTTTGCTTCCCTAGGGCCTGCCGTGGAGCCAGCCCAGGGCTGTGTGAGTGAGGGTAAGAGCAGAGGAGGGAGTGTAAGTGGGTAGATGGGGGGGCGGGGGCAGGGGATTAAGTGGGTAAGTGGAAGAACAGAAGGGGAAGGTGACTGCATGAGAGGAAAGTGGATAAACAGCAGAGTGGTGGTGGTGGAGGAGGAAGAGGAGGAAGGGGATGGTGGAAGGGACAGATGATGGATAAAGACAGAGCATGGTGGAACAGCCTCTAATCCCAGCATAGAGGGGAGAGCCTGGCAGATGTCTGTGAGTTTGTTACTAGCCTGGTCTACAGAATAAGATTTTATCTTTGAGAAAAATAAAAACCGGGGCAGTGGTGGCACACGCCTTTAATCCCAGCACCTGGGAGGCAGAGGCATGCAGATTTCTGAATTTGAGGTCAGCCTGGTCTACAGAGTGAGTTCCAGGACAGCCAGGGCAACACAGAGAAACCCTGTCTCGAAAAACCAAAAAGAAAGAAAGAAAGAAAGAAAGAAAGAAAGAAAGAAAGAAAGAAAGAAAGAAAAAGAAAGAAAGAAAGGAAAAAGAAAAAGAAAAAAGAAAAAAGATGATGGGTAAATTCCACATCTGGGGATGGCGAACCTTGCTTTGCCTGGGCAATGTGAGTTTCCTGATTTAGCTTGTACATCAGGCTCCCCCTTTAAGAGTCCCATCTCTTCCCACAAACTGTCTGAGGAATAGAAATAGAAATCCTGCCAGGCTTTCCCTCCTTCCATGCTCTGACATTGAGCTAAACATCTCTATAACTCCATCTTGCTTCCTGAAGATAACAGCATGGGTTTGTAAAGAAGGTCTTTATCACCACAACTTGCTAGCAAAGAAAATGGGCTCAGAGAAGCTAAGTGAATTTTAACATTGCAAGCATGTCTAGCAAAATGACATCATTTGAACTAAAAAATTGGCTCAAGCCAGCAAGATACCAGAGGCAGGGACTGAGCAACCCCAGTGAGGACACAGCAGGTAAGGGTGCTTCCAGTGGGGCAGTTGCAGGGCCTGTATGCACTCAGGATCCTGACTTCCAGGCCTGATATGGTATCAGTTTTGCAGGAAGACCCTGGAATGGACCATTCTCTTTGCTGGCAGCATGTCCCTGCATTGTCCTAGTTCCTTCAGAGAAGGCCAAAATGTGGTCCAGGTGTCAACTCCCTGCTGGTCCTACAGGATGTCTCTTGGCTCTTCACCATAGGGGCAAAAGAACATCACCACTCATAAGTAATGGTTAACCAACCAGCACCTCATAAATAAGAAAGCCCAGCCAAGATTGCAGGACTGTTTCCACAGGATGCACTGGGCGAAAATACTAGGAGTGGCCGTCGGGGCTGTTGCCCTCTTGGGGCTGGGGATCATCCTGGGGCACTTTGCCATCCCCAAAGCAACTGACCCTCCAGCCTCCCAGGATCTGGACCTGGCGATCCTTGATTCCGTAATGGGACAACTAGATGCCAGCAGGATTCGAGAGAACCTTCGGTGAGAAGTAGAAGGTCTGCTCAAACAAACCCCCATTAGCCAGAGACTTCCCCTGATACACTCCACTCTGTCCTGCCCACCCTGCAGAGAACTCTCCAAGGAACCACACGTGGCCACCAGCCCTCGGGATGAGGCCCTGGTGCAGCTGCTGCTGGGGCGCTGGAAGGATACGGTGACTGGGCTGGACTCAGCCAAGACCTATGAGTACACAGTCCTGCTCTCCTTCCCCAGCGCAGAGCAGCCTAACAGCGTGGAAGTCGGTGAGGTCAAGTCCAGGAATGTCGGGGTGGTGAGAGCAGCTGCCGGGTGCAGTGCTGACTCTGCCTTCTCACTTAGTGGGCCCCAACGGAACGGTCTTCCACTCCTTCCAACCCTTCGAGAAGAATCTGACCGGGGAGCAGGCGGGGCCCAATGTGTTGCAACCTTATGCTGCCTACGCTCCCCCCGGGACCCCAAAGGTGAGCTGCCCGCCCCCCCACACACACTGATATTCTAGCTCTCCTCAGTTCTCTCCCTCCTCACCCTGAAGCAGAGGCATCTGAGAAGTTCTTCAAGTGGAGCCTCAAAGCCCCTCCACTGGTTTTGCCCGGGTTGTTATTCCTATCCTCTATCAGTCATAGTGGTCCCTGCCCAAAGCCTCGTGTGGGACACGAGATAGAGAAGAGGGTAACCATCTTTCGGGTACATACAGCCGTGGGTAAGGTGGGGAGACAGAACCAAAATTCTTTGTACCCCTTTGTACCTGCCTTTGGACAAACCTGGCTACAGATCTCTCTCCTTTCGGTATCAGGGCCTCCTTGTCTATGCCAACCGAGGTTCAGAAGAGGACTTTAAGGAGTTAGAGGATCAGGGCATCAACCTTAAAGGCACCATCGCCCTGACTCGATACGGGAGTGTGGGACGTGGGGCCAAGGTGAGTAGCATTCACCACGCAGGGATCTGGGCGAAGGGCCAGCAGTGGACAGGGCAACAGGAGGAAGAGGACAGAGAAGAAGCAGTTGGGAGTAGAAAGCGGCAGAGCGTTAGTGTGACCTGAACACCTGGTACCACATGGTGTTTGGTACCACAAGGGCCAACAGGAGAGACAAGAACAGAAGCTCTTAAGTTCTGGATTGTTCCCCCCACCTCCCGCCTTTTCTTTCTTTTTTTTAAGACAGGGTCACTCTCAATAGCCCTGGCTGTCCTGGCACTCTGTAGACCAGACTCAGAGACATCCTCTGAGCCTGCCTCTACCTCCAGTGCACTGGGATTAAAGGCATGCACCACCACGATTGGAGATTTTTTGGATTTTTTGTTTTTAGTTGTTGTTGTTTTGTTTTGTTGGGTTTTTTTGTTGTTGGTTTTGTTTTGTTTTGTTTTTAAGATTTATTTAGGGCTGGAGAAATGGCTCAGAGGTTTAGAGCACTGACTGCTCTTCCAGAGGTCCTGAGTTTAAATCCAGCAACCACAAGGTGCCTCAGAACCACCTGTAATGGGATCTGACATCATCTTCTGGTGTGTCTGGAGACAGCTATAGTGTACTCGTATACATAAAATAAATAATTCTTGGGGCTGGTGAGATGGCTCAGCAGGTAAGAGCACTAACTGCTCTTCTGAAGGTCCTGAGTTCAGATCCCAGCAATTACATGGTGGCTCACAACCACCCATAATGAGATCTAACGCCCTCTTCTGGTGCATCTGAAGACAGCTACAGTGAATTACACCAGAGCCAGCATAAAAACAAAACAAAAAAACACAAAAACCAAAAAATAAAATAAAGTTGTGGGCTACCCACACTTGATTTTTTGTTTGTTTATTTTGTTTTGTTTTCCAAAACAAGGTTTCTCTGTGTAGCCCTGGTTGTCCTGGAACTCACTCTGTAGACCAGGCTGGCCTCGGATTCAGAAATTCACCAGTCTCTGCCTCCTGAGTGCTGGGATTAATGTGCCACAACTGCCCAGAGATCTTTTTGTTTTTAATTGAAACTGAAATTCCATTTAACAATTTCTCTTCCCATTGTTCCACAGGCCTCTGATAATCTCAACTCCAATTTCTTTTGTAATTTTAATTGATGTATAAGAGTGTTTTGCTGGTATGTAAATGCAGTCCCCACAGAGGCCAGAAAGGGCATCAGAGAGAGTGTCAGATCCCCTGAAACTGGAGTTAGAAATACTAATGAGCTGCTGTGTGGGTGCTGGGAACTGCACCCAGGTCCTCTGGAAGAGCAGCTAGTGTTCTTAGCCACAGAGCTATCTCTCTAGCCCTGCCCACTTCCTTATTTTTTTTAAATGATGAAGGACTTTGGACATTTGTTTTGTGTTTTGTGTCTGTCTGTCTGTCTGTCTGTCTGTGTGCCTGTCTGTGCATGTTTATGTCGCGTGGGTGCCTTTAGTAGTCAGAAGAAGAGGTGTCTGATCCCTTTGAAATGAAGTTACAAGTTACAACATTCATCTTTTTTATTGTTGGTGTGGTTTTATTGTTGTTTGTCTGTCTGTTTGTTGAAAAGGGTCTTTCTCTCTATCCCTGACTATCCTGGAACTTTCTGTGTAAACCAGGCTCTCCCCTAATTCACAGAGATCTGCCTGCCTCTGCCTTCTGAGTACTAGGATACAAGGTATGCAAAACTGTACCAGCGATATGTATTTTTTACTTCACCTAGCTTGACATTTTAAGGTTTCTTGAGGTCGTTTGGGGACTTTATCCCTTCTCTAGGCAGACTAGCATTCTATTGTTGGACTGGGGATGTGCTCAGTTGATAGAGTGGTTTCTTGGCATGTACAAGGCCCTTCCTAAATTCTATTCCCAGCAGCCCATAAAACTGGATGTTCTAGCACATGCCTGAAATCTCAGCACTGGGGAGGGCGAGGAAGGGGGATCAGAAGTTCAAGGTCATCCTTGGATACTTAGAGAGTTTGTGGCCAGCTAGATTACATAAAACCCAGTCTCCAAATATAAATACCACCTCTTTTTTATTCATTCAACCGCTGATGGACATCTGGGCTGTTCTCATTTTGCACGTTGAGACTGCTATGAAAGGTGTACTTCTTTTTGTTTGTTTGTTTGAGACTAAGTCTCCCTCTGTAGTCCTGGCTAGCCTCAACTGCACAACAATCCTCCTGCTTCTGCTTCCTGGCCGTTGGGATTGCAGGCTTTAGCCACCACAAATGACTTCCATCTCACTCTTTTATATACCTGCATAGTATTCCACCACAGGATGCCTAGTGGCCCAAGTAGTTCTACCATAAATGTTTTGGGCCAACATTATCTTGCTCATGGGAAGACAGCAATTCTGATTTCCATGTAGAGAAGAGAGGAAGAGGCCTAGGGCATGTCCCCATCTGTCACTTACACATAGCTTGCTCTGCCTTCTGCAGGCCATCAATGCTGCCAAACATGGAGTTGTGGGAGTGCTGGTGTACACGGACCCTGGTGATATCAATGACAGGAAGAGTTTGCCTAACGAAACCTTCCCCAACTCCTGGGGGCTGCCTCCTTCTGGTGTGGAGCGAGGCTCCTACTATGAGTATTTTGGGGACCCTCTGACTCCCTACCTTCCAGCCCACCCCTCTTCTTTCCGCCTGGATCTTCACAACATCTCCGGATTTCCCCCAATTCCCACCCAGCCCATTGGCTTTGAAGATGCGAAAGATCTGCTCTGGTGAGCCTGTGCCCAATCTGTCCTGACCCTAGACACATGCAGATGCAAAACTTACACACAGACAATCTCTCCTCCCCAGTAACCTTGCTGGAACCTCAGCTCCTGACTCCTGGCAGGGGGCACTGGGCTGTGAGTACAAGCTGGGACCAGGCTTTGAGCCTAATGGAAGCTTCCCAGCTGGCAGGTGAGGCATGTCATCACTCTTCCCTCCCTTCCACCAATTCCCTTCTTCCCTTTATACCCCCTTACCCAACATTCCTTCTTCCCTCTTTGAGGTGGTCTCCCAGCCCTTTCCAAAAAGGCTAGGCCTTTGGGGGAGGCTCACTGAAAGGAAGTGACCCACAAGGTGTCATGGAGTCTCCCTGCCCCTTTCACCCACTTCCCACTTGAGCTACTCTTTCCTTTGAACATGCCGCAGGACCTGGGCAGTGCACTCCTGGCCATTGTCAGCTTCCCCATCTGAGCATCCCTAGCCACCAAGTGTCCCCTCTTCCCAAGCTAAGGGGGCTTCCAACCCAAAACCTTGCTTACTGCCTTCCTTGGTCCTGCTGGACAAGTGACTGATGGCGTCGCCTTCCCTCGCTGGGCCTCACTTTCTTCTGAATCTGATAGGAGGACTGGAGAGGGCTTAAATTCTAATCATCTCCCTTCTCCCACCCCTAGTGAGGTGAAAGTGAGTGTCCACAACAGGCTCGAACTGAGAACCTCCTCCAATGTCCTGGGAATGATCCAGGGGGCTGTGGAGCCTGGTGAGCCTGTTTGTACCAAGTCCCGCCATTCCTCCAGTCTTCCTGGGTCCTGCCCTGGTTACAGCCCACCTTGGCCTGTCTGCCCTCTGCTGTCCCTTCTCTGCCCCTCTGACTCTGGTCCTCCCTTCAGATCGATACGTGATCTACGGAAACCATCGGGACAGCTGGGTACACGGGGCAGTGGACCCCAGCAGTGGCACTGCTGTCCTCTTGGAGATCTCTAGAGTCCTGGGGACCTTGCTAAAGAAGGGTGAGGCCATGCTCTCCTCTGGTCACTCCCCCAGAAGCCCCAGGGTCATTTCCTGCCCACTTCTTTTGTTTCTTTCATCTCCAGGGCTCACTTGAGCCAGGCATTAGTACCTGGGTGCCAGCCCCTGGCTTTGGGAGCCTCAGGGTTCATTAACAGATTATTGATATATGCAGCCATCCCCAGGAGTCTTGGGAAAGTAAGGCCCTACAGGCTGTGAACATGATCTGTCCAGGCTCTGCCCATAAGGTGCTTTGCTTTTTAAGCCAGTCTATCCATTCTGGTGACATCCCAGAACTGGAGACCATCAAGGGAGGGCGTGCTGGATCCTCAGATCAAGGGTCATAGCTAGGAAGGAGGCTGAGCATCCAGGGACAGTCAAGGTAATGAGAGGAGAGGGCAGGAAGGAGGCTAAGGGCTTCTCTCTGGGTTGAAAAGACACTTGTGAGATGAACTGAAGGGCTGTTAGCAATGATGGAAGGTCAAACAGATGCGACCCAAACCCGCAGAGGAGGGCAGGTTGTCAGCTGGGAGCAGCAAGTAGATCCCTGGAGGATTGTGGCCAGGCAGTCTAGCCTACTTGGGTGAGCCCTGGTCTCAAA
>NW_022196904.1:137506315-137515145 GCF_008632895.1 Mastomys coucha
AAAGAAAGAAAGAAAGAAAGAAAAACAAACAAACAAAAAACCGAAGAGGTTACTTGGACATAGCCAATCTTTTTTCCTTATGCATTTATTATAATTTAATCTCTCAAATATAGGAAGAATCTAAATAATGGATTTCTTTTTTTCTTTTTCTTTTATTTGGTTGGGGGTGTTTCGAGACAGGGTTTCTCTGTGTAGACCTGGCTGTCCTGGAACTCACTCTGTAGACCAGGCTGGCCTCGAACTCAGAAATCCGTCTGCCTCTGCCTCCCAAGTGCTGGGATTAAAGGCGTGTGCCACCACTGCCCAGCTCACAGTGAATTTGAAGCCAGGCTCTGATATAAAAGATGAGCTGCCGAATGGGTAGCACATGTCTATGATCTCAACACTGGGGGCAGGGGGGGTGCTGAAGCAGATGAGTGGTGAGTTTAAGACCATTCTGTGTTACACAGGTAGTTCTGGGCCAATCTGAACTATATCGCACGACACTGTTTTAGAAAACAAAAAAGTGGGGCTGGAGAGATGGCTCAGTGGCTAAGAGTACTAACTGCTTTTCCAGAGGTTCTGAGTTAATTCCCAGCAACCACATGGTGGCTCACAACCATCTGTAATGGGATCTGACACCCTCTTCTGGTGTGTCTGAAGACAACTACAGTGTACTCATATACCTAAAATAAATAAATAAATCTAAAAAAAAAAAAAGAAAGAAAGAAAACAACAAAGTAAGAACCAAACAATAGATCACATGATCCAGCTGCAGCTAGAGGTGCAGCAAAACAGGGAGCACAGAGCTGAGGGAGCACAGAGCTGAGGGAGCACAGAGCTGAGGGAACATAGAGCTGAGGGAGCACAGAGCTGAGGGAGCACAGAGATGAGGGAGCACAGAGATGAGGGAGCACAGCTGAGGGAGCATAGAGCTGAGGGAGCACAGCTGAGGGAGCACAGAGCTGAGGGAGCACAGAGCTGAGGGAGCACAGCTGAGGGAGCACAGAGCTGAGGGAGCACAGAGCTGAGGGAGCACAGCTGAGGGAGCACAGAGCTGAGGGAGCACAGAGCTGAGGGAGCACAGCTGAGGGAGCACAGAGCTGAGGGAGCACAGCTGAGGGAGCACAGCGCTGAGGAAGCATAGAGCTGAGGGAGCACAGAGCTGAGGGAGTACAGAAATGAGGGAGCACAGAGCTGAGGGAGCACAGAGCTGATGAAGGGGCAAGCATCAGAATCTCAAGGGTGTGGCTGGGGAATGTAGGCAGGTAGCCTGGAGATGGAAGCCAGGCTGCTGGATGCTGCAGGAGGCAGGGTGGGGCCCTGGGTAAACCACATGCCTGTGGAACCTATGCTGTCTGGATTTGAACCTGGCTGTGCTGCCTACTGGCTATGACCTGGGCAAGACGTGTGACTTCTCGTGTGCCTTCGTGACTTCAACTGTGAAGTGGGAAGACACTTTGTTTTTCCTTTCTTTTTATTTTATGTGTATGGGTGCTTTGCTTTTCTGACTGTCTGGGTACCATGTGTACTATGGAGGCTAGAAGAGAGCACTGCATCCCCTGGAACTGGAGGTCGGAAGCCTTTATGTGGGTGCTTGGAGCAGCAAGAACTCTTAATGGTTGAACATCTCTCCAGACTTCTCCCCACCCCATGCATACTATAAGGGTTGATTTGAGATAAAACTATTTGGCAACTACCAATGTATCATCAACAAACGTTTCCTGGGATGTTTAAAGAGACTGAGGGTAGAGGATCAACTCAAAGCAAGTCTACCATAGACCAGAGACGAGGTAGGGCATTCAGGTCAGAAGAGATCCACAGACCCAAGGATTCTCAGGGTACAGTGTATTGAAAGTGGGAGGCTAGCAAGAGGACTGTCTCCTGGAGGCCTGGCAGAAGGGTGCCAGGTGGTGTGGTCTGACCATCTTTTCTAGCTCCTCCCTCCCTTCCATGTCCCCAGCCTACTCCCTAAGTCTCCCTGGGTCAGAGGACCCTGCCCTCTCCATGGCTACTTCTCTCTAGGCACCTGGCGACCCCGCAGGTCCATCATATTTGCCAGCTGGGGAGCAGAGGAGTTTGGGCTCATCGGCTCTACAGAATTCACAGAGGTGAGTGAGTCCCACGAAGGAGTGGGTAGTAGGAGTCCGTGGATGGAGCGGCAATGGGCTGATGTCACTTCCCCTCCTTTGGCACAGGAGTTTCTCAGCAAGCTGCAGGAGCGCACGGTGGCCTACATCAACGTGGACATCTCTGTGTTCTGTATGGGAGGCTCCGCCAGCTGGGCGCGGGCTGGGAAAGGGAGGGGCTGGGTCTGAACAGGCCTCTGCTTCCTTCCACAGCCAATGCTACCCTCCGGGCACAGGGGACACCCCCTGTACAAAGCGTGATCTTCTCTGCTACCAAAGAGGTGCAAGGGGTTGTGGGGGGGGGGCTGTGCAGTGTAGGGTAGGCAGGACTGGAGCCCTCAGACCACAGTTGATCTGGAGAGTGGGGTCTGCTGGAGACCCATCTAGTTGTAGAGGCTGGGTTTCCTAAGCCATCAGATGTTCCTCTCTGTACCAGATCAGTGCACCAGGCTCCAGTGGCCTCAGTATCTATGACAACTGGATCCGATATACTAATCGCACTAGTCCAGTATATGGACTGGTCCCCAGGTGAGCCCAGAAACCAGACAGGTAGGGGGCCCATAGGCCCAGCATGCCCACCTGGCACCCTCCAGAGCCTGTTTTTTTCCTTCCATTAGCCTGGGCACGCTGGGTGCAGGCAGTGACTATGCCCCATTCATTCACTTCCTGGGCATCACTTCTATGGACCTTGCCTACACCTATGACCGGGTGAGTAGAATCTCCCATGCCACTCCCTCCCCAGCACTGCTGCATCAGATCTCAGGGGAAGATCTAGTCTAGACGGGATCTGGTTCATTCACTAAGCAGCTGTCAACTGTGTCTTAGTTTTGTTTCTGATTGCTGTGAGAAAATACCCTGACAAAAGCAACTTTGAGAAGGGGTTTATTTTAGCACAAGTCCAGGTCCTACTCCATTAGAGCAGAGAATTCACAGTGCGGGGAGCTCCAGAGAATTGAGTACATTACACTCACAGTTAAGAGCAGAAAGTGAGTAGATGCTCAGTTACTCACGCTCAGTTTCTTCATCCCTGACCTAGGAACGGCACTGCCCAGTGTGGTCCTTGACAGAAGTATCAGCTCAGGATCCCCAGACCAAGTTTCCAGCACAGAGGGACAGAGGTCACGGAATAAGAGACAAAGACAGGAGATAGAAGATGAGGGAGAAAGGGGAGGAGTATTTATTCTGGAGGACAAAGGACTGTCTCTAGTAGAGAGGAGACAGATGTGGCCCAAAGGAAATGGTTTATAAACATAAAAGGGGAACCCCCATGTTAGGATCAGGTGTTGAATTTTAACTGGACATGTTAACTAGGTAAGCCAAAGGGGGCTTTTGATTGCTGGACTTCAATGTTTTGATAGCTGGATAGCCTCAGAAGGAGGGACTAGCCAAATAAGGGGATAGACCTTCGAGGCTAGCTTTAGAAATGTAATCTAACAGTTTTTTAGCAAGTTAGAGGGAATCGGGAAGAAGGACAAGACTTGATCTAGCTGGCCAGAGTCCCTTCGTTCCTCTCACTTCAATAAATGTAATCAAGACAGACTCCCACAGGGCGGTGGTTGCGAACGCCTTTAATCCCAGCACTTGGGAGGCAGAGGCAGGTGGATTTCTGAGTTTGAGGCCAGCCTGGTCTACAGAGTGAATTCTAGGACAGCCAGGGCTATACAGAGAAACCTTGTCTCGAAAAAAAAACAAAACAAAAACAAAACCACAAAAAAAAAACACAAAACAAAAAATCCCTAGCTATTAGCACTGGGCAGGGCAGGCCAGCTTTCTGAGGCCTTGGAGCATCTGATTCTGCTCAAGCACATGCATTGGCTGTATTGATTTGAAGTCGCTCCACCTTACGCACTCTACAATGCTGTCATGTTATGCCTTATTCAGGACAGGGAAAATACTGCTGTCAATCAGCTGTAGGATGGCAGTGACTATGTGGAACTGAGTGTGGAAATGCCTGTGTAGGTGTCAGCTCTATCAAGAAATGTTAGGGGAAGATTCATCCGTTGTGGGATATAGGTGGGACTACAGGACACCCAGCCTGTACCTTTGAGTGCATGCTCTGAATCCCTTTCCTCCTGGCTGTGCTGCCCTTGGGTGGTGGAGCTGGGATTTCCGTATCTGACTCCAAAGCCCAGGCTTCTCCTTTCTATCTGGGTGATACCAGGCAGGTTAGTCCCTGACCCTCAGTTCCTTCTCTGGAAGGGGAAATCCTGAAGCCACACAGCTCACACTGTGGCCCACTGTGGGTGCCCCGATTTCCCACCCCCAAGCCTACCACTTCTTTATTCCTCTAGAGCAAGACCTCAGCCAGGATCTACCCGACCTACCACACAGCGTTTGACACATTTGATTATGTAGAGAAGTTTCTGGACCCTGGTGAGGAAGGGACAGGGACATTCTGAGGGTGACAGAAGGATGGGCTGAAGATGCAGCCCTGGCCTTGTGTCCCCTCCATAGGTTTCAGCAGCCACCAAGCTGTGGCCCGGACTGCCGGGAGTGTGCTTCTCCGGCTCAGTGACAGCCTCTTCCTGCCCCTCAACGTCAGTGACTATAGTGAGACACTACACAGTTTCCTGCAGGCTGCTCAACAGGACCTTGGTACCCTGCTAGAGAAGCAGAACATCAGCCTGAGTATGCAGACCCCAGCATGGAGTCTTGGCGAGCCCTGTATCCCCAGGTAGGACTAAGCCAGTTGTTCCCCACTCAGGTCCTTTGGTGACCGCAGTGGAGAAGTTTAAGACCGCAGCTGCAGCCTTGGGCCAGCACATCTTAACACTGCAGAAGAGCAGCCCTGAGTGAGTACCAGCAGTGGGCAGTGTCTGGGAGGGGGCACTTGGCGTGCACCAAGCTAGCAGCCAAACTGCCAGCTTGCACAGTGACGCACGTGCTCTCCAGTCCTCTGCAGGTACGGATGGTCAATGACCAGCTAATGCTCTTGGAACGGGCATTCCTGAACCCAAGGGCTTTCCCAGAGGAGCGATACTACAGGTGAGCCTAAGCCAAAGCTCTGGGGAGGAGGGATGGGTGAACAACAACCTCCAACCAGAGCTTTCCGGTGTCACTGCACAATTCACTTCACTGATAGCTGGGGAGTGAGGCCCACCCCGCACTGCTGCAAGCCCTTGCTTTCAGAGACCAGACAGGAGTTTTATGCTTGCATATCGACAATGCTGAGTTCCAGGTAACCTCTCACTAACCCTCAGCTTGCCATTTCTCCTCAGCCACGTGCTCTGGGCACCCAACACAGCCCCTGTTGCCACATTCCCAGGTCTGGCCAATGCTTATGCCAGGGCCCAGGAAATCAACTCCGGATCTGAAGCTTGGGCTGAAGTACAGAGGCAGCTCAGCATTGTAGTAATGGCCCTAGAGGGTGCAGCAGCCACCCTGGCACCTGTGGCTGACCTTTGACCCCAGCCCCATCCCTTGGGCTTTTTCTTTATCTTACGCCTCTCACATCTGTTTCTCTGGGGTATGTCTTAGGTACAACCAGCAAACACTCTCAAGCTTTAAAGAACACTCCCTGCCATTAAGGACAACCTGCTCATGGTACTGGGTGAAACTGGGGTCCAAAGTGGTGTAGAGGCTAGCCCGTTGCTCAACTTGCTTTCCTCTTCTCCTGCTCTGTCTCCTCTTAATCCTCAAATAAATGAAGTCTAAAAGTTCCTGTTATTGTTTGGAAATCATAATGAATTCCTTTTATTATTTGGGAGTCATGAGAAAGAGCCCTTGGTGCTCTGATCCAGGCCTTGTGGAAGACGAAACCCTCTTAAGCTGGAGATCCCGGTCTGTGACTGCGTTATCTCCCTCTGCCATGACCACCTCCTCCAGGCTGTGTCCCTGCAGCTTGCTTCCCACTAATATGTGGCAGGTCCCAGGGGGCGGGAGTCCTTCCTCAGAGTACTGACCCCTCAGGAATACAACTCTGTCTTTATCCAAGGTCAGTCCGTGGGCCTGGCACAGGTCCCGTGCTTCCTGGAGTCCGTCCAGGGCCAGAAAGTGTTCTATGAAGTCCAAAGGCAAGGCCTGTCCTTTAGGAATGCTCAGGGCACGGGCCAGGCGGGCCAGGGCTTTGCGGCGGGCGTACCCAATGTGTTCCTGCACTGCGCAGCTCTGTAGGTAGGGCAAGGTGCGAAGCAGGCGAAACAGTCGGGCATGGTTGTTTTCACGGAAGGCAGCGTCAACAGCCAAGGCGGTCTGAAGGGGAGGGCAGGCACGCAGGGCGGCAGGCAGCTGTAGAACCGCCTGCAGGGCTTCCACAGAACCTATGAAGGCAAGAAGCAGAAACAAACAGGATGCTTGACTGCTTGACGCTTTCTGGATCAGGCATACCTCACGTCCCATCCCCCAGACCCAAGCTGTGTACACCGCTAGTCCCAGGCAAGTTCTTTTACAGAGTTCTGCCTTCCTGCCAGCTCAAGTCCCGATCTCTCAGAGAGGTCACCCCACTTCCTCTCTCCTCCTCTAGGAAAGACTCAGTCATCAGATCCTTCTCTGGTCTTCTTGAGGTGCCACAAGACCAGACCTCCTTTGGTCTAAATCCTTACAAGGCAGAACTGGGCAGTATTCTACATGTATACAGGGACACAGGCCAACATAATGTAACAGGCTTGCCTGAGGCTGTCCTAGAGCACAGGCTATTGTGCTAGATCCAAACTTAAGACCCAAACTTAAGCTTTCTTCTGAATTAGGGTTCCCAATGCTGCCCAGTGGGTGCTGGCTTCCCTACACTTTCCTCTCTCTATCTGGAAGGGTCTTTTTTTTTTTTTTTTTTTTTTTTTTGGTTTTTCGAGACAGGGTTTCTCTGTGTAGCCTTGGCTGTCCTGGAACTCACTCTGTAGACCAGGCTGCCTCTGCCTCCCAAGTGCTGGGATTAAAGGCATGCGCCCCCTCCCAGCGTAAATTTGTGAGTTTAAGAGTCACTCTGTGTGTGATCCAAATATACTCTATCCACAGATAAAATCACCAAAGAATCTGCCTGCCTCTGCCTCCAAAGTGTTCCCACACAAAGGTGCCTGTCACCACGCCCACTGGACTTTCCTATAATTAAACAAACCACCCACAGAAGGGAACATTTTAGAAACTCCTGTCAGATACATTTATGGGCCAGCCCAGGGAGAAAGTTTGGAAAGCGCTTTCTAGGTCAACTCTCTCAGTACTATCCTACCTCCTTCCACCTCTACTTATGCAGAAAACAGCCCAATTTGAGAATGACAGGCTATGGTCCCATGTCGGGACTCTTACCAACTGACTTTTCCAAGGAGAAGCTATGGCTGAGGGATGGAAGTTACCGTACTCCCAAGCTACAGTTCGCCGTTGCTTCTAGAACTGCTTCTCCCCCACCCCAAGCTCCTCAGGTCCCCGCACTTTGTTCTCTAGGATCCGACTCACCCAAGTTGTAGAGCAGAAAGAGGCCCTGAAAGACAGCCTGGCGGGGGTGCGGGGCTTTGCCCCGCGCGTAGCAGCGCCGCAACGAACCGAAGCCTTCTTGCACCTGAGTCTGAAGCAGCACCGGGTCCGCGACCCCGCGCGTCTCTTCTGGCCGCACCCGCGCCACCACCGCCAACAGCGTGGCCAGCGCAGCCTCCAGCACCGTCGCCGCGTCCGCGTCGCCCACGCCCTGCAGCGACAGATCTAGCCGCACCGCGCGCAGGCGGTCGGCCACGAAGCTCGCCACCTCCGCGCAGGACACGTCGGCGCGGCCAGCCACTTCCCCGGCCAGGTAGCGCACGGTGGCCAGGAGCACTGGCGGCGGCCGCAGCAGGCTTGGCGGGGGCCGAGGTTTGCCCGCTGCAGGCCGGCTGTATTCCTTCACTGTGCGCCTCGGGTCGGCTCGGGGAGCGTTCCTTCGGCCGCCAGGCTCCACCTCCAATCGGTGCAGGCGGCGCTCGCGCTCCCGTCGGGCGCGCTCTGCGGCCGGACACATGTCCGGGCACAGGCCCATGGGCAGTTGGCAACCGGACATGGCAGGGCTGAGGGTAGAGGACGCACACTCAGCATCGCTGGGCCAGCGGAAGCGCGGAAGTGTATTCTGCCGCGGGCTCGGGGAACAGGCTTGGGCCCCAGTCTGGCTGGCCCACTGCGCCTCACGCAGCTTTTTCGATTTGCCGCTCCCGCGGCCTTTAGAAACGCCTCCCATAACCCACCGCGCCTGGCTTCGGTTTTCCCCCTTAAATCGTCCCATGATGCACCGGCTTGTAGTCCAGCGATGAGGCCACACATCCCCAGGTCTGGAATTGTTGGTTTAGCTTTTTGTTCTTAGGGGTCTCGGAAGTAGGAAGTCCTACTTTGCGTATGTGTCCATCGTCTCTTTGACACACTAAACTAGTGCTGCGTGTCTGTCGTTCTTCATTGTTCCCCTATGCGTTTTGTTTTAAGACAAGATCTCACTGTGTAACTCTGGGTGGTCTGGAAGTCACTATATAGACCAGGCTGACTTTGAACTCAATAGAAACCCCCGCCTGTCTCTGCTTTCCAGTTCCCGGATTAAAGGCGGGGCCACTCATTTATAGGTATTGTTAGCATTCTGTCTAAGCTCCACCTCACAGTTACCTGACAATTTCCAGGTATGCTCCACCCCACAGCTACCTGGCAACAGCCAGGCAGGCCTGACTCCCTACTTGGCTACTTGCCCCTCTCTCTTGCCTTCTCGCTCCTGCTCTGTCTTCTCTCCCCTCCTTCCCCTCCGCGTGCTCTTGGCCAGCCTCTCCTCCTCCTCCTCCTCCTCC
>NW_022196904.1:137515399-137516524 GCF_008632895.1 Mastomys coucha
GCCTGTACTACCCTCTTAACTCCCCTCCCCATGTCCTGAATAAACTCTACTATACTGTCCTGTGGCTGGTCCCTCGGGGAAGGGATGCCTTGGCATGGATCCGTTGAGGCACCTCCTTCCCCCATACCTCACCACACCTCCATAGAACATATTCCTCCTCTCTTTATCTTCTTATAAACAGGTATGATTTGCTAGACACAGCTTATTCAACTCTGTTGGTACAATGTAAACTCAACCACAGACAATAATAAACAAACGGACCTGGTTATGTTCAGACACGCGTTTTACTCACACATATTTAAATTTTATGAAATTTTTACTAGTCAATCCTTTTCCTTCCAACCATAAAAAAAAAAAGAGAGAGGGGAGAAAGAAAGAAAAGAGAGAGGAAAAAGAGAGGAGAAAGAAAAGAGTGAGAAGAAAGGAAGAAAGAAAGAAAGAAGGAAAGAAAGGAAGAAAGAAAGGCAGGCTCTCAAGGGTCTTACAAAAAAGGCAGTGGGCCAGGTCTGGCTACAGACTTTGGCTCTAGATGGGTGAACTGACAGATTAGTGGCCCAGATACTGCTCCCATAAAACAGATAGGCAGGACCAGAAGTTCAAGTCTGATTCCAAGGAGGCAGGCAGGTCAGAGCTGAGAAGTCTTTGCTTTTCTTATACTTGATCCAGTTAATACAGATATGGCCCCTGGTAGTCATAAGAGCAGGAAACAAGGCCAGGTCCCAAGGAAAGGCGTGGAGGAGGCTGGCAGTGCTGGAGCTGACATCCCAGGGTCTATCCTCTCAGGGCAAGTGCGCACGAAGGGTCTCTGCCTGCTTCAGGTACTCAGCTGCCTTCTTCTTCACACCTTCCCTGCGGGCAGGGGATGGGTCGCCTGTAGAAAGCAGATGGCCCATCTACATTCAGAACCTCTGGTCACAATGTGTTCTTTTCCCTCCCTAGGTCCTTGTGTCTTTCTTTGCCCCATTTTATGAGGCTATTAAAAAAATTAAGGGAGCTGGGTGGTGGTGGCGCATGCCTTTAATCCCAGTACTTGGGAGGCAGAGGCAGGCGGATTTCTGAGGCCAGCCTGGTCCTGGAGTGAGTTCCAGGACAGCCAGGGCTACACAGAGAAACCCTGTCTCAAAA
>NW_022196904.1:137516554-137519989 GCF_008632895.1 Mastomys coucha
AAAAAAAAAAAAAAAAAAAAATTAAGGGAAAATTCTGCCCAATGTCTCCAGTTGACCTGTGGGAAACAGAGGCTCATGGCCCCTCTTTCTTTCTTTAGAATATGTTGTGTGTGTGTGAGTGAGCACGTGAGGGTCAGTGGACAACCTTAGGTGTAGGTCTTCCCCCTCACTGCGTCTGAGATGTCTTTGTTGTTCTCTGCAGCCATGCCAGGCTCAGCTGCCCTGAGTTTCTAGGGATTCTCCTGTCCCCTGCCTCCCATCTTGTCATCGGAACTCTTGATTTCCCTTCTCTGCAGTTGCATACCGCTTTGTGTGGCTCTGGGCATTCTAGTTCAGGTCTTCCTGCTTGCACAGCATGTGCTTTACTGATTGTGCTACCTCCCATGGCCCTTCGCTTTCCATTTTCCCTCCTTCCTACTACCCTACCCACCTGAGACGCCCTGAAGCAGGATGTGCACCCCGTCTTGGTAGCCTTGGAGAGCAGCAGCATAGGCCCCAGCCTTTTCATTCCGCAGGGCTTGAGTGATGAGCTCTGTGGCCTGGCCCAGGTAAGCTGGGGCAGGTTCTTCATCCCCAGCCTCTTCCTCCTCCTGTCCTCCTGGCTCCCAGGGTTCCTGGTCCAGCCTTTTGGACTGTACCTCTATGGCTGCCAGCTCACCTGTGTGGGTAGGGCTGGGGCCTGTACTTTCTGTAATAAAACAGGGAGGAGTCAGGGCAGACTAGCCCTCTCTTTCTCAAGGCCTGTTGCCCACCCCAGGTGTCACCAAGACACCAAACTGTCCCACTGGAGGCTAGACAACCACAAAGTCACTGGAGTAGAAGGAAGCAGCTGGGATCTGTTTCCTTGGTTTGGCTCAGGAGGTAAAAGGCTTTGTTGATTATTATTGCTGTGTGCATGAGTGCAGGCGTGAATGCAGGCGTGAGTGTGCCATGGCTGGAGGACAGGATCTGGGCTTGTTTGTCTAATCATCTATGGTGCAGCCTGGGGATGGAACCAGGTTGCCAGGCTCACAGGGCAGGGCTTTCACCCTCTGAGCCATCTTGCTGGCCTATGACCTTGAACTTCTGGCCTTTCTGCTTCTGCCTCTCAAGTGCTAGTTAGTATTCAGGGTACATGCCACCAAGGCCAGCTACAGCAAGTCTGTGAGCAATAGGACCCTATGGTGATATGCTACCCAGAGTTTGCTCAGAGAGGAGGACTCAGCTCCACCCTCCACGACTCCTCCCAGAGCTTCTCACAGCCAGGGAGGACACCCCTTAGTTCCGCTACCCAACACCTGCTCCTTACCCTCTTTGGAGTAAGGGTCGAAAAGGGCAAGTTCAGCCTCTGAGAGGGGGCCTCGAGCCGGGGAGCCAGAAGCTTCCTCGGTGCTGTCACAGCTGAAGAGAAGGTCCAAGGCCTCCTGTGCAGGGCTGGATGGGAGGGGATCCACTGAGGAGAGACCAGAGGGACCCTGATGTTTCTCCACTTTCAAAACAGAAAGTTGCCAAACCCTATTTGATAGATGAGCCAACTGAAGCTCAGAAACATAAATGACCTGTTTAGAGGTCCTCCCCAGGAGAGAGATCCTCCCCAGGAGGGAGGTCCTCCCCAGGAGGATGGTCCTCCCCAGGAGGATGGTAGAACTGCCCACCCCCTACGCTCTCCCCTGAGGTCCCTAAGGAGGACTCATTCCTTCCCTGATCCTGATATACCTGGCACCTCCAACTCCTCCTGGCCCCTCCTTTCCGCAGGCAGTGGCTGGAGTAGCCGGGCCTCATCAGGAGGTGGTGTGGGGATGAGAGGGGGTGGCAAGATTTGCAGGTCCCTGGACACCTCAGAGGGCCGTGTCACCTCCCCACCCTGCAGGAGACAAAAAGTCCAGCAGGGGAGGGGGTCAGGAATGTAGCTGGTAAGGAGGGAAGCTGTACTGGGGAGGGAGAGAGCAGATAGACTTACCCGGAAAAACTCCTTGAGCTGGGGGCTGTTGTTGAGCGCAGGGATGGGCACTGTGAAGCGCAGCAAGTCCTCTGCACCCTTGCGCCGTTCCTCGATCACTGAGGCTTCAAACCGACCTGCAGACCCCAGGACAGGAGAGCAGAGTCACGGGAGCTTCCGGCTCGCTCTCTCTGTTCCCTCTCTTGTCTTGTTTCTATCTCTCTGTCTCTCAGTCTCTGTCTCTCTGACTCTCTCCAGTGTCTCATTATGTAACTGGCTGGCTTTTGAACTTGCTATGAAGACCTCGAAATCACAGAGATGCACCTGTGTCTGCCTTCTCTGTGCTGGGATTTAAGGGGTGGGCTATTGTGCTGACAGGAAAGGCCATGTGAGGCTTGGATCTGATCAGGAGGGAAGTAAAGCTCAGAGAAGGAGGTGACTTGCCCCAAGTCACAGAGCAAGACCCTGTTTCACTGCTGGGCAAGGTGGAGCACACCCTTGTTAGCCCATACTTGGGAAGCTGAGGTTGGAGGATCAAGGCTAGCCTGGACTACATTTGAGGTTTTGTCTCAAGAAAATTGAAAAAAACAAAAAACCAAACCAAGCCAACAACAAATGCGAAGCTACATGTAGTATAGGCTAGCTCTTGCCTTATTGTTGTGCTGGGGGCACAGCCTGCATCCTGGCCTACTCTCCATGAGGATCTCATTGGCCCCGTGTGACCTGCCAACAACACAGAACTCTGGGAACTCCTGGAATTAATGGGTTAATTGATTCCTGGTTCTCTGCTATGAGAACTTGCTTGGTTTTGTCACTCATATCCTTTTTGACTCTCTCCAGCAACAGAGCCATCAGCAGATATGGCCTCTGAATTTGGACCAGAGCCATATGTCAAAATAAGCATTTCCTCTATAGAAACTAGTGCATCCTGTGTGACATTGCAACAGAGAACAGACTGGGGCTCAGACAAAGGCCTTTCGCCTTGGCGAGCCTCATCTTGCTGCGACTGTTCTTAGCCCAACACACAATAAATAAGGGGTAGGTTGCTCTGAGTCTCAGCTTCCCCATATTTCAAAGAGGCTATCTCAGAAGGCCCATCTAGTCTTCCAAAGATGTCTGTTCAGGGTACAGGACCACACTCACAGCCCCCATCAGACTAGATCCCTTTGCCTAAACCTACCTGCACACTGGGGCAGAGGTTCAGGCTCAATACTCACCAAACACCTGGGCACGTGGGAAAGCCGGAAACTCCTCCAGGCGACGGAAGAGGTTGCGGTGAGTGTAGGCTAAGTCCCCATGGAGCTTACGGAAGTCACTGTATCTCTTCCAGACCACTACCTATGTGGCAGGCGAGAACTGACCTGGACCATCCTGGTGGGAAGCAGCCTTCCCATGCTCAGTCTATCCTAGAGTCTGAGCAGGATGGCGCGCCCTCTCCAGCACAGGCCAGGGAAGAAGGCAGGGCCTTGAAGTTACAGCTAGCTAGTCCCTTACTGATGCTGACCGTGTACACGGGA
>NW_022196904.1:137520921-137521923 GCF_008632895.1 Mastomys coucha
CAGAAATCCACCTGCCTCTGCCTCCCAAGTGCTGGGATTAAAGGCGTGCACCACCACTGCCCGGCGGGTCTCAACTTTTATCCCAATTTCTTCCTAGTGCCAAGTCCTGGTATTCAGAAGGCAAAAAACTACACTTCTCAAGAAATGAGAATCTAGGGGCTGGAGAGATGGCTCAGAAGTTAAGAGCACTGGCTGTTCTTCCAGGGGACCCAGGTTCAACTCCCGGCACCCACAAGGTCACTTACAAGTGTAACTCTAGTTCCAGAGGATCCAACAACCTCACACTGATGTAAATGCAGGAAAAACACCAATGCACATAAATAAAACTTTTTTGGGGGGGGGGATTTTCGAGACAGGGTTTCTCTGTATAGTCCAAATAAATCATTTTTAAAAATGATAGTCTGAGGGCTGGAAAGATGGCTCAGCGGTTAAGAGCACTGACTGCTCTTCCAGGGGTCTGAGTTCAATTCCCAGCAACCACATGGTGGCTCACAACCATCTGTAATGGGATCTGATTTCCCCTTCTGGTGTGTGTGAAGAAAGCAATAGTGTACATAAAATAAATAAATCTTAAAAAAAAAGAAAATTTGCTTTAAAAAATAAAATAAGATAAATAAAAATAAAAATAAAATTGAGAATCTGTCCCAGAATCTAGTTCTTCCTTAAGAGAGGAGCTATGAAGTCTCACACCCATGAAGACAAGAGTCAGCACTGGGGGAAACAGAGTTGACCTGACACAGAAGTAACACTTAGTTTTTGCTACTATGCTTACAGAAGTTTAACAGTAAGGTTGTACAGTTTGGAATCATTAACAGTTTTAAAAACATCCTTTCCTTTTTTTTTTTTCTAGATCTCAGCAAATCAGACAAGATTAAGATGCACATCTAAAAATCTAAGGATGGGGACTGGAGAAGTAGCTTAGTTAAGAGCATGCCCTGAGCCAGGCAGTGGTGGCACACGCCTTTAATCCCAGCACTTGGGAGGCAGAGGCAGGTGGATTTC
>NW_022196904.1:137522393-137544864 GCF_008632895.1 Mastomys coucha
CACAACCACCCGTAATGAGATCTGACGCCCTCTTCTGGTGCATCTGAAGACAGCTACAGTGGACTTACATATAATAAATTAAAAAAAAAAATTTCTAAGTCCAATTTCAGGAGATTCAATACCTCTTCTGACCTTGATCTCACCAGGCTGTACAGGCCTGTACATATACATACATACAGGCAAAATATTTACATATGTAAAATAAAAGTAAATAAATCTGGAGCAGGATCGATGGCTCTGAGGTTAAGAGCATTGGCTGCTTTCTGGAGGACAGAAGTTCTCTATTCCCAGAACCAATTTAAGGGTACACAAGGGCCTGTAATTCCAATCCATGGGGATCTACCCCCCTCTTCTGGCCTCCTTGTGTATTGCATGGCTAATGCACAGATACACAGGCAGATAAAACACCCATACATATTTTGTTTTAAAAAACAAACAAACAAAAACAGGGCTCGAGAGATGGCTCAGCGGTTAAGAGCACTGACTGCTCTTCCAAAGGTCCTGAGTTCAAATCCCAGCAACCACATGGTGGCTCACAACCACCCATAATGAGATCTGATGCTCTCTTCTGGTGTGTCAGGACACAGCTACAGTGTACTTATGTATAATAATAAATCTTTGAGCTGGAGCAAGCGGGGCCAACCAGAGTGAGCAGAGGTCCTAAAAGTCAAATTCCAACAACTACCTGTACAGCTACAGTGTGTACTTATATACATAAAATAAATAAATAAATCTTTTAAAAAAAACCCACAACTACGTTTTAAATCTTTAAGTAAATAACCAGGTGGGGTGGCACACACTTTTAATCCCTAGGGAGCCTACACTGGGGAGGCAGAGGCAAATGGATCACTGAGTTTGAGCCTGGTCTACAGCACAAGATTCCAGGACAACCAGGGCTACAGAGAAAACCAGGGCTACTATGTCTCGGAAAAGAGAAAGAAAAAAAAAAGGAAATCTACAAAATAAAAATAAAAGGATCATTCTGCTGTAGGGTGCTGTGGCAAGAGAGGGAGAGAGGCACGTCTCTAGTGGGAAGCCTTGACTTCAACCCTAGCACTGAAAAAAAGAAAAAACGATATGCATGTGTAAGTCATGTGACTAGGTCTAAAAAGCTAACAGGAAGACATAAGAAAGGGTTCTGAATGCTTTTTCATCCTTTCTACCCTCTGGCCATCTTCCTAGAGACAATTATGATATTTGTATTTTTTTGGCATGGGAAAAAGCAAGCCATTGGGTATAAGCACACTCTTGAAGTATCTAAGGTTCTGACTTAGGTTGCTTTGGGAGCGACTTTTGTTTTGCTTCCTTCTAACAGCTGACAAGTACACTAATCAAACAGTTGCCTAGTTGAAAAAACAAATTTAAGTACAAGAAAATGTATAGTCAATCTTCAGGCAGCAACCTGGTTTCTCCCGCTGGAGGCCACCATAGTTACAAGTCCTTGGGTAAAATTCTAAAAGCACTTTTTCATGCTGATGTTTCTATGAGCTCATTTTAAGTTTTATTGTTACAAACACCAATTTCAGCTCATTGGCTTCCTTTTCTGTGAAGATCAGTCTTTTTGAATTGCATGAGTTTTTAAAACCATACAAATATTATATATAAAAATATATAATATATAAATAAAAATTGTATATATCCATATATCCATGTATATATAATTTTAAAAGAGCTTTCTTTATAGTCGGTCTTGGTGCAGCCTTTAATCTCAGCACTTGGAAGGCAGACGCGGGCGGGTCTGGGTAACTTCCGGACCAGTCTGGTTTACATTGTGAGTTCACAACAGCCAGGGCTGTCTCAAAAAAAAAAAAAATTAATTAAATAAATAAATAAATAAATAAATAAATAAAACGGTGCGGGGGGCGCTTTTACTTATCAAGCAGGGAAAATTACCAAAAGTTACTCTAAGCGATTAGAGAAGGAATATTTGGGTTAATCCGTAGTTTTCTTGCTTTGAGAAATTCGTAGACAGCACCTAGACACCTTCACCAACAGGGCTGGGGTACGGGCCAGGAACAGAGCAGAGCTCCACAGACTTTAAAAACGACCCTTAGCCCCGCCCCTGGCGGTGAGGCATCGTAAGTCTCCTGCCTCAGACTCCTCTTAAAGGGGAAATCTATTTGTGTAGGCCAAACTGCGACCTCCCTGAAGCTCTTTGCCTTTAAGGTACAACACGGGTCCCAAGCTGCTTAAAAGGGTAATGTTCCCCGCTGGGTCCCACCTCACCTGAGCGGTTACTTTGTACTCTGTGTAACCCTTGGGGTGGGTTCTTGGGTCCGAGACTGTGTAGTGTCGCAGGAAGTCATCCTTCGCCTGGCGCGACATGACACCGGTGCTGGCCGCCGGCTCCTCCTCCTGCCTCCTGCACGTCGCCCCCGCTCCGTGTGTTGAGCCTACTGCCACCGCCAGGATCCGGCCTGCGCCCTTCTTCAGGCCCAGGGACCTAGTAGCAAGTGACAGAGCTGTTCTTTGCTTGGGGGCGTGGCTAAGGGAGTGTCTGACAAGTTCTAGGTCATTGGTAAAGCGGAGTTCTAGGTAGAGACTAAGGATTGGTTGTTTGGGAGAGGATTGACCAGCTGGCTTTTGATTGAGCCCACTTCCCCCTTACGTACACCCTCCTTACAGACCTCTGAAACTTCTCCTTATTTCTCCTCTTTACACTCATCCAGCCTCTTATTTATGAATTATTTTGAGCTTCGGTCTCTGCTGTGTTGACCAACTTCTGGGCTTAAAATGTCGTCCTGCCTAAACCTCCTGAATATCTGGAACTTTAGGAGCTTGGCCTAGGGCCTAACCCATGCAACTTTCATTGTGTTCAAAATGTGCCTGGTAGAGCCAGGTTAAGTTTCCTGCATCTCTGTGCGGGATTGGCTGGGGGGACTGACATTTTCTGATGCTGAAAAAGCTGGATAGTGACAGAGGCTCTGACATCACAACACTTACAGCTATTTGAAGTCCCCTTAACTGCTTCAAATTTGGGGAAGTGGGACTTTGAGATGATCTCATGTAGCCCTGGTTAACCTCAGACTCTCTATGTAGTTGAGGCTAGCCTTGAATTTCTTGATCCTTTGTTTTCCACCTCCCAAATGCTGAGATCATAGGTAAGCATCACACTTCCCTCTTGTAGCTGCATGCACCGAGTTTTCATCTATGGGAAGCGGTACTTGTCACAGTATCTTCAGTAGCAGACCAGATCAAGAGGCATGCTGGCACAACACAGGTACAGTGAAAACCCAACACCAGGTCAGGGCCACATTGGTGAGGAAGATGTATCAATGGTGTTATCACTAAACATAGATTCCAACACATTCCACCACTACCAGAAATCCCACCTACAAATGGGAAAGAATGGATAAAAGAACCATTAAAAAATCTGAGCTGTTGGCTGTGGTGGTACATCATGCTGTTAGTCCCAGCACTAGGGAGGCAGAGGCAGGTAGATCTCTGTTTTGAGGGGAAAACCAACCAACCAATAAACAAACAACAACAAGAAAATAAACCATTTGTTACGGCTTGTTTATGCTCAGCCCAGGGAGTGGAACTATTAGAAAGTTTGGCCCTGTTGAAGTAGGTGTGTGGATGTGGGCTTTGAGACCCACTTCATTCTAGTTGCCTGGAAGTCTGTCTTCCACTAGCTGCCTTCAGATGAAGATGTAGAACTCTCAGCTTCTCCTGTACCATGTCTGCCTGGATGCTGCCATGCTCCTGCCTTGATGATAATAGACTGAAGCTCTGAACCTGTAAGCCAGCCCCAATTAAATGTTGTCCTTATAGGAATTGCCTTGGGCCGGGCAGTGGTGGCACAGGCCTTTAATCCCAGCACTTGGGAGGCAGAGGCAGGCAGATTTCTGAGTTCGAGGCCAACCTGGTCTACAGAGTGAGTTCCAGGACAGCCAGGGCTATACAGAGAAACCCTGTCTTGAAAAACAAAAAACAAAACAAAACAAAAAAAGAGTTGCCTTGGTGTCTGTTCACAAGAGTAAAACCCTAACTAAGACACCATTTAGTTGGGACTGGCCGGACTGGCTTACAGATTCAGAGGTTTAGTCCATTATCATCATGGCAAGGCAGACACAGTGCTAGAGAAGTAGCTGAGAGTTCTACATCTGGACCCACAGGCAGCAAAAAGAGAGAGACACTGGGCCTGGCGTGGGCTTTTGAAACCTCAACACCTATCCCCAGTAATAGGTGCTCCAACAAGGCCACACCTTCTACTCCTTTTTAAGTATTGGCACTCCCTGGTGACTAAGCATTCAAATATATGAGCCTATAGAGGCCATTCTTGTTCAAGTCACCACAGGACTGTGGAAGTCCAAGGACTTGGTTACACACAAAGCTGTTGTCTCCTGTGAGAACTAGATGGAGGCATAGACCCCAGCCCACCCACCTCAGGCTGACCTGTGGCTGGTGGGATCTGTGAATTTGAAGGGATTTGGGGGTGTGAATGGTCCCTCTTGGCTTAGCATTTGATTGGAGACAACTGACAGGTGTTAACAGAATGAGTTCCACTAAGCCACTCATATTGGGATCAGAGGAATTGTCAAGGGGGTGGAGACAAGATCCGGTGGTTAAGAGTGCTTGCTCCTCCTCTGGAGGACCAGAGTTTAGAACCCAGCACCCATGTCTGGAAGCTCACACTGCCCGTAGCCAACACCCTCTTCTGGTTCCCACATGAACATGCACACAAATATAAATCTGAAAAGAAAAGATAATTGAAGAGGAGAGAGGTGTGCTGTGGTAGCCTTTAATCTTAGCACTTGTGAGGTAGAGGCAGACCCATCTCTGCATTCAAGGAAGCCTGGTCTACACAGAGTTCCAGGCTAGCCAAGATTAATTACCTAATGAGGTGGTGAAAAGTGTCTCAAACAAAAAACCCTGAAATACCATAAACACATTCACACACCACCAACACCACCAACAAAACAGAACCAAAGGAGAGATGCCTATGAAGGCAAAAGTTCTTGCCATCAAGCTTGACAACTAAATTTGATCTCCAGGACTCAAAATGTGAGTCCAAGATCTTCATGTTCTCTCTCTCTCTCTCTCTCTCTCTCTCT
Organism: Mastomys coucha; assembly: GCF_008632895.1. Taxonomy (NCBI): domain Eukaryota; kingdom Metazoa; phylum Chordata; class Mammalia; order Rodentia; family Muridae; genus Mastomys; species Mastomys coucha. The sequence goes on from NW_022196904.1 coordinate 137,527,451, forward strand.
CTCTCTCTCTCTCTCTCTCTCTCTCTCTCTCTCTTGCTCGCTCTCTCTCTCTCTCTCTCTCTCTCTCTGCCCCTCTCTCTCTCTCTCTGCCTCTCTCTCTCTCTTTTGGTTTTTTGAGACAGGGTTTCTCTGTATAGCCCTGGCTGTCCTGGAACTCACTCTGTAGACCAGGCTGGCCTCGAACTCAGAAATCAGCCTGCCTCTGCCTCTCAATCCCTCTGCTGGGATTAAAGGTGTGTGTCACCATTGCCCGGCTCTTTCTCTCTTTTTTAAGTATTTATTTTATTTATATGAGTACATTGTAGCTGTCTCCAGACACACTAGAAGAAGGCATTGGATCCCATTACAGATGGTGGTGAGCCACCATGTGGTTGCTGGGAATTGAACTCAGGATCTCTGGAAAAGCAGTCAGTGCTCTTAACCTATGAGCCATGTCTCCAGCCTTTTGTTGTTGTTGTTCTTTTTGGTTTTTTGAGACAGGGTTTCTCTGTGTACCCCTGGCTGTCCTGGAACTCATTCTGTAGACAAGGCTGGCCTGGAACTCAGAAATCCACCTGCTCCTGCCTTCCAAGTGCTAGGATTAAAGGCATGCACCACCACTGTCCGGCTTAATTCTTTTTATTGGTTTGATGATAGAAGAGTAGTAGTCTAAAATGCACAAGGCCCTGAGGTTGAAGCTAAGCAGAGTAAAATTAGGATGCTACACACACACACACACAGTACCAGGGGCACTGGCACTGGGGTGACTCCATTGTATCAGTGCCTGAATGCATAAGCTCCCATTGTTTCAAATCACAATCATAGTTGACACTTACCCAATGCTCATGATACCCCTGACACCAGTTGATTCATATCTATAGCAGGGGCTGACATTATCTTTCCCCAGACAGAAGGAAGCCCAGACGAGTCAGGCAGTTCTATCAGCCAGCATTAACAAGGGCATAGCAGAGCCATGGGTGTCTCTGAGGCCTAGGTTTTATTCATGATGGGGTTGAGACCTCAGCTAGTGGAGAAAAGGCCAGCTGCTGCTGCCACCTGATAAAGCTCAAGACTTGAGACTTATCTCAACACACATACACACAGTGCAGGGGCTGGGGATAGTGCTTTTTTAAATAACAAGTCATCGTGGAAGATGGGTTTTCATTGCCCTTACTGCCATGTACCGTAAACTGAAGCCTCTTCTGGGATTTTTGACAGGAATGGATAAAGTTTGCAGAGGTTGCTCTGGATAAGGACTGACCCAAACAAGGCTGTTGGCTGGTCTCTGGTTGTATTATGACCAATTCCTCTTCCATGCTCTGGCTGCTGTCACTCCTGAGGGACTTTCCCAGGACTCTGAGACAACACTGTTCCTAGATGCCTTGGTATGCAGTTTAGTCAGCACAAAGAAAGCTGTGCTTGGAGTGGTGGTGCAAATCTGTAATCCCAGCACTGGGGACATGGAGGCAGATCATGAGTTCTAGGCCAACCTATGTTACACTGGGGAGCTTCATCTAAAGAAAGAAAAAAAAATTGAGGGAAATCAGGGAGAAAGGCGGAGGGAGGGGAGTATCTCAGAGAACTGAGCATGGTGTCATCGTTAGGGTTTTGCTGCTGTGAACAGGCACCATGACCAAGGCAACTCTTATAAGGACAATATTTAATTGAGGCTGGCTTACAGGTTCAGAGGTTCAGTCCATTATCATCAAGGTGGGAGCATGGCAGCGTCCAGACAGGCATGGTGCAGGAGGAGCTGAGAGTTCTACATCTTCATCTGAAGGCAGCTAGGTTAAGGGTATTTAAGCCCATCCCCACAGTGGCACACCTACTCCAGTAAGGCCACACCACTTAATAGTGCCATTCTCTGGACCAAGCACATACAAACTGACACACCTGAACAGGGAAGGACCTTGAAGGCCCTCGGCAGTTCCACTGGAGGGCTGGAAAGGACAGCTGGGTTCTAGAGGACTGTTTCTGTTCTGATGCCTGTCTTCCCTCCTTCCTGAGGACCCAGCTAGGCTTTGCTCTGACCTCTGTTGCTCTGGAGTTGGCATGGGTAAGACTCAAGCCCAGTGTGATATCACATTCCTTTAGGCAACTGCCCTATACCTTGGGACACAGTCCATTGGGCTTGGTGGCATTGGGACCTTGTGAGAGACTGGCAGGGCCCCAAGCCAACCCAGCCAGTTTCTGCCCTGGGCATTTCAATTTCAAGCATGGCATAATCTAGACTTACACAATAGGTATCGGCATGCAGGTCCTGGGTGGGTCAAGTTTCCCTGTGGAAGGGATGCTCAAGTCTATGGAACAAGGCAGACCCCACACTGGGCTTTGGCTGAGACAGCCCGGCTAGGCAGCTGAGGGCCCACTGTGGCCCTGCTAGTTGTAGTTATCCACGGCTGACACAGCCTGTCTTCCCACTCTGTACACCTCAATCCGTTAGTTATCTGCCTGATGTGGCCTTCCATAGCCGTGCAGGTTGCCCACTGTTCAGGTTTTCCTGGTTGCACTGGCAAGCTAGGAACTGAACTTAAACTTCATGAGCCAGGTGGGGCTGGGAGAAGTCTTGAGGTTGTTCTTTTATTTTTTTGTAATTCATACTGATAAAGGCAGGTATTCCTTGAGATAATTGGCAAGGTTTCTCAGAAACCTTTCTCTTCCTCCTTGACTTCCCTCTTTTAATGTCTCTTCCTGTAAGAAGGCTGCCTGGTCACTTGCAGATGGACCCAGCTAGCTCTGCCCTGAGCTTCCATGCTCTGCCCATTCCTTTGACAAGAGAGGACTAAACCAGTTAGTCCTCTGCTCTGCTCTGTCCCCTCTGGACTCAGCATTCCAGGTGAGTGCTAAAGTCAGTGACTCACAAATGGCTCAGCCAGGAACTGGGTGAGGAGTGCTTTATTCTCACTGCTGGACAGAGGCAAGGCAACCCCCAGGACCCTGGCAGCAGCAGGTAGTCCCTCCCAGCCCAGTCTTTCCTTTTGGCACGGCAGCTGCAGGCCACTTTGGGAGCCAGGGTGACAGCCCTCACCCAGGGGGAGCAGCAACGGGCAGTAGTAGCAGCAGCAGGTCACCGTGGGTTTGGGAGTGTTAGTCTGGCCAGCTGGTGCTCATCCCTCTGGCTGGTGTCTGATGAGGACAGGGACCTGGACAGTGAGCTGGGGACAGTGAAGCAGCTCAGTCGGCAGTAAAGACACGACTGGAAATGTCATCGAGGAGCCAGTCAATGCCAGGCAGCAGGTCCTCCCCTGTGACGGCACTGCAGCCCTGGATGCGCCAGTGGTGGCTGCGGATGGAGTCCAGCTCCAGGGCCTGGGGACAGAAAGGACCAGTGGAACCAGCAGGCCTCAGCTCCTTTCCAGTCACCCAGTAGGTGGCTTTGAAGCTACACACTAGTGCCACCATCAGTGACATAAAACCAGCTTGGGCTGCTGAGTGTATGATAGGAGCCAGGCATTTTGCAGGGACCACCGAAATAATTTCATCTCCTGCTAAGGCATCCTGATGCAGGGATGGTGTGGTTCATTTTGCCAAGGAGGGAATCCGATTCAGAGGCTCTACAACCTTCCAAATCACACAGCTGGTTAAAAGGTAACAGCGAGACTCCAAGCCAGGTGTGGAATGTAGAGTAGTACACTGGGGGGTGGGCAAGAGGGACCAAACCTGTCTTAAACAAACAAAAATGAAGATTCTAAGCCTGCTGGAGTGACAGTTAAGATGTGCCATGGCTTCATGGCCGGATCGGCATGACACACAATCCAGGCTTGTTTACCTACTTTGTGACATTGGCAGGCTACCTAACCTGTCTGCTGTACCCTCTCTCTAAGGTGACAGTGTCTCCCTAATGACATTGTTGTACAATGGTCAAGAATGAAACCTGTGAACCCACACAGGGACCACAGCAATGGGAAGACTTCCTGCAGTCTGGCCGGAGAACCCCCGGGAAATGATCTAGTTACGGGCCTGCCTTCTCCCAGACTGTGGGGCACTCTATGTTATTAATCAAAATCCAGAGCCCCCCCTAGGTCTTGCCACACCAAAGGAGCTAATAATGGCTTTTAATACCAATTATTAGCCAGGCATGGAGGTGCATGCTTGAAATTCCAGGCAAGAGGACTGCTGCTGAGGCCAGCCTGGGCTACATAGTGTATTCTAGGACAGCCTAGGCTACAGAAACTCTGTCTCAAAAATAAATAAAAAAATAAGACTGGGCCTGAGTGTAGCTCAGTTAGGAGTGCTTGCCTAGCATGCACAGCTATGGGAGCAATTGCCAGCACTGCAGAAACTGGACATGGTGGTGCACACTTGTAATCCCAAGTACTCCGGAGGTGGAGGCAGGAGGATGAGTAAGTAGTAAGGTCATCCTCAGCTTCCTAGTAAGTCTGAAGCTAGGGCTACCAAAACCCAATTTCAAAACACCAAAGACATTAAAATTAAAAATAATAAAGTACTAAAGACCCTTCAGCTTTACTTAGTGGGCCTGCACCGGGGCCTGACTCACCTCCTGAATAGCATTACAGGACAGTGCTCCAGGCAGGTCCTGCTTGTTGGCAAAGATGAGGAGGGTTGCTCCAGCCAGGCGCTGGGGAAAGAGAAGATGAGTTGGGGCTGGGGGAGGCTTAACATACAGCTCGATCCCTTCTATACAAGGCATGAGGTTGGTGGTCAGCACACAGGGTCAGGAACAGAGCTCCAGGTTGTTGGGGAGGTACAGGTGGGGGGCAGTGGACAGCGCACAATGGTCATCTCTCTCTTCTGAGCCTCAGTTTTCTCTTCCATAGTCAGTAAGAGCATTTATACCCACAATGATCCCCGGGACCTCTGTAGCTCTGGCCATGGGCAGAAAGCATAAGCATGCTGGGGTTGCCCTGGGGATTCTGGGATATAACCACCTGCCCCTCCTCCCAGTTCACAGAAGCCTTAAAATTTACTTCCAGCAGGCTGCCCCGTTGGTGTCTCTCTCTGCTTATTTCCCTTGATGTGTTTGTCTTTGGATCCTCTCCTTGTACAAAGAGAAATCTAACTTCTGGGCCTAGTCCTGCTGGGCCTTGACTCAGCCTCTGACAACAGTGACCTCTTCAGACCTGTTCAATACTCCCCGAGGGGCTGAAGTCACACCAATGGCATGTGTGTCTGTGTCTCTGTGAGCCTACAGTCCCACGCATCCCTGTGGTTTCCACACAGCCACTAGCAACTCCCTCTTACTCTCTCAAAAAGAGCCCTGGCCTTCAACTAACTGAAATGTGGCAACATGATCCAAGCTCTGGGAAAACAGAGCACATTAATGGAGAAATGGCAGTATCCAAAGAAAACTAGTAGCTTAAGATAATGGTAATTTCTGAGCATGGCTAACTAATCCTAGCATGCAGGAGGCTAAGGCAGGAGAGAGAGTTTGGAGCAGCTGGACTACATAGGGAGACCTGATCTCAAACACCTACCCTAACCCTGCTGCCAAACAAACCCAAAACAACAAACAAAAAACCTGCCAAGATAAATAAGCAGCCAATAATGAAGGAGTGTGGTGGTATACATCTGGAATGATGTATGGCACACACATCACTTGGCAAGTGGATCAGGAGTTCAAGGACAGTGTCAGCCAGTTGAGGCCAGCCCGAGATACAGAGTAAAACTCTGTTGTCAACAAAAGAAGTCTTTTGGTCCAGACAACAAATGGCAAGATTAGCCTAGTTAGTACTTAAAGAATGTGGAAGTTATGGCTCAGAGGTTATGTGTCTTCCTGAAACCACACAAGGTTCGGATCCTGTGCAAGCTTCACTGCCTCCCTGAGCTTGGTGGTGCCCTAGTCCTGAGGCAGCTCCTGTAGCAAGGGGACTGACTGAGACTCAGGGCAGTGAATCAGTAAAGGCAGAGATGTGCATCCAGGTCTCAGCCCAGGGCCCAGTGAGTGAATCGACCCCTCCCTCCCCAAGTGTCTCAGTAAATCATGGCACTGTGGCAGGTGTCTGGCCTGGCTGCAGGTGGAAGCCTGGGGCACACCTCTTCCACCAGAAGGCTCTGCAGCTCTCGCTGACAGTCCTGCATGCGCTGGCGGTCAGCACTGTCCACCACCCAGATGAGGCCATCCGTGCTCTCAAAGTAGTTCCTCCAGTAGGAGCGCAGGGACTTCTGGCCACCCACATCCCAGATGTTCAGCTTGAATCTGGAAGGAAGGGGCAAAGAAGGTCAGGCTCCTGCCCTCCCAGCCTCCCCCCAGCCCAATGGCCCTCGGTGACCCCACTCACCCGCGGTGCTCTAGGGTCTTGATGTTGAAGCCCAGTGTTGGGGAGATGGTGTCCACATCCTCCCCATTGAATTTCTTGAGGATGGTTGTCTTGCCAGCATTGTCCAAGCCACTGGGGCACAAAGGCTAAGGAGAAGTCCCTGGGCTCTGCTGGACAACATGTCATCACACTGCCACCTGAGGACTAGTATTTTCCAACTGTATGTTGAAGCAAGTTGAGCACATGCCTGACTTGTAAGTAATTGGCTTGAGATAAATGTGGAAGTATGAAAATGGAATTCTATCATGCTGGCCAACTCAAGGTAACTTAATTTATACGTCAAATAGAGTGCCTCTTAAAGGCCAGGCCCCCTCAGCTGTTAGTGGACAAAGTCACCACTGCTATGAAACTTTAAACACTAGCAAAAGACTAAATAATGGGGCTGGAGAGACGGCTCAGCAGGAAAGAGCGCATGCTGCTCTTATAGAAGACCTGGGTTCAGTTTCCAGCACCCACATGGTGGTTCACAATCAAATGCTGACCTCTATGGGCACCAGCCACTCCACACAGTGTACAGACATACATACAAAGTTCTCACACGCATAAGTAAGCATTAAAAAAAATAGAGACTAAATAAAGCAGAAGACAAAGTGGGTACTTGAAACCAGTGAAGGACATTCCTGAAAGAATGGCTTTCAGGTTAGGTACCAGATAAGGCTCTGTGGAGTCTTGAGGCCCAAAACAGATGGGCCCAGTCTTTTGAAGGATCAAGTAAAGTGCAAGTCTCTAGAGGTGGCAACCACCTTCATCTATCTCTGGAATGATCCACAGCCTCTGTTGCAGAGAACAAACCAACAGGTGAGCTCAACAGCGGGTGAGAACACGGGGCAGCCAATGCCTGAACTGAGTGAGGAGGGACAGGCTCTGCCTTTAGGACCTCTCTTCCTGCTCAGGTGACCCTGGCCCCGGGACTCCCCACCTTTGAGAGGCTCGGGTGAGTACCTCTCACCTTAGAAAGCCGGCTGACTATCCTGTCAATCCAACACCATCCACTCTTCCATGCCTCCTCCTCTGAACACCAGACAATCTCCAACCTCTCATCCTGCATCAGAACCTGTCTCAACCCACTCCCCCATCATCTGCTGAGTCAGCCACAGCTTCCTCTGTGGTGCAGCCTGGGAACAGGTGTTTACACTCAGCTGCACCAACCTCCATCTTATTGCTTGTACTGTTTTTTGTTTTTTGCCTGGAACTCTATGTAAAGCAAACTGGCCTCAAACTTGTGGAGGTTCTCCAGCCTCTGCCGCCTGAGTGCCAGAGTTACAGGCATGGAACACCGTGTTGGACCTTTCCTGGATTTTGTTTGTTTGTTGAGACAAGGTCTTGGTAGACTTGGCTGGCCTGGAACTTATTCTGTAGACCAGGCTGCACTTAAGCCCGTAGATTCACCTGCCTCTGCCTTCCATACACTGGATATTCGATACCATGCTTGTTTTTTGTTTGTTCAGAATATTTTGAGTTTCTGCCTGCATGCCCACTGAATCAAGACAAGGACATGAGGATCCCAGGACTGAAGTTACACAACGCTGTGAGGTACCAAGTGGGTACTGGGCACTGAACCTCTGCTCTCTGGCTCATAACCACTGCACCATCTTTGCTTAGCCTCTTGCTTTCTGTAGGTCTACTGTTATCAGACTGGCTTCTGATGCTTCCCGAAGCCTCATAGGTCTCCAGGTAGGTCTCCAAAGATGACCTTGCTGCTCTCTGCTGGTCAGGCGGCCATCTTCTGCTCCATTCCAGCACTGCTACTCTTTCCTTGGTCCTCTCCAAGATCCCATCTCTATGCGCCTCATCTGACTTCACACAAGTGTCTACACCTGTTTCAGCACTCCCCAGCTGGGCCATCCCATAATCATTTCTAGGCTGATGGCTGCTACCTACCTGCCCAAACAGTTAGGGTTGGTGTCTTCCCAGAGACATGCTTCTCTCATCTTGGCAAGTGGCTCCTTGTCCTTCTGAGTACTCTGGCCAGAAACCAGTTCATGCTTGGCTTTATCTCCCTCATAACTCTCCTCCCATCCAGCAGCAAGTCCTATGAGCACCACAGTCATAAAATACTCTTCTACTTCCACCCTGGTCTAAGCCACCATCCTGTGCTCTTTCATAGTCCAGTTGCCTAAATGGTCCCAGGCTGTGGGCTCTTCCTCTCCCCAGCCCTTTGCTCATCCATTTTTTCTTGAACATGCCCGTCTTATCCTCCCCCAGGGCCTTCACCCTTCAGGTCCTCTGCTTAAGGTTTCTCAGGTATCCCTACCTCCTTTAAGTCTTCGTCCAACAGTTACTATCGTGCCGTGGTCTTTGACCATTTGTTGACTCTGTTCTTCTCTACCCACACTACACACTTTATTTGCTTTACCACTTCCCTTCCCCCTTTCATCACAGAATATCCGAAATGACGGCTTTTTCGTTTCCCAGCTTTACTGCATAGAGGTCATCTAGTGAGTGTCTCAGAATTGTTTACAACAGGCGCGAGTAGTAAAGTTCTAAGTGCACATTAATTTTCCTTTTCTCCCTCTGCTACTTTGTGGATCGCGGATGCCTAGGTGGCCTGGCACAGTGCAAAATGGGTGATGCAGGTACAATGAAAGGTCCGTGTTGGCCCTAAGTGACAGCTAGACTTGTGGCCAACCGAGTCCACGCCTACCCGCAGGGGCCCAGGCGGTCCTCTAGACCCTGGGATTCCCACCCTAAGGGAACCGCCAAGGCCTACACCCGTGGATGAAGGGGAGGGGGTCACGCTCGGGCCAGCCCAAGGGAGCGTGACGTCCGAGTCACCACCACTGCGCCGCGCCTCGCAGTGATACTGGAGTCCCGGTCTAGGCCCGGCCTTGAGACCACCGGGGCTGCCTTTTGCACGTCACCCCCCGCCCCGCAGAGTGGTACGGCTCGCCCGAGCCCCGCGCCGGGCAGTGGTAGCGCCGCGTGCGTGACGCACCACCGGCAATGGGTCCCCACGGCGGCCGCGCCCCCACGCCCGGCTCCGCCCACCCGGCGGGCCGCGCTACCCACGCGACCGCTCTAGCTCTCGGAGGATACAGCATGAGCAGCCGCAGCTCTCGCTCTTTTTGCTTCATCTTCTTCAGAATGGTCAGAAGCCCCATGATCCCGGAGCCCCCTCCCGGCCGCCGTTTCTTCTAGTCCCGGGACCCTGCTCCCGCTTCCTATTGGCCAGCCTGGTGCTCGGTTCCGCCTTCGTCGTCACGTGACCACAGGAGTGCGGGGCGTCGCCCCCTAGAGGCGCGGCGGGGAACTTGAGGCCTGCTGCGTTAACCCTTGTCGGGAAAGCCGAAGGGTGGCGGTCGAGGGGGAAGTCCCTAAGCCTTCCGACTCCGAGGCCTCGGTCGCTACCAGAAACTGACTTTCTCGAACTGTATCTCGTTTGGGTAGGGAGTACCCGCGAAGAGATTCTGAGCCAGGAGTCCGAACCTAGTTCACAAAGAGCTGACGAATCATCCGGGGACCGTAATGCGGTTCCCACAAGTGCATCGTGTGACTTCCATCATCCAGATTTGCCAGTGACGGAACGCCTTTTATCCTGGTCCGGGAATCTGTCGGAAATGGCTCTGTGCGTTCAGTTGAGGGTGATGACTTCCCCCTAGAGGCCATTTCTGAATATACAGACTGTGTGGCCTCCTTGGGTTGTTTAGAGCGCTAAACTACCCGCAATGCGGGGATCAGACCCCCACGAAGAATGATTGCTGTGTCTAGGACACTATCAGTTTGAGAAGCTCTGTTCCAGCTGTTAGGATAAAACTGGCAGGGCATAGTACTGCAGACGTCAGTCCCAGCACTAGGAAGGCAGAGAAGATCTCTGAATTCAAGGCCAGCCACAGCCTTGACAGACAGTAGAGAGACCCTGTCTCAAAAAACAGAAGCCGGGCCACGGTGGCACACGCCTTTAATCCCAGCACTTGGGAGGCAAAGGCTGGTGGATTTCTGAGTTCGAGGCCAGCTTGGTTTGGTCTGTTCCAGGACCAGGACAGCCAGGGCTATACAGAGAAATCCTGTCTCGAAAAACAAAAAAAAAAAACAACAAAAAAAAAGAATTTAAAAAAAATACAGAGGATGAAGGCCTGGCTTCTGCAGTTCCAGAGGGAAGTTTGAGAGTCAAGAACTTTATTTGGGCCAATGCACATTCAGAGTCAAGCTTAGCTGAGGCTTGAGTCAGCTGCAACTAACAAAAAAAAAAAAAAAAAAAAAATCCCAGCCCTTGGGAGGCAGAGGCAGATTTGGCCAGCCAGGGCTACACAGAGAAACCCTGTCTCAAAAAATCACACACACACACACACACACACACAAAAACAAAACAAAACATAGAAGTCACCTACCCCAGAATTTCCCAGTGTGCTTTAAATCAAGCCTGTAAGCTCACTTGATAGTCTGTCTTGGAAATGGGAGACCCTAGAATGCTGGACTTCTGCAATAAAACATTCTTAGCGTTTACATACTATTTGAGCCTGGGGTATTATTCTTTGGTGAATCACGGACCTTATATTATATATAAAAATGTTTGCTTGCATGCATGTCTGTCTGGGCATCATGTGAGTGTCTGGTGCCCCCGGGGGCCAGAAGAGGGCATTGGAGCCCCTGGAACTGAAGTTATGGTACTTATGACCCCATGCAGGTGCTGAGAATGCAAGTCAGAGATGTTAACTGATGCACCATCTCCCTACCCTCCCTTTGTTGTGGTTTTGTGAGACAGGGTCTCCTGTAGTCCACCCTCACCTTGAGCTCCCTGATCCGCTTGCAAATCTGGGATTACAAGTGTGTATCACTACCAGTTAAGGCTTATAGGGTGCTGGGGAATCACACCCAGGGCTTTGTGAGTGCTAGGCAAGCACTCTTAACAACTGAGCTACATTAAAATAGACCTAGAGTACCTTTTAAAGACCGGGAAGAGGGTTAAGCAGTTAAGAGCTGACTGCTCTTCCAGAGGTCCTAAGTTCAATTCCCAGCAGCCACATGGTGGTTCACCATTCCTCTTGGAGGAAGAGGCAAAGGCCACCTTCTCCAGCTGTTCCCAGTTAGTTTTGGATACCACTGCAACCAGGGAGTCGATCTCTCCTTGAAGAGTGAGTATGGTTTGGGTCACCTGCTGGAGGTCCTGGATGAACTGGGAAGAAAACTGATGATACAAGGTCAAGGACATGGTCTGTCCTGCTGTCCCAGTGCCATGGGTGCAAAGGAGGTCTGTTGTGGGAAATATTAAAAAACGAATGGGCACATTCCCGCACTTGTGCAGGCAACTCTCTGCCCCAGTGGCATGGCTGGCCATGCACTGGCGGGCAATGGCAGTTTGAATCCCGTGGAGACTCTGCCTCAGAACTCCACAGTCCCTCCACCCACCACACGAGGTTCCCACTGGCAGGTCACTACCACACCAACCCTGAGCTTCAAATCCCATGGCCTTTGTGGTGCATCTCAGGCAAACCCGTGCCTTGCTGCCTTACCTTTCTCTCCTGAACCCGGGCGAGCCGCCACGTGAAGGAAAACACAACACAAACTTAGTTCAGAAATGACGGTAATTCTTTTTTTTTTTTTTTTTTCCAAGACAGGGTTTCTCTGTTGTAGTCTTGGCTGTCCTGGAACTCACTCTTTAGACCAGGCTGGCCTAGAACTCAGAAATCTGCCTGCCTCTGCCTCCCAAGTGCTGGGATTAAAGGCGTGTGCCACCACTGCCCGGCCCAAGGCAGCGAAACGACGGAAATTCAATTGTTGAGCACAACAACTAAAATCCTAATCTTGTAAAGCCTCCTTAAATCTAAATCCTCCAGTAGCGAATCCTGATGGATCTACCATTGAAACCGGGAGAAGCTCATAGCTACATCTTGTCCTCATGCTATCCTGTCCAAAAAAGGCCTAACTTTCTCCTGCTTCCTCTCTTCCTCTGTCCAGAAGAAGTCCCACTTACTCACCCAACGATTGGCTCCTTTATTCATTAGGGGATTGGTTCACAAGAAGTCACCTGAGTACACGTTTCACTCCTTGTTGCAGCCCCTCCCAGGAGAGCGGAATTAGCATCAACATATAAACAGCACCAGGCCCATCCACAACAGAGGTCCCAGTTAGTGGCCTAGAAGCCCAAGGCCCTCTTTTTTTTTTTTTTTTTTTAACTTATAGGGAGAAGGGAGGTGTAAGGCTGGGGCCTAAAGGAGTTTATGAAAAGGCTTAATTATAGGAATGAGAAAGGGTTCATGTGAGGGGCTAAGGGGCTGCTTCATATAGGGGGTAGGCAAAGAGAGAAAAGGAAAGAATCTAAGAGTGTAAGAAGACAGCTATTCCTAGGAATGATAAAATCTCTTTGTAGAGGGGAGAGCATTAGGTGTTTTTGTTTAAGATTTATTTATGTGAGTTCATTGTAGCTGACTTCAGACACACCAGAAGACAGCATAGGATCCCATTACAGGTGGTTGTGAGCCACCTTGTTATTGCTGGGAATTGAACTCAGGACCTCTTGGAAAGCAGTTGCTGTTCTTAACCACCGAGCCATCTCTCTAGCCCCACATTTGATGTTTTCTATCCAACATAATGGCTTTGTGGGCTGGAGTAATTGTTAGTCCCAAGTAGGTGCCCTGAGAATAGATGATAAGACTCGCCAGCCCCAGTTGGGCAAGAAATTTAGAAAAGCAGAGGTGACATTTTGGCTAATCTTTAGGAATGGACTGCAGTGGAGAATGTCATCTATATACGGTATGAGTTTAGATTTGGGAAGAAATAGAGTAGATTGGAGACCAGCACCTGGCCAAATAGGTGTGAGCTATCCTAGAACTCTTGAGGTAGGACAGTCCAGATGAGTAGAGAAGTGGGTGTCGGGGTCAGTCCAGGTGAAAGTAAAAATGTTTTGTGACTGGACGTCAAGGGAGATAGAATAGAAGGCATTCTTGAGTTCCAGGGCTGAGAAACAGGAAATCCTTGAGGAGATTGAAAAGGAGTGTGTAAGGGTTAGCCATGACAGGGTAGAGGGGAACCACTGCAGAACTTAGGAGCCAGAGATCTTGGACGAGATGGTAGGTTCCACTGGGTTTCCTGACTGCAAGTATAGGGGTGTTAAAAGTGGAAAGATATGAGCCGGGCAGTGGTGGCTCCCGCCTTTAATCCCAGCACTTGGAAGGCAGAGGCTGGCGGATTTCTGAGTTCAAGGCCAGCCTGGTCTACAGAGTGAGTTCCAGGACAGCCAGGGCTACACAGAGAAACCTTGTCTCGAAAAACCAATAAAACAAAAACAAAAAAAGTGGAAAGATGTGGGGCAAAGTAGAAGTAGGGGTCTACCTGAGAGGCTGCCAAAAGAAATGACATATTGCAACCAGTATGTGGGTGGCTAGGAGGAGAAAAGGGGCTGCTGGTGAGCTTGTGATCAGGTGAATAGGGGGAACGAAGGAAATAGAGGATCCTACTTTGGCTAGAGGATCCCTTCCCAGTAAGGGAAGGGACAGATTGGCACCACCAGGAAAGAATAAGTGAGAGGAACACTCCTAAAACCACAACTGAGGGGTGGGGTTTGTTGAAGTTGGTAAGGCTGTCCCCCTACCCTGACGATAGGGAAATGAAAAGGAGAGGTGGGTTCCCAAAACTCCATCTGCACCAAATAAGTGGTCTCCTGATGTCCAGGAGGAAGAAGATGGGTCTCTCTGATACTGTGATGACTACCTAGGGCTCCTTGTCAGAGTTGACAGCGGTTGGACCAAGTGAAGCTGGACTCCTTCAGTTGTCCTTGGCCAAACCTAGGAGATTGGCTGGAGGGCAGTCTAGTACATGGACGTCCTGGTACATGAGGGATATGAGGGCAGTCAAGAGCCCAATGTCCCTCTTGATGGCACTTTGGATATGAGGATAGGTAGGGATTAGGGCAGGCCCAGGCTGATGACTCTCTGAAGTAGAAACTTCTGGTTTTTTTGGAAAAATCAGTTTTTTCAAATGATGTTTTGCTGAGGCACACAGGCAAAAGGATGTCTTGCTAAGGCAGACAGGTGAAAGAATGTTTTCCTGAAGCAGACACAGATGAAGGGATGTTTTGCTATAGCAAACATGTGAAGGGACAGATGATGTTTGAAGGAATATAAATATGACCCCACAGACAGCAGGAGCTCGAGCATTGGTTTGGTTTGGTTTGCTTTGCTCCCCCTAGCTATTCTCGGCTTTTATTTATTTATTTATTTATTTTTGGTTTGTCGAGTATTCTTGGCTTTTATGACACACAGGTATTGGTTCGCCATTGCATTGCTGAGCTTTGCTTGTGGTGACACCTCAGAGAGAAACTCACCAAAGAACTTCTCGTGAGGTTCCCGTGGCTTCTAGCTGCTTCCACAGCCTCGGGCTGGTTGGCAAGCCTTGCGATTTCTTTTGGTTTGAACTGCCCTTGCTGGTTCGTGTGTGGTGACTTCCGAGAGGACTGGACTGCAGCTGCTGATTCATGTTTGGTGTTTGCTACAGGACTGAACGGCTGACAATGAAGATTGGACTCGCCCCCACAGAACTATTTCTAAACAGGTCTGCTTCCCCCATGTCCTAATAGCTTTCCTTTTCTACCACCTCTAGGGGTGGTGAGAGGGGAGGCTGAGTGTTTATTGAAGTAGGTGATAAAAAAAAAAAAAAAGGAAAAAGTCAATATATAATATTGAAAGGAAATGTTCTTGTTATTTTGTTTCTGTGATGCTAGGGATTAAACCCAGGGTCTCAAACTTGCTAGACAAGCACACTTCCTGTGTCCCTAGCCTGACATGAGATGATCGATTGGAAGGGTTTGGAAACTCCTCCAGGAACAGGAGAAGTAAGAGCACAGCCCGCTCTTCCCGAGGACTCAAGTGCAGATCCCAGGATCCGTGCCAGGCAGCTCACTACTAGTAATTCCAGCACAAGGATCCGCTGCCCTCTTCTGGGCACTTACACAAGGTGGTATACACTCACAGACACATACAAACACAAATACAAATCTTTTTTTTTAAAAATAAAAGAACTTCCTCCCCTCTACTGAAATTGTCCTTAGAACTTTTGCTGGCAGCTGATTTTTTTTTTTTTTGGTTTTTTGAGACAGGGTTTCTCTGTGTAGCCCTGGCTGTCCTGGAACTCACTCTGTAGACCAGGCTGGCCTCAAACTCAGAAATCCACCTGCCTCTGCCTCCCAGGTGCTGGAACTAAAGGCGTGCGCCACCACTGCCCGGCTGACAGCTGATTCTTAACCCCCCTGCACTCCTTGAGGACCACAAGCTGTGAAGACAGGAAGCATGCGTGATAGTGTGGGGTGATCTGTGTGCACAGGGTGTGTGGGAGAAAGACAGAGACAGAGGAGGAACAGACACAGGTTGTGGGGCGGGGCATACAGATCTATCTCTGAAGTATCAGGTTTCCCCAAAAATAAACTTTGCGAGATTTCATGTCTTTCTTTGTTTGAGAAAATCTCACATAGCCCAGGCTGACTGTAGCTGAGGAAGTCCCTTGAGCTCCCGTCTCTAACCTCCTATGTGTTGAGATAGCCGATGTATAGCACAATACATTTTAGTATCTTAGTGTCCCTAAATTCTAAACATAATTTTTTAAAAGATTTATTTATTTACTATCTGTAAAGTACACTGTGGCTGTCTTCAGACACTCCTGAAGAGGAAGTCAGATCTTGTTACGGATGGTTGTGAGCCACCATGTGGTTGCTGAGATTTGAACTCAGGACCTTCGGAAGAGCATTGAACCATCTCTCTCCAGCCCTGAAACAGATAATTTTAACATGAGCGAATTTTATAAGCAAAACATCATTTGACATAACTGACCTTCCAAAGATAACAGAAACTTCCACATCAATCCTCCTGCCTACATTTGAACCAGGGACCCTTCAGGTTCTCAAGCCTTAGGAGGCAAGGGAGCCCAGGCATTCATTGAAGCTGTTGAATCCTAGAATGCCTCACAGAGGCATTCTAGGATTTGAAGCACGTTTTCATGTTTATCCTGGATGGCCTTTTGGAGTGTCTCAAGGTTTAAGGACAACCATACAGAGACCAGCCAGGAGGCAAACTGTAAACTGATCTTGAGCCAGAATGCCCCCTGGGTATTGTAGTTCCATTGGAGATCCTGGTCAGAACTTCCTCACGTTAGTTTGGCTGACTTCATCTGCATGTGTCCCTGCCTGTTCCCAGACTCCCCTGTGCTCCTTGGGAAGGAGATTTGTGGAATCCTGTATATATGTCAGGGAAGGTGAGACTATAGGGCTGGGTAGTGTATTGGAATTCTTTAATGAAAGTAGAGTTAGAGGTATAGGACCCCAGATTTTTTTTCTATTTGAGAGAGTTCACTTAATGAAAAAAGGACATGTACCTTGACCATGGGACCCCCTCCATCTCTCCCCACCCAGAGGATGGTAAAGCTGGGTGGGGAAAGATGGAGGGGTTCCCACTGCAGAATGGGAGAAAGCAGTGGGGGGGCTGAAGGTGGGGGTCCCACTGCAGAGTGGAAGAGAGCAGTGGTGGACACTGAAGGTGGCTAGTGAGGTGAAAGTGGGTGCCAGAGTGAGACAGTCAGAATGGAGAGGGAGAAGAGGAGGCTGAAGAAGCCAGAGGGGAGAGGGAGCTCAGGATCAAGAGTAGTAGAGGTTCCCTCTGCTTGAGACTTCATACCTAGAAGGAGTTGAGTTGAGGAACAGGAAGAAGGGAGGGAAGGCTTGGAGCAAAGATAAGAGAAAGCTTGGATATAGGGGACCTTCTTCCATTTACCTGATTGCCGGCAGTAGTTACAAAGGTCCTGTACAATATCAGGATCTAAGGTGCTATCAGGTGGCCATTTGGGATACTGAAGCCAAGTTCAGCTGCAAAGGCGTATACATTTAGAAGCCTTTAAGTCAGGTACTAGGTGTAGTGGTCTGAGGTTCTCCAAAAGACATCCCAAGGGGGGAGCTTGGAGGTATGGTCAAAGACACAGCTCCCACGGGTGAGGAGAGGAGTCACAGGCCCAAGATGTCCCAAGGACACAGGGAGGACTGAAACAAGAAGGCACAAGCTAGCTGGCATGTGGTTACAGTGCTGGGCAAGGGCTGGGGCTAAAATCCTGAACAGACACAGTCCACCAAGAGGGAAAGGGAGGGGACAGGGAGGACGGTGGGAGGAAGAAAGGGGGAGGGGAGAGGGAGAGGGAGAGGGAGAGAGGGGAGAGGAAAAGGGAGAGGGAGAGAGGGGAGAG
>NW_022196904.1:137544874-137545284 GCF_008632895.1 Mastomys coucha
GAAAGAGAGAGAGGGAGAGAGAGAGAGAGAGAGAGAGAGAGAGAGAGAGGCCATGCTGGAAAAAGGAAGCCTCACCCGAGGCAAGTCAGTAGTGGGGTGGGCTAAGAGGGTCAACTGTAGTCTGAAAGACCATGGTTGGGGGTACCTCCTTTTCCAGAGGGGTGCTGGACACTCAACAGTCACTCCCTCAGATCCAGCGGACTCTTTATGCGAACCAGGAGAGGGGGCACTTACCAATGCCCAGTGTTGCATGGAGTGCCCAGCGATCAGTCAGCTAAGAAGTGAGCCTGGTGCAGGTGGACTGGGAATAGGGTCCTGGTGTGTGGTTTCAACCCGTGGAGTGGAGCACAAGCACCATGGAGTGGAGCACAAGCACCATGGAGGGGAGCACAAGCACCATGGAGGGGAGC
>NW_022196904.1:137545669-137564942 GCF_008632895.1 Mastomys coucha
CATGGAGGGGAGCACAAGCACCATGGAGTGGAGCACAAGCACCATGGAGGGGAGCACAAGCACCATGGGGGAGCACAAGCACCAACAGAGCCTTCGGAGTCGCTCTGCACCAACACTATGATCTAAGTGACAGACACCATAAAGTCATACCACGGAACACGTGTTTATTTACAGAGGCTGCCTCTGGGCAATGGTGGAGGGAACAGAGATCAGGGAGAGGAGGGCCTGCCTTTTATGAGGAGATACAGCACATGCACACAGGGAAGATATGGGACTCACAGTAACAGTAGGAATGTGCTAAGGACTCACTCCTCTTGCTGTTGCTGAGTCCCTGAGGCGGGCAGTGGAGATGCCTGATTTCCAGTAGGCTTAATTGCTGAGGCATGGCTCCATCCTTGACTGTTTTGTGTTCTAAGACAGGGTTTCCTGTTGCCCAGCTGGCCTCAAACTCCTTTGTAGCCAAGGACGAGCTTGGATTATTCTTAAATAGATGTTTCCTGTTGCCCAGGACAGGACCTGCCATGTATGTAGTAGGTGCTCCAAGAGTCTTTGCTGTGTAATAAGCATAGGGACAGATGGTTTGTGTACTCCTGATAAGGACAGGGAGGGCTGGATGAGTGAGGAAGATGTGAGCAGTGGAGGGCTGGGGACAGCTCATGGCTTGCAGTGCAGGCATGAGGACTTGAGTTGGCTCCGCATAGCCCACAGCAATGAAACCCAAGCAAACTAAAATCCCATAGAGCCTGGTGACACTTATTCAAAGGCCCACGGGTTTTCTAGCTCAGTCTAATGGGCGAAGTCCAGTCTCAGTGAAAGACCTCTACTGAGACCAAGGTAAAGAGACTAGAGAGATGGCTCAGTGGTTGGGAGTGTCGACTGAACCCACAGAGCACCTGAGTTTGGTTCCCAATACCCATGCTGGGTGGATTATAATCACTTGTACCTCCAACTCTGGGAGATCTGACCCCCTCTTCTGGTCTCCACAAGCATACACACATCCATGGCACAAGTACACATAGTGGGGGCAGAGGGAGAGATAAACCCAGCAAGGTAGAGAGGACTCACTGAGGTTGACCTCTGACCTCCTCATATATGCATACATAGGAACATTTACATACACACTCATCACTCATACACATTCTCTCTCTCAATCTCTCTCTCTGTCTCTCTCTGTCTCTGTCTCTGTCTCTGTCTCTCTCTCTCTCTCTCTCTCTCTCTCTCTCTCTCTCTCTGAGAGTGGCAGAACCTGAATCTCTTTGGCTTTGCCATTTTATTTGTTTGTTTTTCGAAACAGGGTTTCTTTGTGTAGCCCTGGCTGTCCTGGAACTCTGTAGACCAGGCTGACCTTGAACTCAGAAATCCGCCTGCCTCTGCCTCCCAAGTACTGGGATTAAAGGTGTGCCCCACCACTGCCCGGCTCTGGCTTTGCCATTTTTGACTTGACTGTCCATTCCTCTTACTGAGCCTCAGTTTCCCCAGTTAAAATAAAGCCAGGGGATTTTTATAACTGGTCCTTCCTGGGTTATGTCCCCAAGAATTCCTTCCCTAGTCCCTGACCAGCAATCAGCTGCCTACAATGGTTCCCTTCAGCAAGCCTTTCCCTTCCTGTGTGTAGATGACTCTCACAACCTTACTTCCTGTGTGTAGATGACTCTCACAACCTTACTTCCTGTGTGTAGATGACTCTCACAACCTTACTTCTCAAGTCTAGCTGATGGCAAGGAATGGAAGGAAATGGATCAGGATCAAAGTCCCTGCAGTGGCTGGATAGACACTTTCTAGGGTCCTCTGGTTGTGAGCGCCTCTCCACCAGCGTAGCCCAGGTGCTTCCTGGTCCATCCCTACCCTCTTCGCACTGTCTGAGGTGCTGGGTTGGCTGACGACAGCCTCTTGTGTTGGGCCCTGGGAATTGCTGGCCTCCCTGGAAAGGCCAGTCTTCATTCCACTCCAGCCAGGTGTCTGGTTACTTGCCTCTTGCCCATTGCTGGCTGCTATCCAAGGACAAGAACAAGGAGACTCACCCTTCCCGAGCTCACTAGTGACCACCATCCCTGTGTAGCTTCAGTCATGATGATAGCTCTGGCAAAGAGAGGGGAATTTCATTTTATTTATTTGTTTCTTTGTTTGCTGGCTGGTTGGTTTTTCTTTTCTTTTCTTTTCTTTTTTCTTTTTTTTTTTTGGTTTTTTTTTTTCCAAGACAGGGTTTCTCTGTATAGCCCTGGCTGTCCTGGAACTCACTCTGTAGACCAGGCTGGCCTCGAACTCAGAAATCCACCTGCCTCTGCCTCCCAAGTGCTGGGATTATAGGCGTGCGCTACCACCGCCCGGCATGGTTGGTTTTTCGAGATAGGAGTCCCCTGTGTAGCATTGGCTGTTCTGGAATTCACTCTATAGACCAGGATGGCCTCGAACTCACAAAGATCTCCCATGTGCTGGGGTTAAAGGCATGTACCACTTCTCCCCGGTAAGATTTTAATTTTATAGACAAGAAAACTGAAGCCCAGAGAAACCAGCCTTGGCCAAAGGCAAAACGGCATGGGAGAGAGAATCTAGGAGCTGGGGTTCCAGCTGCCGCCACCTCCACAGCTCCGATGTTTACTATTTCAACTTCCTGCCCTCCTCCAGAGGTTCCAGGGAGCTTTCTGGAAATCTGTGTGATTTAAGGAAAGCCCAGCAAAGGGCAGGCAATGCGTCCCAGGCCGCAGAGGGCTCCGCAGAGAGCCCCAGATATACCGTCGCTCACTTCCTCTCAAGTGGCACGGCCCACCACCAGGAAAGGACCGATGACAGGGACAGGGGTGACTTCATAGAAGTACTGTTACCTACCCCTTGGGAAGACTTCTCATTAGCCATCCGTGACTAGTGTGCTGAAACTGAAAGTGGTCTTTCCTGGGTTATGTCCCCAAGAGTTGCTTCCCCGCTCACCACCAGGAAAGGAGTAATGACAGGGACAGGGGTGACTTCATAGAACTACATAGAAGTGCTGTTACCTACCCCTTGGGAGGCCTTCTCATTAGCCATCCGTGACTAGTGTGCTGAAACTGAAAGTGGTCTTTCCTGGGTTATGTCCCCAAGAGTTGCTTCCCCATTCCCCAACCAGCAATCTTCTGCCTAGAATGGTTCCCCTTGGCAAGCCTTTGCCTTCCTGTGTATAGATGACTCAACCCCTTGCTTCCCAATTCTAGTTGATGGTAAGGAATGGGAAGAAATGGGTCAGGATAAAAATCCCTGCAGGGACAGGCGACACCTGCTTCAGTACTTGGGAGGAGGATCAAAAATGCAAGGGCTGGGGCTGGAGAGATGTCTTACCAGCTGAGGGCACTGACGGCTCCTCCAGAGGACCCAGGGTCAATTCCCAGCATCCATATGGTGGCTCACAATCACCTGGAACTCTAATTCCAGAAGGTCCTCTTTTGGTCTTCTTGGGTACCAGGCATGCAAGGGGCATATAGACATATTTGCACACAAAACACGAATGCACAGAAAATAATAAACATTTTAAAAGAACTCAAGGCCATCCTTAACTGCATAGATAAAATGAGATCAGTGGGGCTTACCACTTCCTCACTCCTTGTTCCTGTGATTTAGAGAAGGCTAACCCCAGCTCCTGCCAGAGAGGGAGCCTGGGATTCTGGCTTTGCCCATCTCATGGCTAGCAAGAATGCACACAAGACACGTCCAACCAAAAAGAGAAAAGCCTGGGGAGAAATTGTCGTACCTATTGAGAAAGTGCGGAAGGACTCCTCCTTCTTGGGACTGCTAAGCTGGTGCTGTTTGTGGGCAGCTTGTCACACAAACTATGCTTGAGATGTAGCCAGGCCCACAAGCGTGTGCATGAAAGTGGCTCTTCCTCCTCCTCCTCCTCCCCTCTCGTCTTTGTTTTTGTTTGTTTTTGAGACAGGATTTCTCTGTGTCACCCTGATTGTTATAGAACTCACTCTGTAGACCAGGCTGGCCTCAAACTCAGAGATTTGCCTGCCTCTGCCTCCCAAGTGCTGGGACTAAAGGCATGTGCCACCACCACCTAGTGTGCTTTTTCATTAAATATGTATATCCTTTCTGTTCTTGCACCCTGGGGAAGTTGGAGGGAGAGGTGTAGGATCCAGTTATGTACACTAGGCTGGCTTTAAACATGGGACTATCCTAAGGCAGGACAGAAAGAAGAAATTATGTGCACATGAAAAAGAAAGGCACACTTTACACTGGGTTCTAGTTGCTTCTTGCCAACTGAGAAACAAGGAGAGCACAGATATTTGCTGTGTGTGGAGCTGGAGAGATGGCTCAGCAGATCAATGATTGTTCTCACAGAGGACAGCTGTATTCCCAGTGCCCACACTAGGTGACTCACAACTGCCTGGAACTCCAGTTCATCTGGCTTTTGAGGGCACCTGTGCACGTGTGGTGCATATAAAGTTGTGCAGGTACACATGCAAACACATCTCTAAATACAATGCTGTTAAGTACATTTATTTATTATTGTATGAATATCTGTATGTGTGTGTGTGTGTGTGTGTGTGTGTGTGTGTGTGAGTACGCATTCCAAGGCACATTCTGCATATGTGGAGGTCACAGAGCAACTTTGTGGAATTAGTTCTCTCCTATCATGTGGGTCCTGGGAATATAACTTTCAATCATAGGCTTGACTGTGAGTACCTTTACCCTCTGAACCATCTTACTGGCTGTAAATTATCTTTAATAAACTTCAAGTCTACTTCATACTGGCTCATTCTAAAGTTGTTTTCTGTTTTGAAACCAACGACCTGGTTTTACCTGTGAGGAAGTCCCTAAAACAATTAAAAGAACCTATGAGGTTTCTGAGGCAGTGGCATGGAGCTGTGTCTTGGTCCCTATTACCACCAATACTCCTGCTTCAGCACCCTGAGTCCTGGGATTGCAGGTGTGACTCACCATGCTTGGCTATTGATGATGGTGGTGACAGCTAAGAAGAAAAATCCGGGCAGGGCAGTGGTGGCGCATGCCTTTAATCCCAGCACTTGGGAGGCAGGGGCAAGCAGATTTCTGAGTTCGAGGCCAGCCTGGTCTACAGAGTGAGTTCCAGGACAGCCAGGGGTACACAGAGAAACCCTGTCTCGAAAAAAAGAAGAAAAATCCAAGTCTGGAATGAACAACAACAAAATTAGATATCCATGGGATTCCTTTGTTAAAAGTCCAGCGTTTCCCTCTGCGGGCATGAGAGGTGACCTGCAAAAATGGTCCACTGTTCTTTTGACCAGAAGACCTAAAAATTTGTGCAAATCAAGAGGGTCAAAGATCCTTCTCCAGAATCCAGCCAGATAAATGTAGTTCACACCCCTCACCAAGAGAACTCTTTGCAACAGATGGAGACTATACCAACTGGCTACTCAATACAAAAGAAATAAGATACAAGCAACATTACACAGAATCAGCATACATGCATGCTACATACATGTACCTATGTAACAACAATGAAAGAAAAAGATGCTATAAATTTGAAAGCAAGGGAATATGTAAGAGGGTTTGGAGGGGAAGAGGGGAATGATGAAATTATAACCTTAAAAAGTTATTTTTAGCCAGGTGGTGGAGGCACATGCCTTTAATCCCAGCACTTGGGAGGCAAAGGCAGGCAGATTTCTGAGTTCAAGGCCAGCCTGGTCTACAGAGTGAGTTCCAGGACAGCCACGGCTACACAGAGAAACCCTGTCTCAAACAACAAACAAACAAACCAAAAAACAAAAAATAAAAAACAACAACAACAACAAAAAAAGAGGGTCAAATCATCTTGTTCACCATCTAGCTGAAATAACCCTTGAACTGGTCCATCTGTCTCCACTTTGCCAGTCCTACTTAGCTATAAACCCCAGCATCTACATTGAAAGATGTCACTTTAAGGTTTGGGCATGGTGGTACACACCTTAAACTTCAGCACCCAAATGGTAGACAGAGGCAGGTGGATCTTCGTGAGTCCGAGGCCAGCCTGGTCTACAGAGTGAGTTCCAGGAGGTTGTAAAAATTAAAAACAAAACCAATAAAAGACAGCCAGGCAGTGGTGGTATACACCTTTAATGTCAGGACTCAGAGGCTGAAGCAGGTAGATATGTGGGTCTCTGTGTGTTCGAGGCCAGCCTGGTCTACAAAGAGTGTCCTAGGACAGCCAGGGGCTGATGCACAAATAAACCCTGTCTTGAAAAAACAAACAAGTAAAAGACTGTTGGTTATTAAAAAGCAAAAAAAAAAACCCCAGATCTTGCCCAGATGTTGACTTCTGCTGTGCAACATACTAGCGCTTATGTTTTCTGCTTCAGCAAATCCTTATTAACCCATTTTACAGAGGAGACACTGAAGAGTGACTGGACCAGCACAGAGCCTGATTGTTCTCTAAGGTCCTTCCAAAGAGCTGTTACCCCGAAAGGTTTCCCCGACCTCCCAGATAGGAAGCGTCCCACACACCTTTGAGTCACAGACTAAGGCTTAGCTTTCAGCAGGTCCTTCATGCTCTATGAGAAATCAGGCCAACTTCAGCACTAAAGGGTCAAGGAAGCCAGCCCTAAAACAAGGGATGCCCATCATGGGAAGATTTAGATTAGGAGATCCTTGTCCCCACGCAGCTGGAGGCCTGAGCATCTATTCCAACTCCAGCAGGTGTGGGAGGACATTGGGACCAAGCACCAATACTTTCTGGAGTCCACCAATCGATCCCCTCCCTGAGCCTTAGTTTTCTCACTGGCTAGAAGAAGCCTCTAGGTGTGTAGGTCCTATGGCACCACGTCTTCCAGGGAAATGTTGGGGACTCTGGATGTGTAAAGTCTCCACACTAAAACTGACTGCCTTTAATTCATTCATGTGATGATGGAGCAGCTGTTAGGCGAAGGCAGTTTTTGAGACATAGGGTCACTTCTGAGAGCAAGCCAGCCACTTGCTTTGGACCTCAGGTACTTGGGGAACCCTCAACTTCCACCTACCACACTGTAGGGGTCACAGGCCCACAAGAGCCCAGTAGAGAAGACTGAGGGTCCAGAAGAGAGACTGTGTTCTCCTTCCAGATCTGCCTCCCTGGGGGCGGGGGGAAGACCTTAACTCTCTAGGTTCTATGATCCTGCCCTTCAGGAATGTTCTTAATGTCTGTGGTTCCCTCCAAATTCATGTTTCAAACACCAAGCCTTCAGTTAGATATGGTGTCACACAGCTGTAGTTGTATCAACCTCAGGAGGCTAGCCTGGGTGTATAGTAAGGCCCTGCCTCAAAAAGAAGAGGAGGAAGGGGAGGAGAAGGAGTAGGAAGGGGAGGAGGAGGGAGAGGAGGAGGAGGACAAACAGTAGCAGCAGCAACTGCCACCACCAAGTGTGGTAGCTCACTAGGCAGAGGCGTTACTTTTAAGGCCAGCCTGATGCACATAGAGTCCTAAGCCAGCCGGGGCTACCTAGTGAGACCCTGTCCTAGATAACAAGAACACAAAGCTCAACCAAACTATAGAACTTGGTGCTACACATCCACGATCTCAGTGCTCCGGATGCTAAGTCCAAAGCATCCCTGTAAGTTTAAGGCTAGCCTGGGCAAGCCTTGGCAAGAGCTGAATCGGCTGGTGTTTTGCTGTGGGGCTTTTCTGCCTCTAAAGCTTTGGGAAATAAACATTGTTTAAGCCATCCAGGCTGCAGTATTGTGTTGGTTTGAGGTGACGAGGGCACTGGCTGAGCGAGGGCTCAGGGTGTGTGGTCCCACTGGTCTGGGAGTCCACCCACCTCTCAGGGAAACCTTGCAGGGCCATTTAAGGTTAAACATTACCCTGTACCCATCCCTGCCTGCCACTCCTTCTCCCTTCTGAAGATCAAGTCATAAATACCCCCCCCTTTCTTCTTCCTCTGGAAATGTGGTCTCCCAGGAGGAGGTACCCCTGTAGACTGTCCATCTCTCTTGGAAGCCCCTTGTCTAGGAGGTCAAGGGAGTCTAGTTAGAACTGCAGACTGAAGTAGGGACACTGGGTCCTGTCGTCTCAATAGGTGTTTTTGGGGTGACATCATACTCAAGCTTCTTCCAGATTGTTCCCCTGTGGAGTTCACAGACTGGCTTAATGAGCCCCTCAGGTGCCTGCATCCAGCTAGCGGCCCTACCTGATGTCTGGGAAATGAAGATAATTCCAAGAAATGGGCAGACTCATTGTACCAGGCCAACCTATGCCAGCCTCTGCCCCCAGGGCTCTCAGAAGCAAGGTGACAGGGTCCTGCTGGCACGTCCAATCTCACCAACCCACGTCAGTGATCCTAGAATCCAGATCCACTGCAAGTCTCAAGGAGGGGATGCACCTGCACCTGGCCGGGCAGTACTTTCTAGTAGGGGAAGGGCTCTCTTCATCCTGTTCCTTCCCTTCAGACAGCTCTGTAACTAGGACTGATTTTATCATCCACAGCAAAGGGATGAGCACACAGAAGCTACAGGCGGTATATTTGGTGGGCAGAGCACCAGGGCTCAGTCAAGTCTTCCATCTCTTAAGGCTCAAGCTGGCTTCAGGACCAGTTCTAGAGATGGCAAAAGATTCCTGCGTTCCATAACTCTGGTCATTACAGACATGGCTAATCAATTATGACATGGCAGACACTACTAGTCAATTGCAGTCTTTTATTTTTAATTTTACTTATTTATTAAGAGATACCATCTCTTATAGCCCAGGCTAGACCCCAATTCTGTGTAGCCATAAGTTGCCTTGACCTTCTGACTCTCTTGCCTCCATTTCGCCCCTGCTGGGCTTATACGCATGTGCCACTGTGCCCAGATTTAGCACTTTTTGTTTTTTAAATATAAACTTAGACATAAAGGTTCCTTTAAAAATTTTATTTTGGGGGCTTGAGAGATGACTCATTGGTTAAGATCACTGGCTGTTCTTCCAGAAGATCCAGGTTCAGTTTCTAGCACCCACATTTTTGCTTTTAAATATCTGAAACTAACTCCTAGACACCTGCCGAGCTCTGCATCCGAGTGCTGGGATCTGAAGGTGTGTGCCATCACGCCAGCTGATTGCTGATTTTTCCAGTCATGCCTCCAACATCGGTCTCAGAGAGTACGGAGTGGTCGTGTTGTCACAGTTCTTTTGTCAAGCCTCGGAACTTTTATATCTTGAGGATTTGTAGTTCTTACTCTGTATCCCAGGTTGGCTTCAAACTCATGAGTGATTCTCTGTCGTCTGCTTCTCCGGGGCAATCACCACACCAGGCACACCCAGCCCCAAACCTGGGAATTTGCTCCACCCTACCCTTATCCTTCATAGATAAGGAAACCAAAGTTCAGAGAAGGTGAGTCACCTTCTCAAAGCTGCACAGCTCCAGTGTGGACTGTGAACCTGGGCTTTCTTAGAGACCTGGAGGCTCCTTCATGAATCCCACCCCCACTCCGCTTCTCCTCTAGGTTCTGTCCCTGACATCCTGCCAGCCCTCCCCAGGATACCGTCTTGTTGCTCCTCCTGTCCACTCGCCACCATCCTTCCAGGGAAGGGGCCCAACCGGAAGGCAGCTCATGTTAGGAAGTTCCACCCGCATGAGCAAGCAAGAGCCAGGGATTCTGGGCAGCCCGTGGCTTTAGGAGAAAATGAAACTGGGTGTGCTGGGGGCGGAGTGGTCACTGGGGATTTAAAGAGCCACCACTTCCTTGGGCCTCCATAAGGCACTGGGAGGGGACAGCTGCTGAGGGGCCATCCAGGACCGGACTGAATCTCGGTTCCCCTTGTCTAAGCCATGCAACTCTGTGGGAGTGGCGCGCTGCTGACTGGGACAGTGAGTACAGGGGACTAGGAAAAAGAGCTGCCAAGGGTCCCAGGGCCCAGACCAGGAAGGATGCAGTAAGGTCACCGTGGTCTGTGTAACCTAGGACTGGGCTCCACACTCCCACCTCAGGGTTTAATTCCTCCTGGGCATTGGGATGAAGCTTTCTCAGCTCTCACACTGCAGACCAGCCTCCAGCTTTGAACTTGGACCCCGTGTCTGTACTGCTTGCTCTCAAGCCATTTGCTCCCACCTTGTGGCCTTTTCCAGATCTTTCCCTTCTCTCCTCACTCTCTCAAATCGCAGCTGCCTTCTTTCCTCACTGACTCTTTCTTTCCCCAGCCTCTATTTTGGTCCTCTGGGGTCTGTAGTCTGACCTGAGGACCAAATTATAGCCACAATCCAAGGAACGTGCAGAAGTCCTCAGCCAGAGTGGCTGGCGTCTTGCCTGAGGTGGAGTGACAGAGATAGGGTCCAGCTCTAGGCATTTGGCCTCAAGTTCCATTTAAGTTTTGTGGTCCCCAGAGTTGGAAGGCTCAGGGCTATCAGGAGCAGTCCCCTCTCTGTCCAATGGACTCCCCATTACTTCTAGGCAGCTGCCCCCCTGCAGTGTGAATGAGCATGGAGTCTTGTACACCTCTTCTGTGCCAGGCAAATATTCTTCAGGTAGGTGACATTCCTGCTTTGCTTGAGAAAAGATCTCGTGTATCCCAGGCTGGCTTCAAACTCACTGTGTAGCCAAGTCTGGCCTGCACTAGCCCTTGCATCAGAATTACAGGCAGGCACCGTTACGTCTGGCCATTTTGCCTATTTTTCTTGTTGTTGTTGTTTGTTTTGTCTCCTCCTGTTCCTACTCCTCCTTTTTCTTCTTCTTTCTCCCACTTCTATAACCTTCTAGCTCAGTGCCTGGTACATAGTAGGTGCTTAATAAATGTCTGTTGAAGGGATGGGGAGATGGCATCATCAGTGCCGTACTTGTCTCGTAAGCATGGAGACCTGAGCTTGGTCCCTAGCATCCATTTAAAACACCTGGGTGGGTGCCAAGCACTTGTAATCCCAGCAGAGGGAAAGGAGTGCTTGCTGATGAAGCAGCTTGGTCTTATTGGTGAGTCCTAGGCCAGTGAGAGACTATGTGTCACAAACAAACAAACAAACAAGGTGGGGGCTGGAGAGAAGGTCTATCAGTTAGGAACACCTTACTGCTCTTGGAGAGGACCCGAGACTGGTTCCCAGCACCTTCATGGGGCAGCCCGCAGCCAAACCACCTGTAACTCTAGCTCCAGAGAACTTAACACCCTCTTCTGGTCTCCAAGGGTACGTAAACTCACATGCGCACACAGGTCACCACATATACACACACGGCTTAAAAAATTAAAAGAAGGCAGATGGCTTCTGAGCACGAATGATACTTACGGTTGTCCTCCTAAGATGCACACACACACA
Source organism: Mastomys coucha (assembly GCF_008632895.1). Lineage (NCBI taxonomy): Eukaryota > Metazoa > Chordata > Mammalia > Rodentia > Muridae > Mastomys > Mastomys coucha. The sequence continues at coordinate 137,556,841 of NW_022196904.1, forward strand.
CACACACACACACACACACACACACACACACGAAATTAAATGTTGTTTGAGTAAGTGAATGCCAGCACTTTGAGACTGAGCTGGGGACAAGCACACGGAATCATATCAGACCCTGGCCCTGCTGCCTTTGTGGAGCTGTGGGCTGGAAGAAGATCATAGAAATGGCAGCTCACTCTGGGGTGTCTACTCCCAGCTTCTCTCCTCCACCAGCTGTGGGCAGTTGGGAAAACACATGTGCCTCTGTTCTACCCTTGAGATTATTCTACTCAGAAGAAGCCAAGGCTGGCTTTTGAGAATGTGTGTTTGAGGTTGCTATGGTCTGGGTTCAAATCCCACCCTCCCTACTTATGTAAACTGTAAGCTGGACACCGGGTAGGGCTGGCGTTACTGTAAGTGTCTTCAGGAGGATTGTTGGTGCCGTGGGAGGGAGGAGACAGACTGTGGGAGAACAGAGCTTCTCAGGGACTAGATTTAAGAAAGACAATGTTCCAAGTAGCTAGTCACAGTAGAGGGGGCAGGCTGCTACCAGGACCCCAGCACCTCTGCCTCCTGCCTCATAGGACCTTGAGGAGTCTCAGAAACAGCTGAAGAAGAAGCAGAAGAACCGGCTGGCTGCCCAGCGCAGCCGGCAGAAGCACACCAGTAAGGCTGATGCTCTGCACCAGGTAGGGATAGCCTCGCTCTTGCCTCAAAAGACTGAGTAACTTACACTGAAGAGTTCTTCTCTCTCTTCTCTTTAAAAAGAAATTATGTATATGAGTGCTCTATCTGCATATACACCTATATGCCAGAAGAGGACATCAGATCATGTTATAGTTGTGAGCCCCCTTCAGGTGCTGGGAATTGAACTCAGGGCCTCTGGAAGAGCAGCCAGTGTTCTTACCTGTTGAGCCATCTCTCCAGGCCCTCTCTTTCTTTTTAAAAGTTTATCTTATTTTACGTGTATGTGTATTGGAATTTTCCTAGCATATATTTGTCTGTAACAACATGTGTGCCATGCTCGTGGAGGCCAGGAGAGGGCAGAAGAGCCCCCTGGGACTAGGGTTACAAACTGTTGTGAGCCCCCATGTAGGTGCTGGAAATGGAGCCTGCTCCCTCAGGAAGAGCAGCCAGTACTTTTAACCAATGAACTGCCTCTCTAGGCCCAGAACAGAGTTTCATTTCTTAGGACTGGGAACTAGTCCCAGCATGACCCGGCATCGGCCCAGCAGGTAGTGAAGACCTTTCGAGGAGGCAAGGCAAAGCAAGGACATGACATGGTATGGGAGGAGTATGCCAGAAACATAACCTGCTAACCTACAAGTGGATCAGTCCACCCTACCCAGTGGCCTTCACTCCATAGTCATCCATGCTGCTCCCTTGCATCCATTAACTCATGAGTGGATTAGTCATCCTTTACAGTAGCCTTCTCTCACACCCCCCATGTTGCTTCTCTCCTGAGACTCCAGGTGCCATGGGGGTTGGGCACCAGATTGTCCCATTCCATTCTGCGTGTAATCACCTACAACAGGGCCTAGCAGAAAAAACAGGCCTCACAATTCACTGCAAAGCAAATGACAGCATCGGGATAAGGAGCTCTGGAAACACGCCGTTGGGGAGGACACATCCGTTCACTCTGTCTGGTGTTCTGGATGCTGGGGAACGCAAGTCCAGACCAGAGTCGTGGTGCTGGACGAATGCTATCACCAAGCTGCATCTCCAGCCCCTGTTATTTGTTTGTTTGTTTGTTTATTAGATTTTAATTGATTGTAAGTGTGAGAGATGCTTATGTACCACAGCATGCATGTGGAGGCTAGAGGACAACCCTGTAAAAGCAGTTTTCTCCTTTCATGTTTGCATGGATCCAGGGATCAAACAGGCCATCACGCTTGTGTGGCAAAGCACCTGTCCCTGCTGAATCACCTCACTAGACTGGCTTACTTTTTATTTATTTGTTTGTTTATATACTTATTATTTATTAAGACAGGCTTTCTCTGTCTAGCCCTGGCTTTCCTGGAATTCACTATGTAGACCGGGCTGGCCTGGAACTCACAGAGATCTGTCTACTTTTGTCTTTCAAGTGCTGGGATTAAAGACATGCATTACTATGCCTGGCTTATTTTATTTTGAATCATGTATATGTGTGTGTCTGTGTGCTGGTAGGTGCATTGCCCACGAGGGCCAGAGATGTCAGAGCCCTCTGGAACTGGAGTTACAGGTGGTTGTGAGCTGTCTGACCTGGGTGCTGGGAGTTAAACTTGGGTCCTCTGGAAGACCAGTCCTCTTTTTTTTTTTTTTTTTTTTTTTTTTTTTTTTTTTTTTTTTTTTTTTCTGTTTTTTTTGAGACAGGTTTTCTCTACATAGCCCTGGCTGTCCTAGAACTCACTCTGTAGACCAGGCTGGTCTCAAACTCAGAAATCTGCCTGCCTCTGCCTCCCAAGTGCTGGGATTAAAGGCGTGCACCACCACTGCCTGGCCAGTTCACTGTCTTAACCACTGATGCCTCTGCTCTCTGGTGCTAGAATTAGAGGCACGTGCCACCATGCCTAGTTTATGAACTGCCAAGGGATGATCTTAGGACTTCATTTGTGCCAGGTGAACACTCTACCAACTAAGCTATGGCCAGCCAAGATGCTTTAGACACATCCTCTCTGGGGCTGCAGACAGGGCTCAGGCAGTAAGAGCACTTGCTGGGCCTAAGCTCCACCTTTGAGATTCACACAGTGAAAGAAGAGAACCGACTCCTGAAAGTCGTTCTCCGACCCCCACACCTGCACTGTGGTCGGATGTGCCCAGGTACATATGCACATGCTAAATACGTACATAAGTAAAATGTACTTTAAATCTCTGTAAAGAAAAGAAATGGCCTTCCCATCTTTAGAAACCATTGTGCAGATGGGGCTGCTGAAGGCTCTAAGGCCTTTCAGAATGGAGGCCATGGTTGTACCACATGTCACGCAGAATGCCCTTGAAGCTTCTCCTTTTAAAATGTCCACAAAGGGGACTGAAGGAGGCTGAGTTATTCATTCAGACTTACAAGATTCGGAAATAAAATTCTCTCCACATCTTTGCCATTACCAGCACCATAAGTGGTATTTAGAAGTGCAAGCTTGGCATGGAGGGAGGTGAGGTGTGAATAGAAAGCCTGATCCTTGGAGTCACATAGTGAGAGGAGAGCACCTAGTGCCATTAGCCCTCTGGCCTCCACACATGGGTCAGGCCACATGCCACTCCCCACAAAATGTTAAAAAAAATAACTGAAGCACAGCCCTTGCATGGCGGCACATGCCCCAGTGGGTTATGCTCCAAGAGGATCAATAGCCTTATAAAGAGGTTGGCATGTGCCTCCGATCCTAAGGTTAGGGAGCTAGAGTCTGGAGGATCAGGAATTCAAGGCCAGTTTAGGCTGTATGTAGCTCTTCCCCAAAACAAAACTGCATGTTGATGGCTGTCCTGTGGGTTTTCAGAACCTAGCATTTAGCAGAATAGAGCTTAGAAAATGCTGACTCAGGGGTACCCACAACCACCTATGCAATAGTACCCTGAATCCCTTATGTAAGAACTGATGCCTTCTGGGGACCCAGACACTGAGCCCTGGCCTTTAGCAGACTCAATGTATCCAGAAAGAATGACCTTGAGTTTCCCTATAAAGGCCATATCAAGAGTGGCATGGGGGCAGGGTTCAAAGCATCTTGGCAGAGCAGACAGCAGTCATGTGAAAGAAGCAGATCCCGGTGGGAAGGACAGGAATTAAGAGAGAAGCTTTGAGCCCCACAGCAATGCATTCAGATCCTGGAGTCTTGGGAACCTTTAATAGCTTCAGCCCAGACTCAGTGGCACAGGAGGGCATGGTGACACATGCCTATAATCTGAGAATTTGGGAGGCCGAGACAAGGAGGAAGGGCCACAATGAGATCAAGGTTAGCCTGAGCTATAGAGGGAGACCTGTCTCAATAAACCTGGATACTGGGAGATGTTTTAGTGGGTAATGAGAACTTATTTCTCTGATGGTGAAATGAGCCAATTCAGGCCAGATTAGGTTATATTAAATGCAGGTTTATTGGGAAGCTGTTCTTGGTTGAGTTCACTGGCCCCAAGGACAGAGATCAGGGAAGTCACCATGGTGTGTGTGTGTGTGTGTGTGAGGGGTAGAAACAGAAAATGTACACACACAAAGAAGAGAAAGAAGGCTGGGCAGTGGTGGCACATGCCTTTAACCCCAGCACTTGGGAGGCAGAGGCAGGTAGATTTCGGAGTTCGAGGCCAGCCTGGTCTACAGAATGAGATACAGAATAGCCGGGGCTACAGAGAAACCCTGTCTCGAAGAAAAAAAAGAAGAGAAAGAAGGAGGGAGGGAGGAAACCAAAATGTCTGGATTATATAGTGAAGAGCCTCTGGGCTAGAAAGTTCAGGGTAGAGCGGGCAATGGGTAGGGACTGAGGAATGCTGGGAGGACCTGGAGGCCGGGTCTGCTTTGATAGGTAAGAACCTTTGTTGTAGAAAGTATTTAATCTCAATCTGGAGGTTTCTGCTCTGCCTTTGACCATTCAGTTCCTGGATAAAAGCCACACAACCTTTATATTTATAATAAACCTTAACCATCAGTAGAACTGGGCAGATATCTACCCTCTATGCTATTATATCTACTTTCCTATCAATAATTCAGAGTTATAATTTGCTGTGTTCTATGGCTGCTATTCATTCCAATTGGCAAGACCTCATGGCCGTGTTTTGAAATTTCTTACCCCATGGCACCTTCTGCTCTCTCCACATTCTCTCTCTCCTCCTTGTGGTTCTCCTCAGATCCCCAGCCTGGAACACAAAACCCCACCTATCTCAATTCTACCCAGCTATAGGCTGTAGGTATCTTTATTCCCCGAATCAGGGATAACTTGGGGCACAAGGTCACACTTGGGTCTTGTCCCTGGAGGGACCCAGGCCTGGGTGTCAGAGGTGGGGTAGAATTTAGCATTACAATACATAGCAAAAGATCAAATCTCAGCCTTGCTTGTTTTTGCAAGCCCTCCCATCATGCTTTTGTAGCTTTGCTGTGCAAGCATGAGGACCAAGAGTTCAGATCTCTAACACCAAGTTAGCAATGCTGGGTGTGGCTACCTGTGCCTGTAGCTGCAGCATTAGAGGCAGGGACAAGCACATCCCAGGAGCTTGCTGCCTAAAATGTCCAGCTTCAGGGTTATGGAGAGATCCAGACTCAAGGGAATGTGAGGCAGAGAACAAGAGAGGAAGATAACCAATGTCTTCCTGTTACATCCTCATTTGTTTACAGTGCCTCCTCCCCAGCCAAACAAAGATCCAGTCCAAATCCATTAAAAAAGAATAATGTGAGCCGGGAGGTGGTGGCGAATGCCTTTAATCCCAGCACTTGGGAGGCAGAACCAGGTGGATTTCTGAGTTCGAGGCCAGCCTGGTCTATAGAGTGAGTTCCAGGACAGCCAGACCTATACAGAGAAACCCTGTCTTGAAAATACAAAAAAAAAAAAAAAAAAAAAAAAAAAAAAAAAAAAAAAAAAAAAAAAATACTGTGACTGAATGGGCCAATAAAGTGATGGGATGGGGATAGGGCAATTTGTTTTTGTTTTTGTTTTTGAGAGACAGGGTTTTTCTGTAGAGCTCTGGCTGTCCTGGAATTCACTCTGGCTGGCCTGGGGGGTAGGGCAATTTGAAGCCAGGTGGCGATAGATCCTGGATGAGGAATGGTGCGTCTCAGAAGAGCCATACTGGGCTCTGGCAAGGCCACAGCTCAATACAATACAGCTCAGCACAGTACAATAGCCAAGAGGTTCTATCTGGACATTCATATCCTATAGCAGTGAGAACCCCAGATAGTGTCCCGATGCTGACATCCCTCCCCACCATCCGTTTCTCCTCCAGCAGCACGAATCCTTGGAGAAACAGAACCATGCCCTTCGGAAGGAGATCCAGGCCTTGCAGTCTGAGCTGGCAGGGTGGGGCCGGACACTGCATTTGCATGAACGCCTGTGCGGAGTGGACTGTGCTCCCTGCCCTATTCTGCTGCCCTCTGGATGCTCAATCCAGGCCAAGCAACTCTCAGGACAACCCACCCCTCATGGATACCGTGACTGCCAGGAACAACTGGGCATGTTCCAGACTCCTGGCTCCTCTCCCCGTGCCCAGCATCTCTCTCCAGGCCCATGCTATAATGAGTCTCCGGGCCTCCTCCCTTCCCCACAGCTCTCACTGACCTTTGACCCTCTCATGGTGAGGACACCTCCAGCCCAGCTCTCCCCCAGCCCTGTTCTGTCTGCACCATCGTCTTCTGGCTCCAGCCTGATGGGGTCTTTCTCTAAGTTTGATGCCCTCATACCCAGCCCCCCAGACCAGCTGGTCCCTCCACAGCCCCTCAGGCTGGAGCAGCCCACTAGTGAGAGGCTGGCATCCTCCGATTCTCCAGCTGCTCTGGGACCAGAGTGTCCACAGAACAGAGAGTGTTTGCCCGCACTGTCTGGCTCCTCTGCTCATTGGCAGAAGTCACCTGTGGCCCCTAGCCCACAGGCCCTCGTGGCCTTCCCCCTGCTTTCTTCTGCGAAAGTCCACTTCTAGCCTACGTTTAGAGAGGGGCTGCCTTACTTGGGTTCCTGAGGCAGCCTGAGCACCCAGAAGCTCTTCCATTTTTGCTCTTCCTGAGTTACTCAGGGCCTACCACTGTGGACCACACAAAGCTATCCCATCCCACGACACCACAAAGGATGATGGGAGGGCCTTGAGGTACAAGAACCTTGAACCTGGCTGGAACATTGCCTGTGTCCTTCTTGGCAGCACTCTCAACTCTGCACACTACCATCGGGCTCCCCCAAAATGGCTCCTTCATGGTTCTTGTGACTACTGGGGCCATGGCAGCTCGGAGAGTAAGTGGCATCTCTGAAAGGGTGGTCATTCACAGCATCTCCATGTGCCTTGAGCTCTTCACCAGGTTTTCACACATGGAACTGAGTGAGACAGTGTGTCAGAAGTGGACCCACTGCTGGATTAGAGCACACGTCTCGGCACATGTGACGGTAAATAAAGTGTTTCCCCTGCCTCTTTCTCTGCTTTGCCAGGTTGTTGGAAACTGGTTACACTCTTGGCTTAAAAAATATGTATATGTACATGTATATTTATACTTATATGTGTATGCACAAATGAATGAACTGGGCGTAGTGGTGCACTCCTTTTATTCCAGCCCTCAGGAGATAGAGGCAGAGTCATCTCTGTGAGTTCCAGGATTGCCTCGTCCACATAATTCCAAGACAGCGAGGGTGGTATGGAGAGACTGTTTGAAAAAATGAAAAGCCAACAAAATTATGTGTATGAGTGGTCTTGCCTCTGTGTGTGTGTGCGTGCATATATATATATATATACATATATAAATACATATATATACACACATACACACGTGTATGTGTGTGTGTATGTGTGTGTGTGTGTACCACATCCATACTTGGTCAGAAAAGATCATCAGATCTCCTGGGACTAGAGTTACAAATGGTGTAAGACACCAAGTGGACACTCGGAACTGAACCTAAGTCCTCTGCAAGAACAAGTGCTGTTAGCCCTGAAGCAACTCTCAGGCCCATGCACTCTAACTGTTGAAGCCATGGGGTCTTCAGAACGAAAGAGTAGCTGGTTGATGCTCAGTGGATAAACTGCCTTCCATGCAAGCCTGCTGTCAAGTCCTGGAATGCGTGGCGGGAGGGAGACCTGACTCCACAACGCTGTCCTCCACGCTTTTCCAGCAGCCTGAGCACATGTGTCCCCAGCCCCAAATTACTTTTATTTTTATTTTTTTTTATTTTTTTTAAGCCTTAATTTTATTTTTTAAAGAAAAAAAAAAGATCTAGAATCTTCAGAGAGGCATTCCTTATGGACGGCCTGACCCCACCTACTTCCAGTAGCATTGGTGAGGGAACAGGCCTGGAACTGGCTGGGCAATGGGGAGATGCCCTTGTCCACGAGTGAGGACTGAGTTCAGATCTCCAGAGCCAGAGTAAAACCAAGCCCAGGAGCATGTGCCTGTAGCCCTGTCTCCTCAACTGCAGGATGTAAAGCAGAGACAGGAGAGTCCATGGACAGGCCTTACTGTGCCAGCACCCCGGCGTGTGCAG
>NW_022196904.1:137565264-137570421 GCF_008632895.1 Mastomys coucha
CATGGACAGGCCTTACTGTGCCAGCACCCCGGCGTGTGCAGCAGAGAGCAAGAGACCCTGCCTCAAACAAGACAGAACGTGAGGACCAACATCCAAGGTTGCCTACACACACACAGACACACACACACACACATACACACAACAGAAGAGAAAAGCAGAGATGAGATGGATTTGCTTAGTTAGGCATGTTAGCCATCAGGGTTCTCACTGTGTGGCCTGGATTTCTCCAGGAACCCACTCTGTAGCCCTGGTTAGCCTTAAACTTGCATCAGTCCTCCTGTCTCAGCATCCTAATTGCTGAGGGGGCTAAATGCTGCTAGACAGGGGCAGAGAGGGCAAACCTCAATCTTCTGCTCAAATAGTCCTTCAGAAAGGACTGCTTAGATCACTGCTTATTTGGCAACTAGTGAAGAGCTTCTAGGAATAAAGAATATTCTGGAGGGCCAGCCAGGTGGCGAATGCGCTTACCTGCCATTTAAGGCTGGTGACTTGAGTTCCACATAAAAGTACAAGCATCCAGGAAGTTGTCTTTATGTCTATACAGATGTGCAACCTCACACCCCCACATCACACCTGCACCCTAAAAAAACCCAGAGTGTTTGGCAGATTATTTTTTTTTTTAAGATTTATATAGTTATTTTATGTATATAAATATACTGCTACATCTTCAGACACACCAGAAGAGGGCAATCTCATTACAGATGGTCCTGAGCCACCATGCGGTTGCTGGGAATTGAACTCAGGAACTCTGGAAGAGCAGTCAGTGCCCTTAACCACTGACTCATCTCTCCAGCCTACTTGGTAGACTGTTAAATGAGAGGAGCCCATGTTTGCAACACTGTAAGCAGAGAAGCTAGAATCTAGCACTAGAATTGTCCTTGGGGTTTAATCCAGGGTTTTCTTAAACATACAAACAGTGAAAGCCGTGGGTAGGAGCAGGGCCCTGAGTGGGGTAGAAGAGCAGCAGGAGCTCGGCCTGTGCGGCTCCGAATGTGTAAACACAACTGGCTGGCCAGCACCAGCCTTCCAAGAGGATCAGGACATCCTGAGGTCTGCAGGAGGCATGCTAGCGATGTTTCTACATGACAAATGGCTCAAAAATTGAGGTCTTTTTTTTTCTTTTTTTTCTTTCTTCACTCTCATACAGGCTGAGAACTCAAGTCAATCTTCCTGTTTCTGCCTCCCACGTGCTGAGATTACGAGCCAGCATTTGCCTTTTTTTTTTTTTTTTCCTTTTTTTCTTGACAGGGTTTCTCTGTGTAGCCCTGACTGTCCTGGAACTCACTCTGTAGACCAGGCTGGCCTCGAACTCAGAAATCCGCCTGCCTCTGCCTCCCAAGTGTTAGGATAAAAGGTGTGCACCTCCAATGCCCGACCATTTGCCCTTTTTTTGTATGAACACTCAGGATGGTTTATTTATTTATCTTAAATTTAAAATTTTTCAGTTGACATTAATTGTTCATATTTAGGGACTTTGAGCAGCATTTCAGCACAGGTATCCAGTGTGTAAGGAACAGATTAGGACACTTGGCTGATCCCATTACCCACACATACCAAGTCTCTGCAGGGAACATTCAAAACCAGTGAAACGATTCCATGCTTGACTTTGTAAAAGAAAAAATATATATATAGGGTGGGATATGATGACACACACCTTTTAATCCCAGCACTTGGGGAAGCTAGAGTTATGTGGATCTCTGAGTTTGAAACTAAAGTGATCTACACGGAGACTTCCAAGTCAACCAGGGATATATAAGAAGATTTTTGTCTCAAAAATACCAGAAGGGGCTGGAGAGATGGCTCAACAGTTAAGAACCCATACTGTCAGACAGCTTATAGCCTCCTGGTAACTCTAGCTCGAGGGGCTCCAATCTCTCTTCTGAACTCTTTGGGCATCTTCATGTGCATGTGCACATCCTCAGGCACACGCACATATATACATAACTAAAATAAACCTTTTTAAAAATAATAAAGGACCGGGCAGTTGTGGCACATGCCTTTAATCCCAGCACTTGGGAGGCAGAGGCAGGAGGATTTCTGAGTTCGAGGCCAGCCTGGACTACAGAGTTAGTTCCAGGACAGCTGGGGCTATACAGAGAAACCCTGTTTCAAAAAACAAAACAAAACAAAATAATAATAATAAATAAATGAAGGGCTGGGATGTGTTTAATGATAGAGTATTTGCCTAGCATACATGAAGCCCTGGGTTCAATCCCTGGTATTTCAAAAAGAATGGGTCTGGGGAGATGCATTAGTTGGTAACGTGTTTGCTTTGCAAGCTTAAGTGCCTGAGTTCAATCTGCAGATATCAAACAAACAAGGTGGTATGTTGTAGGTCATGCCTCTAATCTCAATGTTGAGGACAGAGAGACAGGCAGGTCCCTGGACTTGCTGGTCAGCCAGCCTAGGCTATTTGGTTTCAGGTCAGTGAGAGACTCTAAAAAAGAAGGAGGAGGAGGAGGAGGAGGAGGAGGAGGAGGAGGAGGAGGAGGAGGAGGAGGAGGAGGAGGAGGAGGAGGAGAAGGAGGAGGAAGAGATGTCTGGTATGACACCTAAGATTGTCCTCTGGCTTCTACAAGAATGAGCACACACACGTATGCACACTTGTGCATACTCTGTATCCACATACATAAGTGTGCACACACACAAAATACGAAGTTAGCTTAGTGGAAGAGTCCCTGCTTAGCATATGTAAAGCCCTTGGTTCAGTCTCCAGTACCAATATACATACAATTCAGAGTGGAATTAGGAAAAACAGAAAGGCTGCCTGTCAAGCATGGTGGCTTATGCCTGTAACTCCGGCACCGGGGAGGCTAAAGCTGGCCAGCATGTGCTACATGGACAGAGTCTGTCAAAAAAAAAAAAAAAAAAAATCAGCGTTAAAGGGAAAGCATTTCCAGGGATGTGTCATTAGTGGCCAAACCCTGGTGAGAACAGGGAGTCAGCCATTCAAGAACTCAGGTGGGAATGTCCTAGGCAGAGGACAGGGGATAAGGGAAGGATCTGGGGTTGGAACAAGCTAATTGCATTTGAAGGCAGGAAAGGAGACTGATGAGACCAGAGTTCCGTCAATAATGAGGGAGAAAGAGAAAGACGAGGCTGGAGCATGGGCCAAGAAATCGCGGTGCCCACAAGAGGACATTGCACGCAGCGACTGAGGAGTTCCTGGACAGTTTTAAGCTGTTATGTCTTGTGGAGGAGGTTTAAAACACACACACACACACACACACACACACACAGTTTGTTTGAGAGAGGGTCTTGAACTTAAGCTGGCCTTGATCTCACTCCATAGCCCAGGCTGCTCTTTATCTCCTGATCCAGATGTCTGTTCCAACCACTGAGATTGCAGGTGAGTGGCACTGTTTCGTGTCTCACTTTCATGTTAAAACAATTTATTGAAAGCCATTGAGGTGGCTCAGGAGGCAGAGGCAGTAGTGACCAGATCTGACAATCTGAGTTGGGTCCCCAGATCTCTCAAAAGGTGACAAAATGGACTCCTGAGAGTCATACTGTGACTCCCCACACGTAAGTCACCACACATTCAAACCTGTGCCCGCTAGTTCTTTCTCTCACACAAAGGATAAGATTTATTAATTAATTTTTAAAAATCTATTTATTGACATGCCTATAATCCCAAAACTTGAGAGACAGAGGCAGGAGGATCACCATAAATTCAGTTCTAAGGCCATCCTGGTCTACTATGAACATTTAAGGACAGTTTGTGCTATACATGTGAGACTGTCTCAATGACAAAAAGTGGGGGTGGGCTAGGGAGGGGGGAAGTTGAACAGGTGGGTAAAAGCAAAGCTCTGCTGCGCAGGCGTGATGAACCTGGGTTCAGTCCCCAGATGCTGAGGTGGAGGGAGATTGACTCCTTGCAAGCCGTCCTCTGACCTCCCCTTGTGATGTGTGGGACCACATTTGTATATAATCTGTCTTTCTTCAAAAACAGTTATGTATTGACTGCTACTCCATGCCAAGCACTATTAAAGGCACAGAAAATAAGAGAGAGCAAAACACCTCAAACACCTGTCTGTACAAATCTTGCATCTTCGTGGGATGCGGGTGAGGGGAAAGAAAAGGGATGGCGGTTGGGCGGGTTGAGGTTAAATCTAGCTTAACTACTTCCTGGTTCAACTGTGTGTGCGTGTGCACATGTACCTGCTTTGTGGCTCTCTCCTTCTTTTTGAGATAGGAAAGCTAGCTAGCCAACAAGCCTCACAGATGATCTGTTCCCATGCCACCGCTCCTAATGCTGGTGGGTTATAGGTGTATACCTGGTCTCAGCTTTTTACATGGATTCTAGGGATCCAAACTTAGGTCCTTCCACTTCCACTTCAACTCCTTCAAGATTCAGGTGGGTTTTTGGTTCTTGCTGTTTTGTTGTTGTTTTTGTTTTCTTTTTGTTTTTGAATCTGTAAAATAGAAATGAAAAGAAAAGCTGGGCACTGGTGGCGCATGCCTTTAATCCCAGCACTTGGGAGGCAGAGGCTGGTGGATTTCTGAGTTCAAGGCCAGCCAGAATGAGTTCCAGGACAGCCAGGGCTATACAGAGAAACCCAGTCTCGAAAATAAAAAAAAAAGAAAAAAAAAAGAAAAACTATCCACTTACAACCTGTTTAGTTTATACATATATAACATACATATGTATTCATATATGTAAAATAGGTATGTATAATGTGGAATCACACATTTACTCCCCCCAAAAAACTTAAGTATGGTGGTGCACGCCTGTGCTCCTTGTGCTCTCGGGCCGGTCCTAGCACTTAGACGGTGAAAGCTGGAGGATCAGGAGTTCAAAGCCAGATTCATCTACAAAGAAAGTACCTGGAGGGGCTGGAGAGATGGCTCAGCAGTTAAGAGCACTGGCTCGGGCTGGCAAGATGGCTCAGAGTGTAAGAGCACTGACTGCTCTTCTGAAGGTCCTGAGTTTGGATCCCAGCAACCACATGGTGGCTCACAACCACCCATAATGAGTCTGACGCCCTCTTCTGGTGCATCTGGAGACAGCTACAGTGAATTACACAGGAGCAAGCGGGGCCAGAGTGAGCAGGGGCCAGCAGAGGTCCTGAGTTTAATTCCCAGCAGCCACACACATGACAGCTCATGGCCATCTGTACAGCTACAGTGTACTCGTACATATAAAATAAATCTTTA
>NW_022196904.1:137570431-137571903 GCF_008632895.1 Mastomys coucha
GGCTCTTCTTCCAGAGGTCCTGAGTTCAATTCCCAGCAACCACATGGTGGCTCACAAACATCTGTAATGAGATTCGATGCCTTCCTCTGGCATGTCTGAGGAGAACCACAATGTACTCACATACATAGATAGAATAAATAAATCTTAAAAAAATAAAAAAAAAAAGATTAGTAAAGAAAGTACGGGGAGTTTGAGCTCAGCTTGGGATACGTGAGACACAGTTTCTAAAAGAAAATAACAATAACAAAAAATACCCAAAGTGCTTATGTCAGCAGTATTCCTAATGAGAGAAAACTGGAAACAACCCAAATACCTGTCAACTAAAAAATAGGTAGACTGGAATATTTTACCTGGGCAATGCTACACAGCAACGAGAACGAATAAGGCATACAGCTGTCTGGGAAGATATGGGTAAAAAGTCACAAATGTCATCATGAACCGTGGCAGTGATACCACTCCAGGTTTCACCTAATAGCCCAAGGAGCCCCCTTATCTTCTGGAGACCCCAACACAGGTCAAACTGGATCCTTTGGCTCCTCTGCACAAAAGGAGCTTCAGGACTAGCCAGTATGAGGCACAGCTGAGGTTTATTTAAAGATCTTTTAATATAGACTTTAAAGGTGAGGGTTGAGAGGAAGAGAGGCACGCAGGAAGGACACACCCCAGAGTATGGATACAGCCTCCTCAAAGACATGTCTCATTTTATTGTCTTCATAATAACCAGTCACACTATTTTGGTTGTGTTTGAAGCTATTAGCTTCAAAGAGCTGTTATGGAACCTGAATGAGATCACAGAGTGGTTCCCAGGGTTTCTGACAAGATTAAAATTGATAGTTTACAAATGCAACAAAAGGGAGAGAGAGTTCCAGAGGACCCAGGTTCGATTCCCAGCATGGTAGTTCACAACCATCTGTCACGTCAGTTCCAGATCTGACACCTTCTTCTGACCTCTGGGGCATGCACAAACAGACATTCAGGCAAACACCTACACAAATAAAACAATTTTTTGTTTGTTTGTTTGATTTTTGAGATAGAGTTTCTCTGTGTAGCCCTGGCTGTCCTAGAACACACTCTGTAGACCAGGCTGGCCTTCCAGGCTGGCCTTTAACTCAGAGATCTGCCTGCCTCTGCCTTCCTTCTGAGTGCTGGGATTAAAGGCGTGCACCACTATACCTATCCATAAAAATAACTTTAAGGGGCTAAAATGAGATTATCATTACTGTAAGCCAAGTTTATAGTCTTCCTTGGGATTCCCAGATCAGATCTGGACAAAGAAACCACACCCTAGCCAAGGTCATACACATGCAGCCCTCAGACCTGGCTGTAACTTTAATTTTTTTCAATGCCCATTTTTAATAATGGTTCTTAAATGCTTTAACCTCCTTTTTAGCCCACTACCCACCAGAGGTCGTAGAAAAGAAAGGTACTGGGGAAGTGAACCTGATTAGAAAGGTTTTTTTTTTTTTTTTTTT
>NW_022196904.1:137571925-137573450 GCF_008632895.1 Mastomys coucha
TTTCTCTGCATTGTCTAGAAATCGCCAGTTCAGTTCACAGGTCAGCAGTTACAGCTAGATTCACTTGCAGACACTTCAGGATTATATCAGCAGTCCAGTTCAGTAGAGTTGGGATAATAAACACAAATCAGTAACAGTGACAGTACGTAACAGAGACGGCCAAGCTTCAACACAAGGAATAGCAGGAAAAGCTTTTGGCAGTGCCTCACTCAACGAAATAAAGATCAGTGAAGACTGGAGCCAAGCAAGCCAAGCTTCAGCCTGTCATTGTCCATCAAGTCCTTTTTATACTCCCTTCAAACATCAAGTGTCCTCCACAGGTCTTGCCTCAGCATGTGTCTTGTCTTAGTACATGAGTCTGTCTCAGTTGACATCGCTCAGCCAATCAGCCCAAGTCCACAGAAGCCACAAGAAGCTGCAACACATCACTGAAAGTTTTTCAGTGTGTTTCTTTCTATAGAGCCCCGACAAATGTAGCTCAACTGCACAATGGGAGGCAGACCAATAGATGTGTGTCATTAACAAAGAATCCTTCATCACCTGTCCTTTCACGTGCTTGCTTTAATAGAACATCCTTTCACCTGTGTCTGCTTCAGCCAAATGTTCCTTCATGAGTCAGCTTTAGACTTTCTCCTGTGTCCACTTCAAGAAAACACTCCTTCCCGTGTTTGCCCCAGCAAAACACCATCCAACACAACTGACTTTCCCAAGAACCCTTAAGTTTCCATTTCACCCGGCTCTTTGCTATTTTAATAGAAAGTATATGCGAAGGGGTAGTAGTACTACCTGTGTCTCCGCAGTTTTTACAGAAATTCTGATCCAGAAGTTTCATCCAGATGAAGGGCTCCTTTCCTGCCCCCACTTTTCCTTGGTTTGCTATCTTACTTTAGGAAACTTCAGGGGCTGGTGAGATGGCTCAGCGGGTAAGAGCACCGACTGCTCTTCAGAAGGTCATGAGTTCAAATCCCAGCAACCACATGGTGGCTCACAACCACCCATAATGAGTTCTGACGCCCTCTTCTGGTGCGTCTGAAGACAGCTACAGTGTACTTACATATCATAAATAAATAAATCTAAAAAAAAAAAAAAAAAAAAAAAAAAAAAAAAAAAAGGAAACTTCATGTTGGAGTACAGAGGCCTGAAACAAAGTGGTGAAAACTTGCATGCTCCATTTAAGTTCAGGGAAAGTCTACAGTACTAAGAGCGTAGAGGCACACACCTTTAACCCCAGCATTTTTTAACATGTATTTATTGGTTGGGGGCATCCACTCCATTCTCCTTCTAACAGGTAGGTTCAGGGGCTTGAACTTGGGTCATCAGGTTTGATAGCATGTGCTTTTACTTTCTGAGCCATCTCAACTCCCATGTTCTTCTTATTCTCTGAACATGTTCACTGCATGAGAATTCACTGAGCTATCTATCTATCTATGACATGTGCTATTTTCATTTATGCCTGAGAAACTTTAAGAAAATGAGTTTCACAAAGGTATAAAACAGCTCCTAGCCGGGCGGTGGTGGCGCACGC
>NW_022196904.1:137573460-137582932 GCF_008632895.1 Mastomys coucha
CAATTACTCAATAAATGTTAGAGCTTCTCCCCTGGACTGTGTGTGTGTGTGTGTGTGTGTGTGTGTGTGTGTGAGGGATGTGTAGGTGTAGGTGTGAGTGTGTGGGTGGGTGGATATATGTGAGAGAGAGAAAGGGTCTCCTTATGTAGCCTAGGCTGAACTTGAAATCTGGGAACTGCATTCCCCCCCCCAAAAAAACCCCTCCAGTTTCCTAAAAGTAGGAATTACACATGTCAATCATTGCTGACAAGTTTAAATGCTAATCCTTTCTAAACAGTTGTGTGTATATATTTGCGTGCGGTGCCCTTGGAGGACAGAAGAGAGTGTTGGAACTGGAGCTACAAGGGATTGTGAGCCACCATGTTGGGAACCAAACCCAGCATGTTCTTAACTGCTGAGCCATTTCTCTAGCACCTCCTTAAATGCTAATTCCCTTTTTTTTTGTTTGTTTGTTTGTTTTTTGTTTTTTGAGACAGGGTTTCTCTGAATAGCCCTGGCTGTCCTGGAACTCACTCTGTAGACCAGGCTGGCCTCGAACTCAGAAATCTGCCTGCCTCTGCCTTCCAAGTGCTGGAATTAAAGGCGTGTGCCACCACTGCCTGGCTTTTTTTTTTTTTTTTTTTGGTTCTTAAGGAAGAATGGAGCCAGTCTTGGTGGCTCATGCCTGTAATGCTGGCACTTGGGAATCAGAGGCAGTAGGCAGTTTTAGGCCAGCCTAGTCTATATAGTGACATCCTGTCTATACCCCACTCCTCCGAAATTTGGGAGGGATGGTATATGCCTGTAATCTGGCATATAGGAGGTGAGGCAGGGTAGCCAGGAATTTGAGACTAGCTTGGGCTACATGAGATTGTGTTTTTAAAAATCTAAGTTAGTCAATCAAACACACATACACTCACACACACACACACACACACACACACACACTTTAAAAAGAAAAAAGGAAAGAAAAGAAGGAAGCAAGGAAGGAAGGAGGGAGGGATATGAGCACAGTGACTCTAGTACTTGGGAGGTGGAGGCAAGCAGCCTGAGCTGCAGAGCAAGGTCTTGTCTCAGAACAAACAAGGACTGAGTACTTGCCTAGTGTATGCACCTTAAATGAAAGGCAGGCAGGGAGGAAGGAAGGAGAAGGAAAGGGGGAAAGAGGAGGTTGGGAGAGAGAAACACGGGTCTTGCTGCCACGTGGGAGTCATCAGCAGTCAGAACCATGGACAGATCTGAGGCTGCCTTCCGGAACCCTTGACATAAAAACCCGGTTTCAGGTCTCACTGAGGTGATTTAGACCTGCCTTTGGATAAGGCTTGTCAGTGCCTTTGGGGATCATTCCCAATCCGAAGCCAGGAGAGAATTCCCTAGGAGTGTGTCTGTCTTTGTCTATGTGCAGATTCTCATTCCCTTGCAAAAGGGTCTACATACAGTCCCTCATCTTTCTAAACCAATGAATGCTGACCTCTCTCCCTAGGGGAGCTTGTCCTGGATCTCACAGATCCAATGGCTGTCCGTTTTTCTTCCTGTCTGTCATAAGCTTGTGTTTATCTGGCATGGAAGAATGTGGTAGGGACCCCAAATTACTTAGAAGCTCAGTCATGACCAGACCCCTGAATCTCACTCCTGGGTCCTATGCTCCATGGGTATGTCTGAGCCTCTGCAAGGAGCACCGGTCTCTGGATGTGTGTATGTGGAGGTGTGGGACGGGGAGGGGGACAGTGGATTTCCTGGGCAGCTGCTCATCTTTTTTAGGGATTTGTTTGCTTGTTTGTTTTTTGCCTTCTCTCCTATGCAGCCACGACTTGCAGGAACTACCTCTACTTCTTAACTATACACAACGGCAGAAAGGGCCTGGATAGGACCTCAGAGCTGCAGGAGGCTGCTTTAAGTGGTCCTCTAGTACTCCATCCCTTGTCTAAGTCATGCATCTCACACCTGGGTGGCCAGCAGGATTCACTCCCTTATAGTGACCCAGATAATGCAAAACACAGAGAGGGAAGGAAGTGACTATGTAACAGCCTCTACCCTTGGAGACCTCCTGCCCCTCCTCAGGGCTGTGTTTCTGAGCCAGGCAGCTTTGCTCCCAGTGGCCCTACCAGGCCCTAGTCTTGCCTGCTGGCTTTCCTGAGCAGAGGGCTGTTGCCTGGCAAGTAATTGGCCCTGGGAGTCCCAGAGGGAGGTGGGGAGAGACTGGGGAGGAGCCCTAGGTGTGGTAGGAAGTGAAGCTATTAAGTGGCTCCTCCCTCAGCTCTAGGGACCCAGGAACTATATAGGCAGCAGGGTTCTTAAAGGAGACATGAGCTATTTTGACCCTTTCTGTCTCAAGAGGATCCCAAGTCTTCAGGGTATTAGGTATTAGGGCAATGGAACCTCTGATCTACCATTCTGCCTCTCCTCCCTACAAGTCCACCCCTTTCCTAGGACAGGATTTGTCCTGGGAGTCCCTGTGAACAAAGCATCCGGGTATGTTTAGGTTTAAAGGCTTAAAATTCATGGTTTACCTGTTTCTGCCTCCCTTGACTTGGATTAGTGGTGGGCCTCCATGACCAGCATTCTGTTTTTTGAGGCAGGGTCTCATGTATCCCAAACTCCTGTGTACTCAGGGATGACCTTGACCTTCCTGTCCTCTACTCCTGAATGCAGGATGACAGGGGAGCTCTAGCACATGCTCATATAGGCGCTGCTGGAGCCTTGTACATGGTAGGCAAGCACCCAACCAACTGAGCTATATCCCCAGCCCATGAACAAGTCCACCCCTGAGATTCAGTTTCCTAAGCCAGTAGGTGCTTGATGGCTCTGACTATGAAGACAAGGCTTGTGGAAGGGGCAGGGGTGTTAAGGGGCAGTCCTCACAGAGAGAACAACAGGTTAAGCAGAGAAATGCACCAGGCAATGGTGGCGCACGCCTTTGATCCCAGCAGTTGGGAGGCAGAGGCAGGTGGACTTCTGAGTTCAAGGCCAGCCTGGTCTACAGAGTGAGTTCCAGGACAGCCAAGGCTATACAGAAAAATGTTGTTTCGAAAAACCAAAAAAAAAAAACCAAAAAAAAAAACCAAAACCAAAACCAAAAACAAAAACAAAAGGCAGAGAAATGCAGAGCTTGGACAACATAAGGCCATCTCCCACAGACACAGGCCCATCATCACCATTCCAGAATACTCTGCTGTGTACACAAAGGATGCCAAAGTATGTAATGATTCAGAACATAAAACTCGACCAAGAGGAAGTAGAATAGCACACAGGCCCATGACTGATCAAGCATCCTGAGTTCATAAGTTCTTCCATTTCCTGGCTGTATTAAATCAGAATATGGAAGATCTGCCCTAGGGTATGGCAATGAGGATTAAAGGAGAGCATATACCACAGTGCTATGTATGAATAGTGCCTGGCACACGGCAGAGAACTCAAAGTAACTTGTACCTGACTGGACTGCGCCCATTCTGGAGCTGGTGGGCAGGTGGGAAGAAAATAATGCATGCATAAATCTCAGTGTAAAACGGTCCTGGGCGTCTGGACCATTATGGCCTTGAATGCGGTCTTGTCAGAACTAAGAATGGCAGACTGCGACCTGGCTACGTGGGTAAAGGAGCTTGCAGTAGAAGTCTGATGGCCTCAGTTCAACTCCCAGAACCTACATGGTGGAAGGAAGCGAAATGCTGCCAGTAAACACACATGCACGCACGCACACACACATATAAATGAGAAAGATTTTTTTTTTTTTTTCGAAACAGGGTTTCTCTGTGTAGCCCTGGCTGTCCTGGAACTCACTCTGTAGACCAGGCTGGCCTCGAACTCAGAAACGCCCCTGCCTCTGCCTCCCAAGCGCTGGGATTAAAGGCATGCGCCACCACCGCCCGGAGAGAAAAATTTTTAAAGAAACAAAAACAGTAGCCAGAGGATAGGTCATGAGGCTGCGCGTGAAGCTCAGAAGTTACGTGTTCTTGCGCAGGCTTCAGTTTTGTGAAACCCCGCCCTGTCTCAAGTCTGCGCGTGCGCAGAGGATTTGGCGGGAAGTTCCAAGGCTTCACTTGTGCCGATCAGTCTAGAGGCCGAGTTCAGAGGCGATCGATGAGAACCTTAGTCCCTGGCCCGCAGTCTTTTGACTTCCGCGTCCTCTCTGGAAAAAGATTTCTGAGCAGGAGCTCAAGCGTGTCCACTTTTCTGAGGTGCTAGAGGAACCCTAGTGAGTGTGCGGGCGACAAAGTGTGGCTGCCAGAGCCTGGGCGCTTCGAGGCCAAGGTAAGCGCCCCACTGCCTGGTGTCCCGCGAGACTAGCTTTGAGTGTTTAACGCCTTTGAGGGAAGTTTCTGGGCTCGGCCCCACTCCTCAGCCTCTGAAGGAACCCCTTGTCCCTGAGGTCTGGCTTGGGGACTGTCCAACACATCTGTTGGCTGTAAGGCCTTGAAGTGCTGGCTGGGCACTGGTGCAGATTGGAAGCTTGAAGAGTGTGGAGAGCTGGGGTGGCAGTGGAATGGCGGCCGTGAGCATTGGCCATCCACCAAATCTCAGCCAGCCTCCCAAACCAGCTTGGAGATGATGAGAGCTATAAGTCTTCTGGGCTTCTGAGGAGTGTTCTTAACCCTCTCATGCCTGGGGTGGTGCCAGGTTTGCCAATGACACCTATCCAGCTTTCTCAGATCCCCCCCACCCAGTCCTTTTGTACAGAAACTTCCAGATAGTCAAAGAAAGTCTTCTGGCTTATAACTACTCCCTAATCCAGGCTTAATAGTATACACACACACACACACACACACACACACACACACAGGAATTTTCCATTGAAATGTTTCCTGTCACATGTATTTTTTTTCTTGTTGTTTTGCTTTGCTTTGCATTCTTTGTTGCTTGGTGGTTTTGTTCATTTATTTATTTTTGTTTGTTTGTTTTTGGTTTGGATGGAATCAGGGTCTCATGTAACCCAGGCTGGCCTGAAACTCAGCACATAGCTAAGGATGACCTTGAACTTCTGATTCCTGCCTCCACCCCCACACCCCCCAGTGGTAGGATCATAGGTATAGACTACTGACATATTTTCTGGGGCTGGTGAGATGGCTTAGAGATTAAGAGCACAGGGTTCTCTCTTAGGGGAACCAGGTTTGATTTCCAGCACTCATATGGGGGTCCACAGCTATGAGTTACTTCAGTTCCAGGGGATCTGATGTCCTCTTCTGGCCTCTGTGGGCACCAGGCTCAATGTGGTAACATATAGAGACAAAACACTGATAGACACAAAATAATAATAATAATAGCAAAATTATATTTAAAGATAAAATGCAAAGAATTTGCTTTCCAAGACTCCCTGTTTTCCCCCAGGAAGGGCATGGATATGTCTTCAGTTAGGTGATCAGGTAATCGGGTATCTCTCTGCTTGCTCTTTTGTTTGTTTGTTTGTTTTTCAAGACAGGGTTTCTCTGTGTAGCCCTGGCTGTCCTGGAACTCACTCTGTAGACCAGGCTGGCCTCAAACTCAGAAATCCACCTGCCTCTGCCTCCCAAGTGCTGGGATCAAAGGCATGCGCCACTGGTTTTTTGTTTGTTTGTTTGTTTTTGTAGATTTATTTATTTATAAGTACACTGTAGCTGTACAGATGGCTGTGAGCCATCATGTGGCTGCTGGGAATTGAACTCAGGACGGCCCAGCTCACTCTGGTGTAATATAGTGTAGCTGTCTTCAGATTCACCAGAAGAGGGCGTCAGATCTCATTATGGGTGGTTGTGAGCCACCATGTGGTTGCTGGGATCCGAACTCAGGACCTTTGGAAGAACAGTCAGTGCTCTTACCCATGCTGACCCATCTCGCCAGCCCCAGGTTTTTTTTTTTTTTAAACATTTTTTTTTCTTTTTTTCATTTTCATGTGTATGTGGTGTGTGTCTGTGTATTCACATGTGTATGAAGCCTGAAGTTGATGTTGGAATTGGCATCCATTGCTCATCAATTGAGGTGGTGCCTCCCAATGGAACCCAGAGCTTGTCAGTACAACTAGTCTTGCTAGCCAACTTGCTGTGGAGATCCCTGTTTCTGGCTTCTGAGACTCGGATTCCAGGACACCAGACATTTACATGGGTGCTGGAGACCCTAACTTTGGTCCTCAGGCTTGCATGGTGAACACTCTCATCTCTGAGCTATCTTGTCTGCTTTTTTTCCTTCTATAAGACAGGTTCTTTTTTTTTCTTCCTTTCTTTTTTTTATTATTTATTTATTTATTTATTACAAGTACACTGTAGCTGTCTTCAGATGCACCAGAAGAGGTGTCAGATCTCTTTACGGGTGGTTGTGAGCCACCATGTGGTTGCTGGGATTTGAACTCATGACCTTTGGAAGAGCAATCGGTGTTCTTACCCACTGAGCCATCTCACCAGCCCCATAAGACAGGTTCTTACTCTTGAGCCCAAGCAGTCTTCAAACTTATAACAGTTCTCCTCGATCCTCCTGAGGGTTAGGATTTCAAGTGTGAGCCATGATGTGTAGCCTCAGGAGTCGTCTTTGACTGTTCCCTTTCCTTTACCTGGTCATGTCACTGGATCATGAGTGGACATCTTTCTTTTCAGGTCACCCTACATTGCAGTTCTACTTTTATCACTAAAGACCATCCTACTGTTAGCTTCTGTCTGGAACAACAGGAGTCTACGTAATGTGGTCCTGTTTATCTTCTCTTGTTTCATGTTGTCTTCATTACCATGACTAAGGCAATGCTTATAAAAGAAAGCATGTAATTGGGGCTGCCATACAGTTTCAGAGGGCTAGTCCATTAATCATAGTGGCAAGCAGGCATGGTGTTGGAGACAGAGCTGAGAGCTACATCCTGATCCACAGGCAGCAGGCTGAGAGAGACTTACCACAAGGCCTGACAGTTCAAAACCATCCCTAGCAACACTTACTCCAAGGCCACACCCACTCCAATGAAGTCACTCCTCCTAATCCTTCTTATCCTTCTCAAACGGTTTGCCAACTAGGGACCAAACATTCAACATGAGCCTATAGAGACCATTCTCATTCAAACCACCACACATTACAACCAGTAAACTTGGCAACTGTAATCCTAGAAGTTGACAGGTACAGGCAAGAGAGTCAGGAATTTAAGAATAGGTACAGTTAAAGGCCTTCCTGGGCTACTTGAGAACCTGTGTCAAAACAACAAAGCAAAGCAAGCAAGCAAGCAAACAAAAACAAAAACCACCAACCATCTAGTGTGCATGTTTGTGTATGTGTCTGTGTCATTTATATACACATTAACATGAGGATGTGTACAGATGTGCAGGCATGTGTTTGCATAAAGGCCAGAGGCTTCTATGATGCCTTTCAATGCTTTCTGATTTTGGATAGGTTCTATAATCCATAAGCAGCCTCATTAGGAAGGCCATTGTCCCTTCTCCTCACTCCCTCCCAAGATGATGTCATCCCTTCTAATAGCTTCCAGCGCCACTGACACACTGCTGACTCAGTTTTGTATTTCCATCCTGGTTTCCATCCCTTGCACAGTAGGACACTGCTTCCTCAGTGTAACCATTTAGTGTATAAGTCCTGTCAGACTTCACAGAAACAGAGCTATGGAAAGAATAAGCACTATTGCTTACCCAATTTCCAGAAGCCATCCTTGATTCCTGTATCCTTCCTCTCCATTAAGTAACGCATTTCAAGTCCAGTTATCACTACAAAAGCTCCAGGTCCAAGTTAGCAGCAACATTCTCCCGGACTAACAGCAGCTTTCTAACTGCTCAGCTTCTGTTCTTGTCTCTTACAGTCCTTTTCTTCTTAGCACCAGATATTAAAATTCCTAAAGCCAGTGAGATGGTTCAGTGGGTAAAGGTACCCGCTGCTCGCTGAGTTCCATCTAGGGGTCCCGCTTGGCAGAACTGACCTCTGACCTCCTAGGTTTGCTGTGGCATATTTGTACCTATAAACAAAATAAGAAATTCTGACATTAAAGGTGTGTGCCACTACATGTGGCTGCTGGCCTAGTCTTAACCTTGCTGTGTAACTCTGTTCAAATCAGATGACCTCAGGTTAGACCTGTCAGTTTAGTGTGTGTAGTAGTAGGAATAGAACTGGGGGCCTCATGCATGCTGAGCAAGAACTCTACAACTGAGCCTTTGTTTTTAAGACTGAGTCTCACTAAATTGCCTGTCTTCGTAAACTTAGTGAGTACAATTTTATATCCCCCAGTATCTCACCAAAAATTGAATTAAAGCTAGTAAAAATATTTCAGATTTTTGGAGTGACGTTTTCTTCCCTTATATAAAAAAGAAGGTTTTGGAGGTTTTGTTGTTGTTTGTTTGTTTTTTCATTTTCTTTTCTTTTTTTAAGACAATGTTTTGCAGTGTAGCCCAGGCTGCCCTTGAATTTGCAGCCATCTTCCTACCTCAGCTTCCTCAGATAGAATTACAGGTGCAAGGTACCACACCCAGCTTCCTTTTTACTATTAACTTAATTTCCTCAGAGTGTTCATTGTTTCATGCCAGGAACTAAGTCATGTGTTCTGGGTGCTTCCTTTCGGGCTTCCATGTCCCTTCCTTATGCCTCTAAGGCCCTTGAGCTATGTGTCTCAGAGACACAGAGCTCAGCTCAACATTGTAAAAGATGCTTTCCTTCTCTTGCTGACGCTGTGCTGCTGCCATTTGCCCTTCTGAAACAACTTTGCTTCTCTTTCTTTCGGGAACTTCTAGTTTACTGCTTTAAGCAGTGAACCCAGCTGGTATAACCAAAAAAATAAAAATTCCTATTACCTGCAGTTTTATATTGAAATGATTCCTGGGATGATAGAATTTTGAGAGTGAAGTTAGTATGATATGAATGTTAATAGGTAGGTCATCATATCACAGGCTACAACTAGTGGGGGAAGAAGCTCATAGAAATAAATGATCAATACATACATTGGGAGAATCATATCAGCAGCTTGATTTGGCCAGGAAAGGCTGAGCCCCTTGGAAAGGAGCTCATGTATGACCCTCCCGGTTTTAGCACCAGATGTTTAAAATGCCTGCTCGAAGGTATGGTTGAGGGGAAGGACTTTTTATTGTGGATATAAGGGGGATACTTCTCTCTCCAAGAGAGAAGAGGGTGGAGAGAGCAAGAGAGGAGGACCAAGGGGCCAAAAAGGCCCAAGAGAATCAAGAAAGCCCTTGGCTGAAATGGCAGGATTCTATAGGAATGAGAAGCTGGGTAAGGGTAGCTGGAGAAGCTTAGGGTAGGAGACCCTGTGAGAAGAGCTGGGGGAGCCAGGATACACCATGCTCTTTGGAATGCTAATAGACACCACAGCTCCAGAACAGCCAGGGCTACACAGAGAAACCCTGTCTCAAAAAACAAAACAAAACAAAAAGACACCACAGCAGTTTGTCACCACTTTCTTTGGGACCTGATACTGGGTAGAGTAGTAAGATGAGAAAATATTGTTTTCTAGAGTGGGAACACAGTCCTGTGTAGGAAGCCATTTCATAAGCACATCACCACTACAAGATGGCATTTGGCTTGCCGTTAGTATCAG
>NW_022196904.1:137582943-137606666 GCF_008632895.1 Mastomys coucha
AGCTTATACTGCAGAAGAATCCGTTTGTGCTGCGTTTTTCCTGCCGGCGGGACATAGCGCGCAGCAGTCCTGGACCTATTCAGCAGAGGTAATTTCCATTAGCTTTCAGTAGGGTTTAAGGAAAAATGGAAGATGTAGTTAGCTGAGTAATTTAAGAGTTTGACTTATGATTCATTGAGTTGTTTACTAAGACATTTGAATTTTATTTTCAGAGTATCCTTACAACCATTGTTTACCATTCCTTACTAAACAAAACCAAATCTGGCACAGTTCTAAAGGCAATTTTTTTTACATCACAGAGGCCAATGTTAAAGGTTATGTTTTACTAGAAAAGGTTGAAAGAAAAAGGTAAAAGAATAGAATGCTGGCAATAAGCATGGCAGTATTCAAGAATCTGAGTAGGCCATCAGTCTCTTCCTGTTTATATTTTAACACATTTTTTTCTTGAGATAGGGTCTTACTATGTAGACCAGGCTGGCCTTGAACTCAGAGGCCTTGAACCTGCCTCTGTCTCCTGAGTGCTAGGATCAAAGGCATGCACCACCACCTTCCAGGTAGGGAGCACACTCTTAACAATTAGTCCATACAGCACTATGATCAAGAAAGACATTTCCTCCTTTGGTGAGGTTGCTTCCTTCCAATGTCTTCTAAAATTAAATAGTTTGAATAAATTTTTGCTCTGTCTGCAAAAATCTAGTTGAAAGAAACAGGCTTTCAGAGATTCTGAGTCTACTTCTGCTCTAACAGGAAGGTCTCTTGAGACCATCAAGGACTTTGCAAAGAGGAGAATCCTGAAACCTAGGTGATGGGTTTGTAGCATCAATAGGATCCCCTATATTGTTGCCACACTCATTTGTGGTCTCAGCAGCTTGCCAGGTTAGATTTGCTGTGTCCATGTATTTTGAATAAATGTAGACACTCTTTATTCTCCAGTGTTTAGTGACTAGTGACTGCACTTCCCTACTGTCACCTTCCATGGCAACTCATTATCATGCTCATTAGCATTCGGTCCCCCATAGGTTCTGTGTACTGACCCAGATGTTTCTTTATGTGAAACGAATTACTCAAACCTCGAAAATTCTTTCTCAGATGTCTTTTAAATCTAATCCTTGGTTGGGAACCTCAGGGAGGCTCATGTCAGATGCGATGTCTGCGTCAAAGCTAAACAGTTTTGCTCTCTTAATTTGTTTTTCCTGCAAAGCATTAAAAGGAAAACTTTTTAATAGTAAGGGTTGGAGGGGGTAGCTCAGTGGATAAGATTGTTTGCCTACAATCATGAGGATATGAGTTCAAATCCTCAGCATTCATATAAAAGAGCCAGGCATGGCTGCACTTGCTCATAACCCCAGCCTTTGAGGGTATGGGAGGAGGGACAGAAGAATCCCTGGAGCTCAATGGTTAGCCAGCCTAACCAAAACAGGAAGTTTCCTGTTCAATGAGAGTTGTCATTTAGAGGCAGAAAGGCAGAAATTGATAGAGAAAAACTGCCAGTGTCCTGCTTTGGCTTCCAAATTGCATCCCCAGGAGAACCACCTGCACACTCACGTGTGTGCACCATACACACATCCACAAAAAAAAAAAAAAAAAAAAAAAAAAAAAAGGCCATCCTTAATTGCTGATGCTTATAGAGTACTTTGGGGTTTATGAGGTGGCTATTTATAACATTATCTCATTTAATCCTGCAGTTTCAGGAGTAGGTAGGATCACTGCTGTGTGTGCTATAGATGCTAAGAAATGAAAAGGTTAGGTTACTTTTCAGGGCTAGTGATTTATATGAAGCAGAGGTAGAACTCAGACCCGGTGTTTTAGCACATGCTTTAGTCCCAGCACTTGTGAGGCTAAGGCTGGAGGATTTTGAATTCCAGGCCAGCCTGGGCTACATAGTGAGACCCTGTTTAGGAAAATAAAATAAGAACTCAAAGGTGTGGTCTCCTAAACTCTTATATATGTTGTACAACTTCCTGTACCTTTTCTGGATTTGTTTTCTTCCATCCAGATTTTTAGAGAGTTTGACCTTTATTCTATAAGGTCCTGTCAACTTAATATTTACTGGCACCTAATGTCACCATGACTACAGTAGTTTGTAGCTGATCTTGGCTGCTTAAGGGCTCTTCTTTTTCCCACCTTTTATCCCTCCACCTTCATCCCTGTTTTACCCCCTATCACTAAATAGGAGAGAAAGAAGGATAAAGGGGAAAGAGAGATAAAGATCCATGAATCTAATTTCCTTCCTTTTGTTTTTTCCTTTTTTATTAGATATTTTCTTTATTTACATATCATATGATTTCTCCTTTCCTAGTTTCTCCTCCAAAAAAAAAAACAAAAACAAAAACAAAAAACAAACAACAACAAGAAGAACAAACCCCTGTTCCCTCCCCCTCCCCCTGCTCAACAACCCCACCCTCTCCTGCTTACTGGCTCTGGCATTCCCCTACATTGGGGCACAGAACCTTCACAGGGCCAAGGGCCTCTCCTCCTGTTGATGACCAACTTGGCCATCTTCTACTATACACATGCTGCCAGAACAATCAGTCCCACCATGTGTACTCCTTGGTTGATGGTTTAGTCCCTGGGAGCTCTGAGGGTACTAGTTAGTTCATATTGTTGTTCGTCCTAAGGGGCTGCAAACCCTTCAGCTCCTTGGATCCTTTCTCTAACTCCTTCACTGGGGACCCTGTACTCAGTCCAATGGATGGCTGTGAGCCTCTACTTCTGTATTAGTCGGGTACTGTCAGAGTCTCTCAGGAGACAGGTATATCAGGCTGGAGTGCCCTTCCTTCAGTCCCTGCTCCATAGTTAGTCTCTGCAACTCTTTCCATGGGTATTTTGTTTCCCCTTTTAAGAAGGAATGAAGTGTCCACATTTTGGTCTTCCTTCTTCTTGAGTTTCTTTGGTTTGTGGGTTGTGCTTCTTGTATTCCAAACTTCTGGGCTAATAACCACTTATCAGAGAATGCATACCATGTGTGTTCTTTTGTGATTGGGTTACCTCACTCAGGATGATATTCTCCAGATCCATCTATTTCCCTAAAAGTTTCATAAATTCATTGTTTTTATTGTGTAGATGTACCACAATTTCTGTATCCATTCCTCTGTTGAGGGACATCTGGGTTAGTTTCTGGCTATTATAAATAAGGCTGCCATGAACATGGTGGAGCATGTACCCTTATTACATGTTGGAGCATCTTCTGGGTATATGCCCAGGAGTGGTATAACTTCCGGAGGAACTGCCAAACTGATTTCCAGAGTTGTTGTACCAGCTTGCAATACCACCAGCAATGAAGGAGTGTTTCTCTTTCTCCACAACCTCTCCAGCATCTGCTGTCACCTGAAATTTTTTTTTTTCAAGACAGAGTTTCTCTGTATAGCCCTGGCTGTCCTGGAGCTCACTCTGCTGGCCTCGAACTCAGAAATCCGCCTGCCTCTGCCTCCCAAGTGCTGGGATTAAAGGCGTGCGCCACCACCACCCGGCGTCACCTGAGTTTTTTATCCTAGCCATTCTGACTGGTGTGAGGTGGAATCTCAGGGTTGTTTTGATTTGCATTTCCCTGATGACTAAGGATATTGAACATTTCTTTAGGTGCTTCTCAGCTATTTGGTATTCATCAGTTGAGAATTCTTTGTTTAGCTCTATACCCCATTTTTCAATAGGGTTATTTAGTTCTCTGGAGTCTAACTTATTGAGTTCTTTGTATACCTTGGATATTAGCCCTCTATCAGATATAGGATTGGTAGAGATCTTTTCCCAATTTGTTGGTTGCTGTTTTGTTCTACTGACAGTGTCTTTTGCCTTACAGAAGCTTTGCAACTTTATGAGGTCCCATTTGTCAATTCTTGATCTTAGAGCATAAGCTATTGGTGTTCAGGAAATTTTCCCCTGTGCCTTTATGCTCGAGGCCCTTCCCCACTTTCTTTTCTATTAGTTTCAGTGTATCTGGTTTGATGTGGAGGTCCCTGATCCACTTGGACTTGAGCTTTGTACAAGGAGATAGAAATGGATCAATTTGCATTCTTCTACATGCTAACCACCAGTTGAGCCAGCACCATTTGTTGAAAATGCTGTCTTTTTTCCACTTTGTGGTTTTAGCTCCTTTGTAAAGATCAAGTGACCATAGGTGCGTGGGTTCATTTCTGGGTCTTCAATTCTGTTCCATTGATCAACCTACCTTTCACTATACCAACACCATGCAGTTTTTATCATAATTGTTCTGTAGTACAGCTTAAGGTCAGGGATGGTTATTCCACCAGAAGTTCCTTTATTGCTGAGAATAGTTTTGGCTATCCTGGGTTTTTTGTTATTCCAGATGAATTTGCAAATTGTTCTTTCTAAATCTGTGAAGAATTGAGTTGGAATTTTGATGGGGATTGCATTGAATCTGTAGATTGCCTTCGGCAAGATGGCCATTTTTACTATATTAATCCTGCCAATCCACGAGCATGGGAGGTCTTTCCAACTTCGGAGATCTTCTTCAATTTCCTTCTTCAAAGACTTGAAGTTCTTGTCAAACAGATCTTTTACTTGCTTACTTAGAGTCACACCAAGGTATTTTATATGTGTCTATTGTGAATGTTGTTGTTTCCCTAATTTCTTTCTCAGCCTGTTTATCCTTTGTGTAGAGAAAGGCCACTGAGTTGCTTGAGTTAATTTTATATCCAGCTATTTTGCTGAAGTTGTTTATCAGGTTTAGGAGCTCTCTGGTGGAATTTTTGGGGTCACTTAAATATACTATCATATCATCAGCAAATAGTGATAATTTGACTTCTTCCTTTCCAATTCATATCCCTTTGATCTTCTTTTGTTGTCTAATTGCTCTGGCTAGGACTTCAAGTACAATATTGAATAGGTAGGGAGAGAGTGGGCAGCCTTGTCTAGTCCCTGATTTTAGTGGAATTGCTTCAAGTTTCTTTCTATTTAGTTTGATGTTGGCTACTGGTTTGCTGTATATTGCTTTTACTATGTTTAAGTATTGCTTTTATTTCTTCTTTGAACCACAAAGTTCAAGACTTCTTTAACAAACCACAGCCAGCCCCCTTGAATGGTCACCAACCAGCAACCCTGCTTGTCAGGCTCTAGCATTTATTTACTCTCTGAAAAGTTCCCAGAATTTCAGACTTCACACAACTGCAGAAACTATCTGGAGCTGACAAGGTCACACGCCTGATGAAGCTCCAGGCAAATCAGAGCTGCTGTGGACAGTCGGAAACAGCTCCACATCCCACACCTGGGATTAAAGCAAAAGCACATTCTTATAATGTTTCTGTTGACTTTTTAAAAACTTTATTGGTTATTTTATTTATTTAAATTTCAAATGTTATTTTTTTTTAAGAAAGCAAAATCCTAGAATTATCACTATAGTAGCCAAAATTGGAAAATAACCCTATAAAATTCCGGAGCTACTCTGCCATGTGGTTATTTTGGACTATGTTGTCTAATCTTTATTTTTCAAATGAAGTAATTAGTGTGTGGTGTTTGTATCTGAAGCAGGCAGCCAGCCATTGATAGGAACAGGCCTCAGCTAGAAGAGAGTTGTTTTTCCTTTTCTCAGCCAGCCAGCCATGGTACAACACATGAGGTTTACTCTTTGGACTTTCATTTTTAGCAAATGTCCTTCATTTCTTTTTCTTAGGTGCCCCCAGGCCTTAGGCTATGGGGAAATGACTGGATCTGCAGCACTTTGAGTTTCTGAGGCAAACCTAAGCCTCACCAGGTGGGCTCCCTGCCTACCTAGAAAAATCATCTGGAACCAACTCTGATCCACTTCACCTTGGATTCCTGCCATACTCTGAGCAAGGGAAAATTACCATTTTTTTTCCTCAGGATGTGTGCAGCATCTCCTCTCTGGTAGCTTTGCAGTTGGCAAAAATTCCTTTTCATTTTTGACTGAAATTCTAGTCTGAATAGTCCCTGCCTCCAAACAGACACTGGGGTCTCTCCTTACTTACAGCCCAGACTCGAACTTTGGAAATTTCAGGAAATTCTGTTTCTTTGGCGTATAGCTTTTATAATGCCGCCACAGAAGACCTCTCTCTGCTGAACAGAAAGAGTGTGAGATAAACTAGAGGAAAGAGTAACGAAGCTAGAATAGGCAGGAAGACTTGTTAATGTGAGGCAAGTGTGGGCTACAGTGGCCACATTAATGATCTCAAGGCTTTACTGGGGTGCATAGGGACCCAGTAGTGTGATCTTATAATTTTGGTTTCTTCCTCTCTGTAACTTGAAGAAGTTAGGCCAACGTAGTAGTAGTAGTTGATAGATATACACTCCTTCAATAGTGCTTCAGATTCCTAGTCTGTCATGTTTATGCTGCCTGTAGCATAAACTGGGACAAGTGAGATAATACACAGAATAGGGTGTGGCAAAAGTGGTTGTTAGCTAATCACACCCTGCAGCCCCAGCTTGTTTCAGTAAATATTATTTGGGTGTTTCTACTCCACCTTAGATTGTCTAGTTCCCAAATATAGGATGCACACCCCTTTATGTTTATTTATTTATTTGTTTGTTTGTTTGTTTATTTTTAAAGATTTATTTATTTAATGTATGTGAGTATACTGTAGCTGTCCTCAGCCACGCCAGAAGAGGGCATCAGATTTCATTACAGATGGTTTTGAGCTACCATGTGGTTGCTGGGATTTGAACTCAGGACCTTCAGAAGAGCATTGCTCTTAACCACTGAGCCATCTCTCAAGCCCACCCCTTTATATTTATAATAAGCCTTAAAGCACTAGAGGTGGGCAGATATCAACCCTCTGCTATTTTGTCTACTCCCCTGTCAGTAACCCTGGACATTACTTGTCATGTTCCACCAACAGGCTGGCTCTTATGATCATGTCTTCAGGATCCACCTACCCCATGGTATCTTCTTCCTTCTTCCTCCTCTTTCCTCTGGTGGTCTAGACACCAAGCCCAGGAATTGAAGCCCTGCCTGTCTCTCTTCTGCCCAGCTACAGGCTGTAGGCCTCTTCATTCAACCAATAGTTTTAAATTAAGGGTCTGGGTTTGCACAACAAAAGCTGGTATAATGGAGAATTCAGTGTCTTGAGGCAACTAGACTTTGAGATATAGAATTTATCATTACAGTATGTAGCTATAGACCAAACCTCAACACCAGCTATTCAGAAGGCTGAGGCAGGAAGATCATCTGAGCTCTGTAGCTCTGGTTCAGACTGGGTAATTTACCAAGACTACACCTTTAAAACAAAACAAAATACAACAACAACAACAAAACCTGTTGTCTCAGCCTTTGGGACTTTTGAGGACCCTGGGTCTGTCTGAGGTCATCCTCATCTATGTAAAGTGTTCAAGGTCAGTCTGAGCCACATAGGACCCTGTTCAAAAAGCAAAAACAACCGTTGCTACTGTATAAGGAAACTAAGGCTGGAGGATTGCCATGAGTTTGAAGGCAATCTAGGCTATATTGTTCCTGGCCAGCCTGGGTTACAAAGTAAGAACTTGTCTGAAATATCCCTTATTAAAGAGGAGAAGATGGAAAGAAGAGAAGAGAGACTGAAGTTCAAAAATGGAGTAGGGACATTAGGGCTGAGATTCAAACCAAAATTCTGTTTTGTGTTTATTACATCTCAGTTGTTTCTATTAAAATCAACGTCCAGGAGTTGTATATAGTAACTTTGATCCTTGGAAACTCTGGACCTCTTTATTATTAACAGTTCTGCATGTAAAGGCCAGGAGACTTCAATGTTTATTATTGGTATTTTAACATGAAGGGAGACACAGAAAAGCTCTAGTAGTTTAGAAAATCATAGTGTGGGCTGGAGAGATGGTTCAGAGGTTAAGATCACTGGCTACTCTTTTGGAGGTCCTGAGTTCAATTCCCAGCAACCACATGGTGATTTACAACCGTATGTAATGGGATCTGATGCCCTCTTCTGGCATGTAGAAAATCATAGCGTCACTGATTTTTATTTCTGAGCTCATGCCAAATGTGACCTGTCTTGGCTTGCTTTCTGTTGGTGCAATACATCACCATGACCAAAAAGAACTAGGAGAGCAAAGGGTTTATTTGGCTTAGAAGTTACAGTCCATCATCAGGGAAAGCCAAGGCAAGAACTGAAGCAGAGAGCCAGGCAGTGGTGGCGCACACCTTTAATCCCAGCACTTGAGAGGCAGAGGCAGGAGGATTTCTGAGTTTGAGGCCAGCTTGGTCTACAGAGTGAGTTCCAGGACAGCCAGAGCTATACAGAGAAACCATGTCTCCAAAAACAAACAAACAAACAAAACCAAAACAAACGTGCAGCAGAGACGATGGAGGAATGCTTCTACTGTATTGCTTGTCCTAGCTTGCTCAGCCTACTTTCGCATACAACTCAGAACCACCTGCCAAATGGTGGCACCTCCCATAATGGCTGGGTCCTCCCACATCAGTCATTAATCAAGACAGTGCCTCACATATTTGCCCACAGGCCAATCTGATGGAAGCATTTTCTCAGTTGTGGTTCCCTCTTCCAAACAATTCTAGCTAGTGTTGAGCTGACAAACAAACAAGAATTCTATAACTAATTAGCATAGTCATAAAATAAAAAATTAAATCTTGAATGTTGTGTATGCCTTTAATCCCCAGCACTTAGGGGGCAAAGGCAGGTAGATCTCTGTGAGTTCAAGGCCAGTCTGGTCTAGAGTAAGTCCTAGGACAGCCAGGGCTACACAATGAAACCTTGTCTCAAAAAACCAAAACCAAACAAACTTGAATGTTGTTGTTTTGCTTTTATATAAATATGGTTCCAATATAGCATGTATCCTCACTATAGGTAAGAGAGTGGTCCATGTAATCAGCAGCTGTGC
The DNA here is from genome assembly GCF_008632895.1 of Mastomys coucha. Taxonomy (NCBI): domain Eukaryota; kingdom Metazoa; phylum Chordata; class Mammalia; order Rodentia; family Muridae; genus Mastomys; species Mastomys coucha. Next base: position 137,591,740 of record NW_022196904.1, read on the forward strand.
TAAGTGAGCCTGGTTCATGGCCACTGATATTATGTTGAACATTTTACTCCTGAAGAGATACTGTGGGTTAGATAGGCTTCCTTTCCTATATTTAAGGAGCCATCTTTAGCTTTTTACTGATTAATATTTCTACTTTTTTTTTTTAGGCTAACATCAAAAACAATGAGTTTAAAACCGTTCACCTACCCATTTCCAGAAACAAGGTTTCTTCATGCAGGACCCGATGTATATAAGTTCAAAATCAGATATGGCAACAGCATCAGGTAATTTGAAAAGTAGGAACATAGCTCATGCAAGCACATGCATGTGCATTCCCCGAGATCATCCTCTCTCTGCCTCCCTCAGTCCAGAGAAGTGACTTGTCACACTCTTTCCCAGATACTTAGAATCCATTATATTTGTTGTTGATATAATTTCCTAAATTAGGGACAATATACTTTTGAGGAGATATTTCTCAGAATTATTTCTGCTTGGCCTCGTCTCAAGACATGCATGCATGCATGCATACATTCATACATACATACATACATACATACATATATACATACATAAAATTGTAAATAGGGCTGGAGAAATTATTTATCAGTTAAGAGCACTGACGTCACTTCCAGATTCTGGTTCTGTTCCCCGAACTTATGTTGTAGTTTCTCCTGTAACTTCTAGTGGCTATGATGGCCTTCTAGCCTAGCCTCCACAGGCACCACATGCATATGGTACACAGACATACATACAGGCTCTATCTATCTATCTATCTATCTATCTATCTATGAAGTAAAACAAGGGCTGGAGAGATGGCTCAGCAGTGTATATTACTCTCCCATAGGACCTGAATAAGGTAAGATTCTCAGAACCCAAGTCAGGTAGCTTACAACTGCATAGGACACCTTGTGTCTCTGAGGGAACCCACACACATCCATACACTCGCACATCCACACACATCCATACATACCCACACACATCCATACACATCCACACATCCATACACACCCACACATATCCATACATATCCACACACATCCATACATATCCACACACATCCATACATATCCACACACATCCATATACATCCACACGTGCATACACACCCACACATATCCACACACATCCATACATACCCACACACATCCATACACTCGCACATCCACACACATCCATACACACCCACCCACATCCATACATATCCACACACATCCATACATACCCACACACATCCATACACTCCCACATCCACACACATCCATACACACCCACACACATCCATACATATCCACACACATCCATACATACACATCCATACATACCCACACACATCCATACACATCCAGACATGCATACACAACCACACATGCATACACACCCACACATATCCATACATATCCACACACATCCATACATACCCACACACATCCATACATATCCACACACATCCATACACATCCACACATGCATACACACCCACACACATCCATACATATCCACACACATCCATACATATCCACACACATCCATACACCCACACACATCCATATACATTTGTATATATGCACACACATCCATCCATACACATACATCCATACACCTATACACATACACACATATCCATACACCCACACAGACATAGCCATATACATCCACACACATCCATACACAAACACATCCATATATCCACACACATCTATACACCCACATATCCATATACCCATGCATATTTATACATCCATATATACCCATACATGCACACATCCATACACAGACATCCATACACCTATATATACACACACACATCCATATACCCACACATTCATGTACCTACACACATCCATACATGCATACCCATACATTCAGACACACACAGAGACACACATATATACATGATTAACAGTAAATATTTCAGAGATTGGTGGATCTCTGTGAGGTTGAGGCCAGTGTGGTCTGTTGGACCAGTTCTAGATAGCCAAGGCTGCATAGTCAAACTCTGTCTCAAATATAAATAAATGTAATTATTATCATTTAATTAATTAAAAAACAAGAAAAAACCCAGAATGCCTACTTTCAGCACTTGTACTCAGCCTAACACTGGAGTTCTAGCCAGAGCACTTAGAAGGTAAAGTATACAAGCTGAAAAGAAGCAAAACTACCTTTATTTGAAGATGATTAATCTTATTCATAGAAAACCTTAAAGAACATATACACATACAAATATGTACACAAATACACACACTCACACATACAGACAAATTACTAAATAATAACAGAAATTTAAAAAACAATTCCCGGGTTGGAAAGATGGCTCAGTGGTTAAGAGCACTGACTGCTCTTCCAAAGGTTCTGAGTTCAGTTCCCAGCAACCACACGGTGGCTCACAACCATCTGTAATGAGATCTGACACCCTCTTCTGGGGTGTCTGAAGACAGCTACAATGTGCTTACATATAATGAATCAATCAATCAATCAATCAATCTTTTTAAAAAAACCCAATTCCCTTTAAAATAATGTTAAAAGCATCAAAGTACAATAAATTGTACCTTGAGAATTATAAATCATTGCTGAAAGAAATTAAAACTTCATTCATTTTGCTTATGGTTTTGTCTTGAGATGGGTCTTGCTGTGCAGCCATGATCTCCAACTTATGGTCTTATTTTAGCCCTTGGATGCTGGAATCAGAAGTATGCGCCACTATACTAAGCTTTTTTTAAGTTTTATTAGACTAAGCTCTGTGTCTATGGGTGGCATTTTGCATGTGAACCCCACAGGGTTCCTTGGAGCCTGAGTCAGTCAATTGTGAGGTGCCTGAGTGAGAGCTTGGAACTACTAAGTACATACAATGTGTCAGATAAAAGTTCCAGAAGTTTAATTTAAAAAAAGAAGAACCCAGACACATGCCCTTAATCATAGCACTGAGAAAATGGAGGTGGGAGAGTCAGGTGTTCAAAGCCAGCCTGGGATACATGAAATTCTGTCTCAAAACAAGTAAGCAAGCCAACACACAATAAGTCAGTACTATAAATGAGCAAATTTTCTATTGGATTTGGGTTTAATTTTGGATTTGGCATTGGTTTATTAAGTAAGAAACCAAAGAAACAAACAGCAAAAGAAATAATACATTTGAATTTATTTTTTAATTATTTAAAGAGATTTTTGAGACAGATCTCACTCTGTAGCACTGGTTGGCCTGGAACTCTCTATATAGACTAGACCAGCTTTGAAAGGACAGTGATTCTCCTGCCTCTGCCTCCTCAGTGCTGGGACTAAAGGTCTCTGCCACCACTTATGGCTATTTAATTTTTAAAAATTGTCAAAGGTCTGGGCTGGAGAGATGGCTCAGTGGGTAAGAGCACTGACTGCTCTTCTAGAGGTTCTGAGTTCGGATCCCAGCAATCACATGGTGGCTTACAACCACCTATAATGAGCTCTGACGCCCTCTTCTGGTGCGTCTGAAGACAGCTACAGTGAATTATACCGGAGGGAGCAGCTGAAGCGAGCTGGCCTGAGCAAGCTGAGAGAGTGGGACTGGAGAGCAGCCACACACATGATGGCTCACAGTCATCTATACAGCTCCAGTGTACTCATACACATAAAATAAATCTTTAAAAAAGAAAAGAAAAGAAAAGAAATTGTCAAAAGTCATTTTAACAGTAGTGATGGAGGAAGTATTTACAAATCATGTATCTTTGAGGTTCTTATGTGCTGAGAGGTTAGAGAGAAGGCTCAGTGGTTAAGAGTACTTACTGCTCTTGCAGAGGACTGGGCTTCAGTTCCCAGCACCTTCACCAGGTGGCTCACAATCACCTATAACTCCAGTTCCCAAGGATGCAACACTTTGTGGCCTCCGAGGACATGTACACACATGATATACAGAAACTCATACATTTACATTTCTACAAATCTCATTAATGCCCAGCTTAATATAAGAGCCCTAGAGTATTGGAAGCTGGAGAGATGGCTCAGTGGTTAAAAGGGCTTGATGTACAGTTATGAGACACAGAGTTCACACAAATGAGCTGGGATTCACATGAATGCCTGTAACTCCAGCTCTGAGGGATCTTACACTCTTCTGTGGGCTTTGTATATGCACAGGTAGATGTGGCTTTGTATATGTGTACCTACACTCATACAAACTCTACAAAAATAAAATCTTCAAAAAAAATAAACAGCACTAGAATATTGTATCTGCTTGGACATTCAGTCTTGAAAATATTTTGGTTCGGGGATGATATGAGAGAAAGTCCAGTTCATATAGAGCTGTGCTGGGGAAGGTTAGGAATATGTTAATAGCCCTCTCTGGTCACTATAAATATTCTCTTGACACTATACAAATTTTGCCTGTGCTGAAGGTGTAGCTCAGTAGTAAAGCACTTAGCTAGAATATACTGGGTTCAATCTCTAATACCATAAAACAGAAGGAAAAACTTGGACAAGTAGGAGTTGGGGTTTTTACATGGTAGTTTAAGGTTAGTTGAATTTAAGATCTGAAATTAGTGATTACAGTTTTTGAACTCTACTACATTAAGATTCATTGGTCCATTTTCATTTGTTGTTTGAGGTGCTTTGTTTGTAGAGCCCAAGCATCTTTGAGATTCAGCCTCTTGAATACTGGGTTGCAACTACCATCTCCAACTTTTGAGTTTCTGGGTTTGGGGAATTTTTTTTTTTTAAGACAGGGTCTCATTGTATAGCCCTGGCTGTCCTGAAACTCATGATGTAGACCAGGCTGGCATAGAACCCACAGAAATCCACCTGCCTGTGCCTCCTGAGTACTGGGATTAAAGACATGTACCACTAAGCAGGGCCTGGGTTGTGTTTTGGTGAATGATTTACTCAGCCTGACATTATAATATGAAGCATTCCATTAGTCATCTGGAAAATGTTGATTCATTGGCTTATATAGATTGTCCAAATAATGGTGTAATTCATTATATAATACCAAGTAATAGATGTTGGGCTGGAGAGGTGGCTCAGTGGTTGAGAGCACTGGCTGTTTTTTGTTTGTTTGTTTTTGTTTTGTTGTGTTTTTCAAGACAGGGTTTCTCTGTGTAGCCCTGGCTGTCCTGGAACTTACTCTGTAGACCAGGCTGGCCTCAAACTCAGAAATCCACCTGCCTCTGACTCACAAGTGCTGGGATTAAAGGCGTGCTCCACCACTGCCCAGCACACTGGCTGTTTTTAACCAAAGAACCTGGGTTCAATTCCCAGCACCCACATAACAGCTTACAACTGTTTATAATTCCAGTTCCAGGGGATCTGACACCTTCATAGAGACTTACATACAGGCAGAATACCAGTGAACATAAGATAAAAATAATTTTTTTATAAAATATTAAGTAATACTTGTTAATGCTACCAGTATTATCTGGGGAGTATTTAAATTATGAAAGCTATCAAAACCCACAGTGATGAATATAAGCTTCCAAATTTCAATTTTTTCTCTCAAAAACCCAAAACTTATTATTGACAGCAAATATTATCCGTTATTTTCATTGATGGGACATTCCCACCTTACTCATTTTTTAGAAAATACAAGTATTTTTCCATAATGCTTTCTGTCTTACTGCATATTGTATTAGTCAGGGTTCTCAGAGGGACAGAACTTATAGAATAAAATTTTAACCCAGTCATAAATATACCTAACATAATATAACTATCCCTTGAACAACTGCAGATGCATTAAAAATTTTAGAATAGGTGGCAATGTACCTTGAGAGACATTCTTTTAATATCTCAAACTTACATATGATAACCACTGTCCATCTCTTTATTGATGTTTATTACATGATAAAGAAATCAAGGAAAGAAAACACAAATATCTGCACAAACAATAAACTGTGACACACACTTATGTCAAGTAACCCTTGTTTCTGTAACTGATCACATTGTCTTAGCTGATATTTATAACTACTGTCTTTTACTACCCATTCTATATTTCTTCTACCCTCAGCAAGCACCTCAGTAGATCTTGGTTCTGTTCTTCGAGGAGGGACCCATCCCTTCATTTCTGAGGAGTCTAAGCCCAAGTCATCCTGCCTGGATTAGGCTGCTGTAGTTTCCCATTGACTTTATCACAGAACATGCTACCACCAAGGATCTCCTGCACTCCAGACATAATCGCTCTTACCTCCATTGTGTAGAAGCAATCCAATTTCCCCTTGGTAGTCTCGATCAATCACTGCACCTACCACTGTTATTTGTTTCTTAGCCTGATGGCTTAAGTGGCCAGGAGGAAGTCTGAGCTTCCAGATTAAAGGAATGTTTGTTTTTTCTTCTGGCAGGAGTGCTCCCCCATCTGGAACCAAAATTTCTAGGCCAGCAGATCTTAAGGTCTCAGAAATGGGAAGCAAAATTTTCCTAGTGGGTCATTAGGAAGGTAGTGAGTGGAAAAAATTCCCTTTTCCACCCCTTAATTCCTGAACCTGTGGATCCTGGCTATCTGAGAAATTATACCATATATTGGACACTGATTCAAAGCATAGCCCGCCTTCTGCAGAACCCTGCAGCTCTCCAGGCTGTTGCCACCTAATTGGTACTTTAACTGTGTCTTCAAAGGGCAGATCCATTTCTGTATTGAGCCAGCTGCTTCAGAATGATGGGGAACATGATAGGATCAGTGGTTTCCATGATTGTGAGACCATTGGCTAACTTCTCTGGCTATGAAATGAGTTTCTTTGTCAGAAGTGATATTGTATGGAGTAATATAATGGTAGATAAGGCATTCTGTAAGTCCATATGGTGGTTGTGGCAGAAGCACCACATGCAGGAAAGACATGTCCATAACCAGAATATCTCCTGCAGATTAGCCTTGTTGAGTGGAAGTCCATGTTGTCAAGCCTATGCATAACTCCCGTCCCTGCCACCTTGGCTCCTTTGTTCATGAGATTAGGCAATGACAGATGCCTAGAGGAAAGGCTAACTGTCCCCAGAATGGATCTTCCTATCTACTTGATTACTAAATTCCTCTGCTGAAGTCACCTTTGGATCAGCATTGACATGCGACACAAGTATCTTCACATCCTTTGCCCATTTAGAGAAATCTAGTCACATACTTCTTCCCCAGACTCATTTCTCATCAATTTTCCAATCATGTTTTTTTCAAGTCCCTGACAGTCCAGCCAATTCATTGGCTATAGTTCATGAATCAGAGAACAATTGTACTTGTGGTCATTTTTCCATTCAAACAAAATGTATGACCATGTGCACTGCTTGAAGTTCTACCCATTCTAAAAATTTCCCTATGCCAGTGTCTTTCAGGGCTGTCCCACAAAGGGGTTGTAATGCTGCAGCTGTCCAGGTCCAGGTGGTGCCTGTATAACGTGCAGAACCATCAGTAAAACAAGCTCTAGTCTTCTTTTCCTCTGTCAACCAATCTCAGGACATATCTTAGCCATGAGCTTTTCTCTATTTCTGTCTTCTTTCCTTTTTTTTTTTAAGATTTATTCATTTATTACATGTAAATACACTGTAGCTATCTTCCGACACACCAGAAGAGGGCATCAGATCTCATTACAGATGGTTGTGAGCCACCATGTGGTTGTTGGGAACTCAGGACCTTCAGAAGAGCAGTTGGTGCTCTTAACAACTAAGTCATCTCACCAGCCCCCTTCTTTTTTTTTTTTTTTAAGATTTATTTATTTATTTTTTGGTTTTGGTTTTTCGAAACAGAGTTTCTCTATGCAGCCCTGGCTGTCCTGAAATTCACTCTGTAGACCAGGCTGGCCTTGGACTCAGAAATCAGCCTGCCCAAGTGCTGGGATTAAAGGCATGTGCCACCACTGCCCAGCTTTATTTATTTATTTATTTATTTATTTATTTATTTATTTATTTATTTATTTATGTGAGTACACTATAGCTGTACAGATAGTTGTGAGCCTTCATATGGTTGCTGGAGATTGAATTTTTAGGACTTCTGCTCACTCTGGTTAACCCTGCTCGCTCCGGTCAGTCCTTGCTGGCTCAGTCCCTGCTCACTCCAGCCCAAAGATTTATTATTACAAATAAGTACACTGTAGCTGTCTTCAGACACACCGGAAGAGGTCGTCAAATCTCATTATGGGTGGTTGTGAGCCACAATGTGGATTTGAACTCAGGACCTAGGGAAGAGCAGTCAGTGCTCTTAACTACTGAGCCATTTCTTTAGCCCACCACGAGCTTTTCTACCTGGCCATTTTGCTCCTGAAATAATGACTCTGAGACTTGATTATTTATGAATAAATGCTTAGGCCATAAGCTCTGACTTGTCCCTGACTAGCTTGTAACTTATATAACTCATATTCTAGTCTATGCCTACCACATAGCCAGTTGCCTTGCCTCAGCTCATTGGCCATCGGCTTTGTATTGACAGCTGATGTTTCGCACAGTGCATAAGAGATTGTCTCTGCACATACTCTATAAGGCTATAGGTGCAGGCTTGAAAGCACTTAGCATTGTAATGGGAGTGGAAACCATAGGCATTTGGATAAATTCTTCCTGCAACTCAATTGTGCATTCAGGGACTGCTTGGGCCCAATCATGCACATACCACTTCCATTTGATAATGGATTGCTGCTGTAGACATTCTACTTCATGACTTAGTGGACTAAATTAATACCCAGCTCATGATGAGCAGCTCAGGTCACATGGTCATGTGGTGGCCCATTGTCAAATGTTCAGTTTTCACTAAGGTCTCATAGTAGGCTAAGAGCTGAGAATGATTGTCTGCAGATAATGGTAGAGCCTTGCTCCAAAATTCCAAAGGTGTCTTCTCGTGATTCACTGTAGGGACCTTCCAAAGGCTCCAAACAGTATCCTTCTCTGTCATGGATTCCTCAAGTACTATTGGGTCTGCTAGATCATATGGTCCAAGAGGTAAAGCAGCCTGCATAGCAGCCTGGATGTGTTGAAGAGCCTTCTCCTATTCCAGGTCCACTCAGAGCTAGCAGCTTTCCAAGTCACTTGATATATTGGTTGGAGTAACACTCAAGTGAGGAACATGTTGTCTTCAGACTCCAAACAGGCCCTCTAAACATGTTCTTACCCCCAACCTTTGGTAGTAGGAAGAGCCAGGTACAATAACCTATCTTTCATTTTGCAAGGGAATATCTCTACATGCCATGTACCACTGAACTCCCAAGAATTTCAGAAATAGAAGGCCTTTGAATTTTGGTTGGATTAATTTTCTTTCTTTCTTTCTTTCTTTTTTTTTTTGGTTTTTCAAGAAAGGGTTTCTCTGTGTAGCCCTGGCTGTCCTGGAGCTCACTCTGTAGACCAGGCTGGGTGCGAACTCAGAAGTCTGCCTGTCTCTGCCTCCCAAGTGCTGGGATTAAAGGTGTGTGCCACCACCGCATGGCTTTGGATTTTCTATCCTCTGATGCACATGTGTGTTACCAACAAGTCCAAAGTGGTTGCTACCACCTGATCATTTTATTTAATCAGCATAATGTCAGCAACATAGTGGACTAATGTTATATTTTGCGGAAGATACAAACAATCAAGATCCTATCTGAGTTATGACACAGGACTGAAAAGTTAATAAAATATTTGCAGTAAAATTGTGAAGGTATACTGCTGGCCTTGTTAAAAGCAAATGACTTCTGGTGGTCCTTGTGGACAGTACTGAGGAAAGGGCATTTGCTAGATCAAGAGCTGCATACCATGTACCAGGAGATGTGTTAATGTGTCCAAGTAAGGACACCACAGCTGCACACCAGCTGCAACGGGATTCACTACTTGGTTGAGTTTTTGATCGGCAGCTCTCATTCTCCATGATCCATGTGTCTTCTGTACTGGCCAGACAGGAGAGTTAAATGGAGATGTGGTGGGAACCACCACCCTTGCATCTTTCAAGTCCTCGATGGTGGCACTAATTTCTACAGTTCTTCCAGGGATACCATACTGCTTTTGATTCACTATTTTCCCTGGCAGAGGCAACTCTAAAGGCTTCCACTTAGCCTTCCCAACCATAGTAGACCACTCCATAGGTCAGGGAATTGATATGAGTATTCTGTCACTTTCTAAGTATATCTATACCAGTTATACATTCTGGAACTGAGGAAATAACCACATGATGAGTTTGGGAACCCACTGAACATACTGTGAGTTAGACTTCAGCCAAAATTCTATGAATCACATGGCCACCATAAACATCTACTTTAACTGGAAGTTCAGATGTTTCTTAGGGTCCCCCAGAATCAGCATCAGTTCAGAACCAGTACCTAAGAGAGCCTAGAATATCTGATTGTTTCCCTTCCCCTAGTGTATAGGATCACTCTTTTAAAACGCTGTGTGTCCCTCTGGGGAAGGACTGGAGGGAGGTTAACAGTAAAACTCACAGGATTTTATCAAGGTCCTTCCTCAGAGGAACCGGGTTGTGGTTTCATCTGAGGGATTCTGGATCTGCAAACTGGCGCCAGTCTAGAAACTGGTTCACAGCTGGAGATTCCCTTTTGCTACCATCCATTTGTTTGAGAATTTTTCCACTCATACAGATCAAACAAAAAAAATGCAGTAGGCTTCTTATCTATTTCATGCCTAGAGTCACCATGCTTGATTAGCCAATACCAAAAGTCCATATAAGTCATGCCACCATAAAAATCACTTTGCCTGTGCTGTGCTTCTGGGCTAGGCCATTCTGGACAGTGTTTTGTCTGTGCTGCCCATTTAGCAATTCAATTTGGGGCCCTGGTACTTTGGGGCCCAAATAAATTCACTACATTTAATTCAACCAACTAAGCACAGCGTCTCCAACCCAAAGGTCTGACCCAAGGAAAAGGGCAACAATAAAGCTTTTCTGATGTGCTGGTGCCCCTCTCACAGAATTACTGAAGGCCATGCCTTTCTGGCCTTTCCATTGTGGACTATTGGGTTTTCATAGCATATCCACTTTAGCATTGTAGTTTCCCTGTGCCATAAATCCCTTCATCAACATTAAGCCAAGGATATCAGGTATCTCCAACTCCTTTTCAGTAGGCCATCTTTTGAGAAATATTTCAGTCAGCCATTCAAGCAAAATCTTTGACATCCGTACAAGCCTACATATTAAAACTAGATTCTGCATTCAGTGGGCCTGTATCAATAAACTTGACCTGATTCGGTTTTATGTTCTTTACACCATTATCCTACACCCTTGAAATCTATACCCACACATATTCTCCAAGCTTCTGCTTGGATGAATTAGCAAATTCATTGAGCTTTTTAGTAGTGTAGTATACCTCTTCATGGACTACACTTTCTTTCTTTCTTTTTGGTTTTTTGAGACAGGGTTTCTCTGTGTAGCCCTGGCTGTCCTGGAACTCACTCTGTAGACCAGGCTGGCCTCGAACTCAGAAATCCGCCTGCCTCTGCCTCCCAAGTGCTGGGATTAAAGGCGTGTGCCACCACGGCCTGGCTACACTTTCTTTCTTTTCATTCCTTTTAAATTTTTTTTTTCCTTTCTGGACAAGGTATCTCAGTGTAGCTTTGGCTGTCCTGGAACTCACTCTTTAGATTAGATAGGCCTTGAACTAACAGAGATCCTCCTGCCTCTGCCTCTCTGTGCTGGGATTGAATGCTTGTACCCCCATGCCCAGCTATATACTTTCTTTTTTTTTTTTTCTACCACCCCTCTAGGAGCCTGCATAACCTTGAGTCTGGTTGTAGGTTTAGAGGCAACTATTGCTGGTCCTGAGGGTCATCACTTTCCTTCAGGGAAAGTCACTGCTGATATAGCAGACGGTGAAGGATTGGTTTCCTCAGTCAGCGGTGGAAAGGGCAGTATTTCAGGGGCCAGGAGTAAGAGTACATCCTCTGCCACAGGTGGAGAGACTGCTTCCTCAAGTGAGATTAAACTCTTGGGAATCTGAGGGTTCAAAGTTCTCAGTTTCAGTAGGGTTCTCCCACACATACCCATCTCAAATTATAGTATCCCATTCCTTAACCAGTAAGTGCCCTTAGTTGAACTGTTGATACCTTCCAAGCTAAAACCTGAATTTTTGCTGTAATTTAGCCAACCTCATAGTGAAGGCTTTTGTTTGATTTTCCACAACTGAGTTCTGTAGCTCCTGGGAAGAAGATTCATGCACGACTTAATCCAGCAGAGGATCTCTGTGAGTGTGAGGCCAGCCTGGTCGACAGAGTGAGTTCCAGGATGGCCAGGGGCTACACAGAGAAACCCTGTCTCAAAATCACAAACAAAAACTTATTTTAAAAAATTAGAGCCGGGGCTGGTGAGATGGTTCAGTGGGTAAGAGCACCGATTGCTCTTCCAAAGGTCAGGAGTTCAAATCCCAGCAACCACATGGTGACTCATAACCACCTGTAATGAGATCTGATTCTGATGACCTCTTCTGGTGCATCTGAAGATAGCTACAGTATACTTATAATAAATAAATAGTAGCCGGGTGGTGGTGGCACACACCTTTAATCCCAGCACTTGGGAGGCAGAGGCAGGCAGATTTCTGAATTTGAGGCCAGCCTGGTCTACAGAGTGAGTTCCAGGACAGCCAGGGCTATACAGAGAAACCCTGTCTCAAAAAAACAAATAAACAAAAAAAAAATTAGAGAAACTCTGTCTCAAAAAACATGTGTGTGTGTGTGTATATATATATATATAATTTATTAACTATATAGACTTTTATATACATTCACATATATATATCCTAAAAACTTTTAAACCACTACAATAGAAATATAAGATCTTGCAAGTTTTACAGAGAAGACTTTGGGGGGCAACCTTGTACCAATTCTCAAACCACGCTGTGTAAGGTGAGCACTGGGTCAACCACAGACTGTAATATATCTTGTTTCAGATATTAGACAGGCTTGCTTTCTTATGGTACTTCTCTGTTTCCCTTCTAGAGGAGAAGAAATAGAGAATAAGGGAGTCATCATCCAGGAGCTGGAGGTAGGAAAAGAATGAAGCGACTTGTGAGGGAATTAGCTGCTCCTGAAGTCAAGGATGAATCACACCCAAACTCTTTTTGTTGTTGTTGGTGGTGGTGGTGGTTGTTTTGTTGAGACGGGGTTTCTCCGTGTAGCTCTGGCTCTCCTGGAACTCACTCTGTAGACCAGGCTGGTCTTGAACTCAGAAATCCACCTGCCTCTGAGTGATAGGCTTAAAAACATGTGCTACCACTGCCCAGCTTCATACCCAGACTTCTATTATTTCCTACAAATTGAGTCACAAACTGCACCTGATAAATTCGTATCTTCATGCACAGGGGCCACTATTTTTCCAGGGAATTTTAAAGCCCATATCCCTTTTCAATTCTTATTCAAGTATGAGTGCCTTTGAGACCGGTTGTTGTTTGTTTCCACTGGGGTTCTCAGACAGGGCAGCTCTGTTGTGGCAGTTGGCACAAAGAAGCTTCCGGAGGACTGCTGCCTTCCAGGGCTCTAGGAATGCCACCACCCCAACCACCGCCTGGTGTTTGACGTTCAGGAAACTGGGCAGTAAATACACTGACGAGTGCCTGTGTCTTCATTTTAATTGGAAACATTTGTCATCACTTTGTTCCAAGTTCATGTTCGTTCCTTTTCTACACAGCTCTACTTGTTAGAGATTTCCAGAAAGAAGGCTGAGCAGGGATAGAGCTTTGTAAACTGGGGAAAGCATTGGGCCAGCAGTTAGAATTCTGGGGGCCTGGCCCTGTATTAAAGTCTGTTCTTTCACCTGTTAAATGAGGTTAATCTGTTTCCAAGATTATGGTATGGATTTCAAATACATGTGTCCAATGCTGGGCACACATATAGGTTAGAAAGCATTTGCATACATTTATGTGCATATTAAAGTTTGCAAACTGCTTTTTTGTTTGGTTGACTTGTTTGGTTCTTTTTGTCTTTTTTTTTTCCCTTCAAAAAAAAAACAAGAACAAACCCCTGTTTCCTCCCCACTCCCTCTACTCAACACCCCACCCACTCCCGCTTACTGGCCCTGGCATTCCCCTACACTGGGGCACAGAACCTTCACAGGGACAAGGGCCTCTCCTTCTAGTGATGACCAACTTGGCCATCCTCTGCTACACACATGCTGCCAGAGCCATCAGTCCCCCCATGTGCACTCCTTGAGCCATCAGTCCCCCCATGTGCACTCCTTGAGCCATCAATCCTCCCATGTGTACTCCTTGAGCCATCAGTCCCCCCATGTGCACTCCTTGAGCCATCAGTCCCCCCATGTGTACTCCTTGAGCCATCAGTCTCACCATGTGTACCATGTGTACCATGGTTGGTGGTTTGGTTGATTTGGTTTTAATTTATTTTGGACATAGGGGTCTCACCATATATTCCTGCCTGGCTTGGAACTTGTGTAGACAAGTCTTACTTTGAACTTTTCAGAGATCTTTCTGCCTCTGCTACCCAAGTACTGGGATTATAAGTTTGGGCCTCCACTACTGGTCCTTTGTGTACATTTGTGTGTGTGAGAGTATGTGCATGTTTCATTTTTGCAATGAGTTCTTTTTTTGTTTTTGTTTTTTTGTTTGTTTTTTGAAACGGGGTTTCTCTGTGTAGCCTTGGATGTCCTGGAACTCACTCTGTAGACCAGGCTGGCCTTGAACTCAGAAATCCGCCTGCCTCTGCCTCCCAAGTGCTGGGATTAAAGGTGTGCCCGTAATAAGTTCTTTTATCCTAGGCTGGTGTGTGTAGCTGAGGATGTTCTTGAGTTTCTGATCTTCATGCCTGGAATAATAGGTGTATATCATCACCTACACACACACACACATATCTGGTTTATACAGTGCAAGAATTGAACCCAGGACTTTATGCATACTAAGTAATGGCTCTGCTATCTAAGTTGCATCTCAACTCTTTTGTTTGTTTGTTTGTTTTGTTTTTTGAGACAGGATTTCTTTGTGTATAGCCCTGGCTGCCCTGGCAATCACCCTGTAGACCAGGCTAGCCTCAAATTCACAGAAATCTACCTGCCTCCCAAGTGCTGGGATTAAAGGCATGTGTCACCACTGCCCAGCTCTTTTTTTTTTTTTTTT
>NW_022196904.1:137606693-137637607 GCF_008632895.1 Mastomys coucha
TCAGAAATCCACCTGCCTCTGCCTCCCAAGTGCTGGGATTAAAGGCGTGTGCCACCACCGCCCAGCTGCCCAGCTCTTAATTCTTTTCTTTTTTCTTTTTGTTTATTTATTTTATGTGTATGGGTACTTTGCCTGCATATATATCTGTGTATCCATGTGTGTCAGATGTCTAAAAAGGCCAAAAAGAGGTCATTGAATCCCTTGGGACTAGAGTTACACGGGGTTGTGATGCACCACATAGGTCTTGGTAATTGAACTCTGATCCCCTGGAAAAGCAGTCAGTGCTCTGAACCATCTCTCCAGACCCTTTTCTTGGTTTTTGAGACAAGCTCTTGTTTGGTAGTAGCCCTTGCTAGACTGTTGCCCGTCATGAAGCCCAGACATACCTGGAACTAATGGCAATCCTCTTGCTTCAGCTTTCCAAGTGCTGGAAACATGTCTGGCTCCAAAGTATTTAAAAAAAAATTTTTTTGAGACAAGATCTCACTATGATCCTCAGGTTGGCCCTGAATTCATAATCCCCCTCCTACCTTAGCCTCCCACATGTGATTACACACATGTGCCACCATACCTAGCAGTAAATACTTTTTATGTTTTCTTTCATTTTTACAAATTTTATTTATTCATTTTATATGTATAGATGTTTTGCCTGCATGCATGTCTGTGTGCCATGTGCCAAGTGCTTGTGGAAGTCAGAAGAGGGTGTCAGACCCCCGGAACTGGAGTTACAGGTTATGAGCAGCAATGTGAGTGCTGAAATCAAATCAGAGTCCTCTAGAAGAACAGCTTTGCCACTGAGCCATCTCTAGTGATAATTCTAGAATCTTGGCTTCTTTAAAAACAACAGGAATATTATAAAAATATGCATTTATTTTAATTCCAGTTGTAGGGATGTGGGGCTTCTTTGGATTGTCCACAGAATTGACCATGATTTGCCTCCTGCTCTAGCAGAAGTGTGGTTTTTGCCAGCTGCAGATTGTGTGGTATTTGGAATTTTAGGAACTTTTCAGAGTGTATATAAATACTAGAGTCCCATAGGTAGGGTCAGTGGTTGTTGGTCCTATAGGGAGGTTGGTTGCACTTTGTTAGTAGTCGTGCTCAAAGAAGAAACAAAGGGAAAGAAATTAGATTCAGGGATGTCTCCTCCTCTCCCCCTCTCCCTCCCCCTCCCTTCCTCCTTCTTTTCTCCCCCTCCCCCTTCCCCCTCCCTTCTATTCTTCTTTCTCACCTATCTAGTGATGCTAGGTGAAACCCGGGGGAATAAAGGGTAGAAAAAAGAAGAACTGACCAAGTAGTAAAGAGAGCTGCAGCCATGTCTGAAGCCCTACGTGTTCTCATATATTCCTTATTAGTTTCAGTGACAAATATTATCATTCTGTTTTATTCCTTTTAAACATATTAACTGAGAAGTAGTATAGTCTAATTATCCAAAATACCAGTTCTAGAAGCTGTAAAAGTGCCTACAAAAGCATGAGTACCTTAGTTCAGAGCCCCAGCAGCCATCAAAGCTGAGCTCAACACTGTATAACCCCAGTGTTAAGGTGGCAGAGACACTGGATCCCTGGAGTTCATTGGCTGGCCAGCTTCATCAAACCATGAGCTCAGCTTCAGAGAGTAACCCTGTCTCCAAAACAGAGGGATGGGGGAAGACATCCAGTGCTGACCTCTGGGCACACAGGTGCATACGGACACTTGCCCATACCCACAGAACATACATAGACACCAGAAAAATGCCATCATAGTAGGTACTAGCTACCATTGTAAGCAAAACCCAGACTCTCAAACAGGGGCTTTTCTCTATTGAGCCAGCCTGCAGTCCAAGCAGTCATTTTATAATGTCAAATTATTTAGACTCCTCAAGATTAATTATGGGCTCTGGAGAGATGGCTCAGCAGTTAAGAGCACTGACTACTCTTCCAGAGGTCCTGAGTTCAATTCCCAGCAACCACTTGGTGGCTCACAACCATCTGTAATGGGATCCTATGCCTTCTCCTGGTGTGTCTGAAGACAGCTACAGTGTACTCATATAAATAAAATAAATCTTTAAAAAAAAGATTAATTACGACTAATTAAGAGTTAAAGCAAGACTTTTTGACTTGAGCAAAAGCAAGTAACTATATGTCAATAACTATATGTCATACCTGTTGTTGAAGACCTGTAGTGTTCTGCTCCATTCCTCAGTATTAAAATAATACTGTTAAATTGATGCTCTGATAAAGCAGGTGGATCTAGTACTTCCCACATTTTCCTTACTTTCTCTCAGTAGGGAAAATGGACCGTGTATGTGGAATACAGTGCAAGGCCTTGGGCTAACTGTCTGAAGTTTGAGATAACAAATCATTGCTGGAGGGACAGCCCTCTGCAGGGCTGTCGTCTAAACTGTACCTTCTAGGTAGTACAGGTAGGAGCTGGACACATGCTGGTGGGAAGAACGCATTCCAGGCAGGGGGAACAGCAAAAGTACTTGAAGTGGAGGAGCAGAAAACATGATTAGGAACCAGCACATGGTCCAGTTTCATTAGAGCATAGGTATGTGAGGCTCCCGAGATGGGTCAGCAGGTCACGGTGCTGCCTGCCAAGCCTGGCATCTTGGGTTTTATAACCAGGACCCACATGGTGGGGTGAGAGAACTTCCAAAGGCTGTCCTCTGTAGCATGTGTGCCCCACCTCCACGAGCAGGGGCCTGCCTGTGTGCACACACTCATTTTTTTTTAATTTTATTTATTTTATTTTATCATTTTGTTGTTTATATGTATGGGTGGTTTTGCCTGTGTGTATGTCTGTGCACTATGCACACCTGGTACCCATGGAGGCCAGAAGAGGTATTGGATCCCCTGGAACTAGAATTACAGATGTTTGTGAGCCGCCATGTGGGTGCTGGGAACTGAAACTGGATCCTGTGAAAGATTAGTCATTGCTTTTAACCACTGAGCCATCTCTCCAGACCCAGCTATTTTTGTTCCTTTGTCTCTTTGGTTTTTTGTTTGTTTGTTTGATTGTTTGTTTGTTTTTTCGTGACAGGGTTTCTCTGTGTAGTCCTGGCTGTCCTGGAACTCACTCTGTAGACCAGGCTGGCCTCGAACTCATAAATCTGCCTGCTTCTGCCTCCTAAGTGCTGGGATTACAGGCGTGCTCCATCACTGCCCGGCTGTCTCTTTGTTTTTGAGACAGTAGTCTCTGTTTTAAGTCCTGGCTCTCTTAGACTTTTCTTTGTAGACCAGTCTGGTCTGAACCTCAAGATCAGATCCTCCTACCTCAACTTCCTGACCACAGTTGGCCTTTCAACCTTATTTTAATTGAAAAAATTATACAGCTAGACACACACACACACATATATATACACACACATACACACACACACACAAACACACACAAATATGTATATAATGGCTGATATCTATAGTGGTAGATCTCTGTGAGCTTGAGCCTTGTCTACATAGTGAATTGCAGGCCAGCAAAGGCTATGCAGTGAGATTACATAAAAAAAAAATCAACAACAGGGGCTGGTGAGATGGCTCAGTAGTTAAGAGCACTGACTGCTCTTCTGAAGGTCCTGAGTTTGGATCCCAACAACCACATGGTGGCTCACAACCCCCCGTAGTGAGATCTGACGCCCTCTTCTGGTGCGTCTGAAGACAGCTACAGTGTATTAAGCCGGAGCGAGCTGGGCAGGAGTGAGTTGGGCCAGAGCCAGAGGAGCCGGAGCGAGCAGCCATCTGTACAGCTACAGTGTACTCATACACATAAAATAAATAAATAAACGAATCTTTAAAAAAAATCAACAACAATAAGCAATAACTAACAAAATATAGGTGTTTGAAAAGAGTGAAAGATGTAGATGGAAAGATGAGCTTTAACAGTATTAAAATAATTTTAAATATCTCTTTCAGGATTCTATCCGTGCAGTCCTGGCAAACATGGACAACCTGCAGCCCTTTGTTACAGAACACTTCGTTGTATTTCCCTGTATCCTTTCTTTCCTCGTCCTTCCCCTACCCACTCCCAGAAAAGTGGAGTTTGATGTTTAAGTTCCCATCTCATGTGGCCCAGGCTGGTCCTCCATCCACTTTCCAAGTGCTAGGTTACAAGTGTAACCCTATATAAAACAACATGCCTGACAGTTGGGCCTTTGAGGTAGCTAGCCATGGCTGTCTTTCTCAGTATGCTGTCAAGGGTAGCATGGCGTTGACAGTAGTCCTCCTGCCTCAGGCTCCGAGTGTTGCGATTATTAGTCTACAACACCACACCTGGATTTCCCTAGCTCTCAGTGACGCACAGGTGACACTATAGATTTAGGTGGAAGCAGTGAGAAGGGAGGCCTTTGGATGGTAGGCACAGGAGAGCTGGTGTCTCAGCCTTCACATAATGACCGGCTCCATCCTCAGTTCCTTAGCACCATCCTCAGATAAAAGCAAGTGGGAGAGGGTTTCCCACCTGAAGTTTAAACATGGAGAGATCATCCTGACCCCCTACCCGTTTGTTTTTACTCTGTATATAGAGATGAAATGGTGGGCTGAAGATCTGCTTTCCGGTGAGCTAGAGATGACAAAGGAAATGGGCAGGACTGAGCTGACCACCATCTAGCTGTTTCCCCAACTGAGTTCTAACCACACAGACAAAGCCCTGAAGCATTTCCTTTAAGCTTAGTGCAATACCCTGTGACCTGGGCACCATGCTGTGTTATTTGATCTGCCCACATCTCCTTTATGAATGATGAGGAGATACACTAATTTTGGGGATCGTATGTATGAGTATTGGTGGGTGGGATCCATAGTGTATCTGGAGAGTAATTGCTCAGTGCCAGATACCCATGGCAACATTTAATTTGTTTTTGTTTGTGAGATGGGCACAGGGCCTGAGTTTGAATCCCCATTGCCTATGGCCACATACATGTACCTGTAACTCTGACCTTTGGCCAGGGAGGAAGGTGGTGGAGAGTTGGCAGAGATGGGCAGATTCTAGGAGCTCAGTGGTGGCTGGCCAGCAGAGATGAAATGCTAAGGTTCTGATTCAGTAAGAGGTACTGCCTCAAGGGGATGAGATGGAAAGCAGAGGATGCCAGTTTGTCAGGTAGGAAAATGTATCCTCCCTTGAAGAGCATTTATTAAAGTACAGCTTGAGTCAACTCCACTTGAGCATAGGGGTAACAGTTGTTCTGGAGCAAGGTAGGGCAGAAGCTCAGTCACTGGTGGTTCAGGAAAGTTGTACCAGGCAAAAAAGTAAAGGGTCCAGGCAGAAGTTTTATCTCAAGCCAGGTCCCATAAATAAATAAAGTCCAGAAATCCAGGGACAGCAGTCTTGCTCCATTATGACATTCAAATCTCTCATTATAGGGAAACCAGCAGGTGATATTCCTCTTGAGTTGGTAAGTTTTGCTTTTTCTGTACAAAAATGAAAATTGTCTCTCTTGCCTCAAAAGTGCTGCTCTTGTCTCTTTTGCCTTTGCCCCTTAGGTGGTCTCAGGTCCCACTGACTAAATATGAGACCATACGTCTCCCTTCATCTAAATTTCAGAGGCAATGTCTCTGGCAGAAGTGGAGATGTTACAAGTGGCCTTGGTAGGCAGTCCTCTGGGCTGTGCCCTCTAAACTGTGAGAGGCTCTAGAAGAAGAAGGGTCCCAGGAGTCTAGTCTCCTCTCTGCAGGTCCTAGCTGAGAAGGAAGCAGAAGCCACAATGAGGAAACGGAAACTCATGGAGGAGCCCAGCCCCCCGAGCAGGCCAGGGCCACACAGGTCAGTGGTGTAGAGAGGCTTTGCCACCCATTGCCATGTGTTGACCCTGCCCTTGAGCAGCTGCTTGATTTGGAGGTGCTTCAGTACCTTGCCTGCCCTAGGGGTAGACTGAGGAAAGGAAATAAGTGATATTTTCTATTTCACTGGAACAGTCTCTCAGCACAGTAAGATTGTTTTATTCTTCAAGTTAGAGGCAGAACTGGTGTGTAGCTTGACAGAGTGCTCACCTAATAAGTGTGAGGCCCTGACATCAGAAAAGAAAAATACAGACAAAGGCTAGGAGGAAACACTGTTAGATCTATAGAACTGGTCAGACAGTGGTGATACATGCCTTTAATCCTAGCACTTGGGAGGCAGAGATGGGCGGATTTCTGAGTTTGAGGCCAGCCTGGTCTACAGAATGAGTTCCAGGACAGCCAGGGCTACAAAGAGAAACCCTGTCTCAAAAAACAACAACAACAAAAAATCTATAGAACTGAATTCAACATAGTCAGTGAATATGTATGGTTTTACGTAATAGAAATCACAAAACGTAGGAATTCTCAGAATGTTATACAAAAACAGAAGGAGGCTGAAGTGATAGCTTGGTTCATAAAGTACTTGCCATGCAAGCCTAAGGGTCTGAGCCTGGTCCCAGAGCCCATGGGACTGCCAGGCATCATGGCACAGGCTTATAGCTGCAGTGCTGGAGAGATGCAGTCGAGTGGGCCTCTGGGGCTCACTGGCTAGCCAGCCTTGCCTATTTGGCAAACTCCAGGCCAGTAAGAGACCCTGTCTCAAATAAAAAAAAAAGTAGACAATACTTTGAGAAACAGCACTAGAGGTTGAACTTTGCCCTTCACACAGGTGTGCACATATGTACATTTATACTTCTATGCATACATGAACATATACATGCAAAGGACTTTGAAAAGATGAAAATGAATAAAATAGATTTTAGCCCATGAACAATTGGCTAAAATGTAAATGTGTGCAAGATACTGTCTGTGTGGTGGTACACTCCCAATCTCAGCTTTTAGGGGCAGAAGCGTAGAGTGACTCACTGTAAGAGGCCAGTCAGGGGACACTAGAGATGCCTTGTCTTAAGAAAAATGTAGTATGTATGCATGAAGTGTCAGGGAATGTGAGCATATTCCAACACGCTGAAGTTGCTGCTGCAGAGGCTACCTGTGTCCTTCTGAGCCTCCGTCAGTGGGAGAATTAGTCAGTCAGACAATCTAGTCATTGTTGCCATCCCCGGAAGGCCACCTGGAATAATCCAAGGTGTGGTTTGCTCCCCTGCTCAAGATGCTTTCATGTCAGTAAAGGTAGATTACAAAGGGGCTGACTCGACATGTCAGTGACAAATAGGGAGTTCATTCCAAGCCATGTGGAATGTAATCACATGTAAGGTATAAAACTTTTATTTAACTGATTTTCCTACAGAGATGAGGCCTCAGCTGTCCCCTGGGTTTTGATGTACAACTGAACATTTCATAGTTCGATACCTCTTTCCATCACATTTACTGTGTCTCAAACATACCTTTAAATGTTTCCAATCGAAATTCTATTGTGAATTAAAGCAACCAAAGAAAATCTTGCCATACAATTTATCCTGCCAGCCAGGAGTAGTATAAAAATAGCCAACTTGCTGAAATATTCATTTGGGCTACATTTGCTTGAATATGGTGATGCTGCCACAGCCAATGACATTTTCTGGGCTTTCTCCCCCGCTTCAGGGCCAAGATGGAGACATCTAGTGAAGCTTCCAGCAGTAAGAAGCCTCTGAAGGAGAGTAAGAGGGTAAGCAGCAAGATGGGGGCTTTGAGGCTCTGATGGCTCCTTCTCTGTTACAGGCTGGGCTCCTGTTACACACTCTGCTTGGTCCTTGCTGCACACTGAGTTGACTGAACTCATTCTTGGGTTTCACTCTCTGTAGAACGACATTCAACTATTCTGCACTTGTCACTGTCCCCAAAGTAGTTGTATAATGAACACACCCCATGGATCTTTTCATATTGACAGTCTTCTCGACTTAACTGCTCGTGTTTTATAATTTAAAAATAGGTCTGTATTGAATGGGCGTGAAATCCAATGTAGAATCCTCACTGTAGAAAATTTTTTGCCTTAATCTACATTGGAGTTTGAGTCTGGGCATGTCTCATTTTAGCAGGTGAGGTGGGCATGTATCAGCACTAGACATGCACATCTATAACTCTAGCACTCTGGACAAGGCAGCAAGATGGCTAGAGTTTGAGGCCTGCCTAACCACACTGTAAGTTTCAGCTCAGCAGGGCTGTGGAGTGGGACTGGAGGGTGGGGGGCAGTGCTGTGAAGTGATGTCTTCAGGACCCAGTGACGTCAGTGCATTCATAACCTCACAGCGGCCGAGGTGACTGAGTTAAACCCAGACAAGATCTAGGCAGTTATCATCCCTGCATGGACTGCATGGAAGGGGAAGGGCACTTAAGCTCAACCCCTAACTGAGGTGCTGGCAGATCATGAACTGCTGGGGAAGGGGAGTAGCCATTTTATGCTGGGGTATAGCCATTGGTAAGCTGCCATGACCCAGTAAATAACCCTACACCCATACACATGCAGGTAACTCTATGTTGTGGGTCCAGGGGAAAAAAGGGACATACAAGCAGGAGCTCAGTGTGCTGGGAAGAAGAGTGAAGGGGAGACAGGGAGAGAGCGGGGCAAGCAGTAAGGTGATCCAATGCAGTATTTACACAGATAGAATGCTGAAAGAATACATTTTAAATTACTTTATAAAAAAAACTTCGAAATAAAAATAGGATTCAAACAAACAACAACAAAAAAACTTTGGGAAGCTGGTCATGGTGGCACATGGCTTTAATCTCAGCATTTAGGAGTCAGAGGTAGGATCTGAATTCTCTGATTTGCAGTCAGCCTGTACTATATAGAGAATTCTAGGCCAGCCAGGACTACATAGTAAGACCTTGTCTCTAAAATAAACATAGGGTTTGAGAGGTGGCTCAGCAGTTAGGAGCATTCGCTGCTCTTGCAGACCTGAGTTCAGTTTCTAGTATCCATGTTGGGCAGCAAACAACTGCCTGTAACTCCAGCTCCAGAGGGTGCCACACCCTATTCTGGCCGCTGTGAGCACCTGCATGTGCTTGCACTCGCGCGCGCACGCGCACACACACACACACACAAATAGAATTTTTTTTTTTTTTTGGTTTTTGGTTTTTGGTTTTTCAAGACAGGGTTTTTCTGTGTTGCCCTGGCTGTACTGGAACTCACTCTGTAGACCAGGCTGGCCTCCAACTCAGAAATCTGCCTGCCTCTGCCTCCCAAGTGCTGGGATTAAAGGCGTGTACCACCACCGCCCGGCATAAAATTTGTTTTTTAATTAAAAAACAAATACCCAGTAAGATGGCTCATTTGTCAAAGGAACCTGCTGCCGAGTCTGATGGCTTGACTTCCATCCCCAGGACTCACAATGTGGAAGAAAAGATCTGACCAACACAAGGTATCCAGACTTCTATGTGCACATGCTCATGTAGGGATATATTTTTCACAACCTACTTTAGTAATGGTTCAACCTCCCCTCTAGCCCACCATCCACCAGAGGTAATAGAAAAGAAAGTTTATTAGGATATGGGGGAAGTGCACCTGTTTAGAAGTAGTTCTTTGGGGTGATTCCAATCTTCATTGTTCTCAGTCCAGTCCACTAGCAAACACCAAACATGAATCAGCAGCTGCAGTCCAGTCACTCGGCAGACACCACACATGAATCAGCAAGGGCAGTTCAATCCAGAAGAAACCACAAGGCTTCCCAACTAGCCCAAGTCTGTGGAAGTGACAAGAAGCCTCAGGAACCTCACGAGAAGTTCTTTGGCGAGTTTCTCTCTATGAAGTCACCACAAGCGAAGCTCAGCAACTCAATGTCAGGCAAACAAGACATGCGTGTTGTCAGTGAAGACTAGTGAGGCAGAAAAAAGCGAACCAATGCTTGAGCTCCCACTGTGTGTGGGGTCACATTTCTGTTCTTTCTAAATATCATGGGTCCTTTCATGTGTCTGCTTCAGTAAAACATTTCTTTCACCTGTTTGCCCCAGCAAAACATCAGTATAACCTAATTGAGTCTCCAAAGAAACCAGAATTTTCCACTTTACCCTCATGCACCTCACATTCCTATATCCACATAAATATGTAGTTAAGCCAGGGCATGATTGTCAGTGCCTTTAAGTCTAACACTTGGGAGGCAGAGGCAGGCAGATCACTGTGAGTTCAAGGCCCAACAGAGCTACATAGACTCTGTCCCTATTGCCTGAAATTTAAAAAGTAGCTAAAAGGTTGAAGAAGATGGTTTGGTGGTTAAGATCATTACTGCTCTTTAGCGGTTCTGATCATTAAGGACAGGCAGCTCACAACAGCCAGCAACTCCAGCTCCAGAGAGTTCTTTCCTACCCACAGAGACTTCTGTCTTTTGTGGGTACTACACTCACATCCCCGCACGCGAATGCATACACACACACACACACACACACACACACACACACACACACGTAATTCAAAGTAAAATAAATCCTTTAAGATATAAAAAAAGAGGGCTGGTGAGATGGCTCAGCAGGTAAGAGTACTGACTTATCTTCCAAAGGTCCTGAGTTTGGATCCCAGCAACCACATGGTGGCTCACAACCACCCATAATGAGATCTGATGCCCTTTTCTGGTGCATCTGAAGACAGCTACAGTGTATAACGCCAGAGCAAGAGGGGCCAGAGCAAACTCAATTCCCAGCTCACGGCCATCTGTACAAACAGCTACAGTGTACTCATACACATAAAAATATATATACATGTATACACACATATATATATATATACATACATACATACATATATATATATACACATATACAGAGAGAGAGAGGGAGAGAGAAGGAGAGAGAGAGAGAGAGAGAGAGAGAGAGAGAGAGAGAGAGAGAGGGACAGGTAGTCCCAGTGATGTGATTTTACTTGATTTATTTGATGACTTATTTCTTCATTTAAATGTTCACATATTGGCTATTCCATTTTAAGGCTCCTTGCCAATAAGTTGTCTTTAAAGTGGCACAATTTAGCCAGGCAATGGTGGTGCATGACTTTAATCCCAGCACTCAGGGGCAAAGCTACACAGAGAAACTCTTTCTTAACCCCATCTCCCCCCTCCAAAAGAAAGTGGTACATTTTTTTTACTTCCTCCTCCTTTTAAATATCTCGTAACTATTATATATGCCTTATAGATTTTTTTGTTTGTTTTGTTTTTTCGAGACAGGGTTTCTCTGTGTAGCCCTGGCTGTCCTGGAACTCACTCTGTAGACTAGGCTGGCCTCGAACTCAGACAGTCAGATAGCTGTGTGCCTCGGGGAAGCACAGGCCACCTAGTGAACATGGAGGTTGTGAGGGGAAAGTCCCTGGGGAAGCTGAGGCCCTTGAAGAGCCCAAGCCAAGAGAGAAGAGTGTGACACTTTTTATGCCTGGAGGCCAATGCATTCAGAACTCAGTGCTGGGAACTGTTATTGGACAAATTAGCAGGGACAAGATAGTGATGGGCCTTAAGTCCACAAGGATCACAGGAAGTAACCTAAAACCTTTTGGAGTGAAGTTCTGAAACAACTTTACTTCCAATATTTTTTCACCTGTTTAAGGCATGCTGTGTGCCAGGACACCCAACACACATATAAAACCTGGCTGCTTATTTCCAGTTTATCAAGTACTTGACTGTGCCCTTGGGAATCTAGACTTCTGTCTCTGGGAACAGGGTTAGAAGATGGGGCCCCAGTTTCGTGTCAGCCCCACAGCCCACTGAGTGGTTTTAGGCCGAAAGCTGTTTCCTCTGCACTCCCAGTCTCTGGAAGTCAAGAAGAGAATTGAGAAAGTACAAGAGAGGTACACGAAGCTTTGGAGAACAAAGTGCTCCACGAGCAAGATAATTGCTACAAAGAAGCATTTCCCTCGCACTACCCTCCGTACCTTCCTATTCTTAGTTTGACACATCAGCTCCTGCAAGAACAGTACCCACAGCTTCTTACTCAACATAATTACCTTTTCATCTCAACTCTGGGCTTAGAGAAAAGCTGAGCAAAGGAGCATGTTTATTGATTTTGACTCAACGCCCAAAGACAGCCTCCATCACAGACCCTGTTCCCAGGGAAAGGATTTCTCCTGAATTAATGTAACCACAGTGACTCTCAGTGCAAGCTACTTGAGCTGGAAGAATTGAATTTGTTCCTATGGTTCAGTGCCTGCATCCTCCCACCCCTTTGTGGAAAGTTTGGGTTATAGGAACACATACAGCCAGGGAGGACTGTGCATGTCTGAACACATTGAAAAGCTTTAGCAGGGAACCTGTAAAAAGAATACAGTACTTGTCTCATGAGACCTGTTTGGGGAAGAATAGGAAGGGAAGACCCTTTCTTTTTGTTCTTTCAGATCCCAGACCTAGAAAGCCAGACTACAAAGGGTTAAAAGGATATTAGAGAACAGATAAAGGACCCCATGTGGACCAGACTGCTCAGTGTATTCTCACCTCTATTCCACTTCTAAGCAGGTCCAACTCTGAACTATCAGTGGCTTTCATGGTGTGACACCCTGCTGATCCTCTACAGTGGCACCACAGTCTTCCTCACCCTGTCTTTCCTCTCTACAGTTTGTGCCTGAACACTGCCTTCCAAGGAAGCCACCCTTTTTTTTGTGAGAGGAGTTTCCTTGCTTCTGGGATGACCTTTGCCCTCTCTCTGACCACTTATACCCAACCCTCATAAATGCTGGACTCTTCCATCTTCTCTGCAGCAAGATTTAAGTCCAGAATCATAGTTTCATTAAGTCTGTAAGAATTACCCTTTCAAGAAACTAGAGCTAGTCTAGGAGGGTGAGCAGGGCTTTCTTCTTCCTGTAGCTCTCTCTCATCTGTGTAGGAACATGACCCTCTGCACCTCCACTATAGACACCAAGTTGAAGAGTTTATGAAGATACTCAGAAAGATCTACCATTCTAACTTGAAACAAATGCTTAGAATAGGGGCCAGTGCTGACTTCTGAGGGACCTTTTGCAACTCTGTCTCCCTAGTACCCTGTACAAATTCTTTACCAGAAGCACACAGTGAATAGCATCCATGCTGCTGTGCAGTCAGGCCCCCAGGCTATACTGGGTGAGGACAGGCCAACTGGCAGAGATTCCAAAGAAAATGTGTGCTTGTTTCTAACCATCAGAGCGTTTACTGGAAATGTGGACCTGGAATCAGGTTGTATGGTATCCTCTTCAAGGTACAAAGGAATTTCTACAAAGAGTGGCACATGGAGAGATGGAAGATTGCATTGCATCATGTGTACTGTTCTGCTGTCATGTTTCCGCCATGCCTGGCTCTAGCCATTGTGATTGTATTTACCCAGTAATGGTACTGTGCCCTTTTCATCCTGTCCCTGCCCAGAAAGCCCTGCTCTCCTTGACCAGCTCCTTACCCCATTTATCTATCAAAGCTCTATCCAAATGCCACTATCCCTGTGAAGTCCTTCCCTGACAACTGCCACCCATTTTGCAACCATAGCCTCATAGGACAGCCTCGCCACACTGGCTTGTGCCACAGTTGTGCCACATGGACTGTACTAAAATGACATCTGGTTCTTCTAGTTTCAGCACCAGGAGGCACTTAGCAATATGGATAGAGGCAAACCCAGCTGGACTTGTTCCAAGCTCGTTTCATATGGTTTTCGAAGGTCTGTGTTAGGAAGCTGGAGTGACCAAGAATAGAAGGAAGTGTAGGACCTGCTTGAGCAATCAGAAGCCAGTAGCACCCAGATCACAGGCCATACAGGATGAAGTCTTAAGATTGTATCCTTAAAAACAAAAAAGAAAGACAGACACAAGGGCAGACTGGGGGTAGGGTCGGGGATGTGCATGCCTTTAATCCAAGCACTGGGGAGGCAGAGACAGGTGGATCTCTGCGAGTTTCAGGACAGCTGGTGCTACACAGAGAAACCCTATCTTGAGAAAATGAGAGAGACAGAGGGAAAGAGAGAAAGAGACTGATTTTACCCTTGGTCTTTTCTGTTGGTTTGGTTTTGTTTTGTTCTGTTTTGTTTTTAACAGAGCAGGGATGAAGAAGCCCAGCAGGAAAACCAGGATCCCCCAGCGTCTAATGCCGTTGCTGTCAAGGAGCGGGGTAAGTCTGGGGAGATTCTAGATTGTTTTTGTTCTTTGAGACAGGTTCTTGTAGTAGAGCCCAGGTCTGCCTCTTGAACCTCCTCCTGCCTTAGCCTCCTGCACGCTGAAAGTAAAGGCATGAGCTACCATGCCCAGCCACCCCCTACTTCTGACATTGAACTCAGTAGCCCAGAAATTCCAAAACATTTCCTAATAAAGTAGAAGGTTTCAAAGGAAAGCTGGAAGGAGTGTGGTTCCCTCTTCTGTGGGGCTGAAGAACTATTTCTGGGAAGCACTTTCTCTTTACCTGGGGCATCAGCATTAAGATTGAAGGTGCAGAGGCCGGAGTTGGAGCTCAGTTGGTAAAACACTGAATTTACTTGCACAAAGCCCCAGGGACAACCCCCCAAACCAGTCAAGGTACACACCTGCAATCCTAGAACTCCAATGGTTTACTAAAAACCAAGTTAGAGGCTGGCCCCGGTTGCATAAAATCTTGTCTCAAAAAAACAAATAAACTCAAGGTATAGATAGATACTCTGCCTGATTTAGGAATGCCCAAAGAGGAATACCCTTCCAGCATTCTGATCTTTTACCCCGAGTAAGGACACTGAGTGGGATGCAGTTATCCAGATGCAGGATGTGAGCCTGTGAATTGTTGGACAAGCTGTGGTTTCCTGTGGAAACATGTCAGCTCTGGTGGATGACTGAGACTTCAGCTGTATAAATATCTCAGGCCTGACTTTGGAAATACGCCAAGGTCAGAATAGAACTTTGCTGAGCAGAGATGAGATTGGAAAGGTCAGAGCAAACATTTCACCTGGCTCTAAATCATTCTTGGTGTGTGAGCCTGCCCTGTGATCTCCTCTTAGATCAAGGAGGCTGTGGGCCAGCATCTCTTCCCTGCCTGAGTATTTTCCTTACAGATGCTACGTTGGGGCATAGCCTGCCAGGGCTGGTTGTCCCTGCACTGCAACACAGCCATCCACCACCACTGAAAGAGCCAGGAGCCAGAGGCTTCTTGGGGTTTCTAAGGTAAGACAGAGTTTTTGCCATCAAGCTGAAAAGCAACCTCTGGGTTCAGTTGCTTCATTGAGTCTTGGAGGGGGAGACTAGAGGAGGAGGTTCTGCCCCGTGATCAGTTGTATCAAAGATAGATATTGGAAATGGAATTGAGAGCAAGGGCCCTGATTCAAAAGGTCTCACTGTGTAATCCTGGCCGGCCTACTCACAAAGATCCTCCTGCCTCTGCCTCCAGAGTGCTGGGATTAAAGGCATGCACCACCACTCCAGTTTTCTTTTTTTAAAGACAGGGTCTCACTTTGTCACCCTAGATGATTTTGAGCTTGGGCTGCTCTGCTCTCTCTTCATTTATGCACAGTTCTTCCCACCCTGAGGTGCCCGCATAAGGCCCGTCTCACAAATGTTGACTGAACAGAAACATCTATCTTTCTTGGGTCATGTAGATGATTTGGAGTCCAGAATGCTTTCATTCTCCCATCCAAATCTAGGTGTGTGCTCAGAATCCTTTCTGCAAAGGACACTGAGCAAATCTTTGTCTATCTAGAGCACAGCCATCCTGCTGCAATTCTTTCTCCTTTATTTCCCTCTTCCGGGGATAATCTAATTTGGGTGCCTTCTCAAATGCTGTATTGGACTTGGGTTTCCATTCAGTGGTTCCCCAGAGCAAAATGCCCTGGCTAATAAAGCACTAATGGGAATCAGGGGGAAGGGAGGGGCCTCCTCAGCCTCTGACCCCTCTGCTCGCATCCTGCAGGGCTTTCTTCCCATTCCGGTACTTCTTCAGGAAGAGCAGCCAGTGAGCCTTCCAGGCACCACAGCAAGGGTCATGGCCAGCACAGAAAAGATGTCCTCCTGAGCTACCACACCTCTTCTGCTTTTGTTTTCTTTTTTTCTTCTGTTTATTGTGAGACAAGTGTTACTTTATACAGCCCAGGCTGGCTTCAGTCTGTGCCTTGGCTCCCTGTGCACTCCCACATGCCATACCTTACTCCTAGCCCCCCACCCCCGTCATGAGGAGGAGGGCACCGGACCGGGTCCACACGTGAGTTTATCCCGTTGTTTGCCTTTGGTCTTTCCTATCTAAACCACTAAGAACGAGACTGGAGAGATGGTGGTAATTAAGTGCATACTGCTATTGCTGAGGGCCTGAGTTTAGTTCTCAGGCCCTGCTTGCTTACCCATAGCAAGCAACCTACAGCGACCTATAGCTCCAGCTTTATCAGGATGGCCTGACACCTTCTGGCTTCTGCAGAAACTTGCACCTCCCACCCTGCACCCTCATAATTGGAAAAGCAAAACAAAACAATTCTAAGAAGGGCCATCAAGGGGGCTTGATATGTAAAGCACCTGCAACCAAACCTGACAACCTCCATACATGCAACATGGCATGCGCACCACACAGAAGAAAATGTACTTTTATTAAAATTTCAAAATAAATAAGTAAATAAAACACTAAAGAATTCTACTGCCCTAAGGTTTAAGTCTTTTGTCTCTAGTACTTGGAACTCGAATGCCAATGACTGCTCATGGTGGGTCATTGATTGAACCTGGTGAGCTAGAGCATAAGAGAGAACAGAGAAGCATTCATGGGCCCCCCAACCTCCAGTTTCATGTTGTTGCATGGTGAACTTCATGAGATGTATACCTGCCCTCAGCTCTTACAGTCCTTTACCAGGGGTCAGGGAATAAGGTCACACAAGGCCCACTGGCCTGAGTCCCACTCCACTGCTCCAAAGAAACTATCCACTATCCCATCCTCATTTTGACCCCAAAGGATAGTGCCTCGAATGTGAAGTGCTCCCTAAGGAACCTTGACAGGAACACAGACTAGGGTAAGTGGCAGCCAGTGCTAGTTAGGGCCCTGGAAAAGGCCAAGGTACCCGAGGCCTTTCTTCACCGAAAGGCCATGTAGAGACCCATCTTGGACTTATGTGACCTCAGAGAACCAAATGAAGAATGGATGGAAATTTAGGAAAACTCGTTTTAGCTATTTAACTTTTAGTGAAGTCTAATATTAGAATGGACTATCCCGGTCTTAAAACAGCCATTTATATGTCACATGCCACAGGGTTCCTAATGGGAAGGCTGGATCTAAAGTGCTGGGTTCCTCTGAGTCCCTTTGCCTGGCTGTCTCTACCTTTGATGGGGACAAGGAGGAAGAAGGGTGCTGGAGGGGGGGAGCAACCCAGGACCTAGAGCCTGAGCAGGGGATGCTAAAGGCAAGCAAGGGTATGGGGGTGGGGGTGAGCAACATGGGCAGTAGCAGTTTCTCCCAAACTCTTTACTACATTTGTCCTATAACCCCGAGCATAACTTCACGGACAGCTGCTGCTGACGGACACAGCTCCAAAGCCTGGAGATCTACGTGCCCATGCTGACTGGGACCAGCTAACATAAGGACCTCTGCTGCCCTTTTTTACAATCTGGAAAGTGAGAGGTAGGATTTGAAGAGCTCTGAGGAATGCTCAAGCTCCAGCAACTGTGGGTTGCCCCACTCTTCTGAGTGTGGTAGTGGTCTAAGAGGGGCTGCCTACAGTCACCATAGACCTTGGTCTGGGTACTTCTTCACGTAACTTCCAGCTAATGCTGACTAAGGTTTTTGTTAGTGTTTGCTTGCTTGTTTTATGGTACCAAAAATGGATGGAACCCAGAACCCCAAGCTTCCAGGCAAGTGCTCTGCCACAGCCCTCAGCATGTCACATTCTTGTCCCAGGTGTCACTTAGAACCGTGGATAGATAGTGTGACTTTTAGTGAGGAGCCTTTCCTCTATAAGCAGAGTTAGACTCAACAGAGCCACTGAGGTTGGAGTCTAGCTCTGCTTTTATGTAGACTGGTCCTTGCTATCCAAGGGACTAGCAAGACTTTCTAGCTCAGAATTCTGTTCTGCAGCCGGCCATGATAAGAAAGCACGCCCAGGACTTTGGGAGACTGAAATGGACCCTACCCCTAGTCTGCCACCAAGCACAGCTTAGGTGCCCTCACTAGTGGGGTCCCCTTGAACAAAAGAATCTTGGTCTTGGACTGGGGATGTAACTCCACTGGTGGAGTCCCTCCTTAGCATTCATGAGGCCCTAGGCTCAACCCCAGAATAGTATGAACTGAATGAACATGGTGGCTCATGCCTGTGATTCCAGGATTTCGGAAGTGGAGGCAGGAAGATCAAGGTTGCCCCTGGGATGTTTGAGATTGTCTTTTAGGAAAAAAGTTGATTTTCAGCCCCATTCCTTTGCAATCACTAAAAGACAGACTGGCAGCAGGGCTGAGGGGAGTCATTTTCCACAGAGAATGGCTGATCAGGTAAAAGTCCTGCGCAAGCTCAGAGGGTGAAGAAACCCCAGCTACCCCCACGTCACACTCCTGGGCCTGCCTCGCTCCCTCTAGTACTCAACACTAGCTGGCCCAACGGGAAAGGGAAATGTCAGGGGAGACTGCATTCTGAAGAGACCTCAGCTCCTGAGGCTTCAGGCTGGGAGGGGCCTGAAAGCAGATATCTGGGAGGGCGGGGCTCTAAAACACCAGCAAATAAAAGCCTGGAGAGCCAGCGCCAGTTTGGAGACCAGCAGGAGGCACCGGGAGTCTACAGTTCCTGCTGGACTTTACCAGTCTGCTAAAGCAGAGCAGGTGGAGCCAGGGAGGGAGGGATGGTGGGCCAGGGCCTTGGAGGCCAAAGTGGCACATGGATGGGGGAACTGGAATGTACCCCAGATGGTGAGGGACATTCCAGGGGAGAGTCTGCAGAGAAGGATGACATACAAGTGGCTATTCATACCCTTCCAGAGTAGCTGAGGCAGGGAGACAACACCCCTCCTCCCAACATTGCCAACAAAGGCAGAGAGGTTAAACAATGCCACCCAGGGACACCTCACCAGTCTGGAGACCCAGAAGCCTGGCTTGCTGGTGGAGAGGCACAGCTTCAAAGACTTCTCTTCCCACCCACTCCTTTGCAGAGGCCCATGGCACCACGAGTCTTGCTCCTCTGTCTGCTAGGCCTGGCAGTCACTGAAGAGCATGGCCCAGAGGCAGCCATCCCAGGCTGCCACTTGCACCGTGAGTAACTGCTTGGAGGGTGGATGGGGAGCAAGAGCAGAGCTGCAGACAAGGACGGGTAACCCGACCAGCACAGCCTTCACAGGCTGCTCTCTTGTCTCCTTCCAGCCTTCAACGTGACAGTGCGGAGTGATCGCCACGGCACCTGCCAGGGCTCCCATGTGGCACAGGCGTGTGTAGGGTACTGTGAGTCCAGTGCCTTCCCTTCCCGGTACTCTGTGCTGGTGGCCAGTGGCTATCGGCACAACATCACGTCTGCCTCCCAGTGCTGCACCATCAGCAGCCTCAAAAAGGTAAGGGGCCCGAACCTGATGGGCAGCACGAGGGTGGGGACCGAGGGTGGGAAGGGAAGGAATGGGAACAAACTTGGGTCCTCCTCCAATAGGTGAGGGTGTGGCTGCAGTGCATGGGGAACCAGCGTGGGGAGCTTGAGATCTTCACTGCCAGGGCCTGCCAGTGTGATATGTGCCGTCTCTCCCGCTACTAGTCCCTGAAGGGCTCAGGCTCCAGTCCTGCCACTGACATGTCATGGATCTCTCAAACTTGGGCTCTGACCCTCTTTAGCGTCTGTGGAGATGGGGTTTTGCCTCCTTTTACCTGGCCCTCTCAGCCGTCTCATTGCTACATTCTCCTTTGCTCCTGTCCTCAATAAAGCAAGCAGTGCTTGAGTTTCGCTCTTTATTAAGTCTGCCCCCTAGCCAGGTGAAGGGGGCAGACCATAATTACTGTGACCCCCCCCTCACCCCAGGACAATGTGAATCTCTTCTTGCCTGTGCCCTCACCCCTCCCCCTGCCCAATAAATAAAAAGGGGATAAAGAAGTTCAGGGCAAGGGAGAGGAGAGGAGGATGTCCCTGGACAATGTCTTGTTGAGGGTGAGCTGGACAGAATAAATAGATTGTGCCCCCATGGTGGGGATGAGGAAGGTAGCCTGAGCCTGAGGCAGGCCAGGCCAAGTGCTGAGTGTCCATGCTCCAGGCCAGGAGCAGGGGTAGAAGCCCAGCTGTGTAGGGCAGGGGAGGCTCCCTGATGGCAGCTTCCCCAGTCCCATACTTGCCCTGGTCTACTCCTGTCAGAATCTTGCCACAAAGGCCTGAGAGTTCTGCTGCTAAGACTACCATCTTGCCTTCTTGTCTCCCACTCCATGAAAGCTGTTCCCATGGGGCTGGTAGGGAGTCCTAGAGCCACTCTGGCAAGGCCACGCACGGGGAGGCGTGGGCCTCACTGGGCCCCTGGGCAAAGGGATGGAGGGGCTGATAGCTCTGGGTTTAGCTTCTCCTGTTCTAGATGTATCTAGCTCTGACCCCCACTGGCAGCCACCTGGGGCGTAGGCCGTGGGACAGGGGCTTCCTTGGCCCCTTGGGCCCCCTGTAGCCGGCGTAGCCGCAGTTCCTCCAAGCCTCGCCATAGCTCCTGCCGCTCCTGGGCCTTCTGCTGCTCCCTGGGGAGAGAGGGTGAGGCAGCTCTTCCTCTTCTGGCTGCCAGCTGTCTAACTACCTTCTCTATCACCCCACTATAAAGTGATTAGGACTCCATGGGAACCCTCAGCTTAGAGAAGAGGTGAAGAGAGAAAGGAGAGGACAAGCTGGGTCTTGAGCTGTCCTGACTGAGGCATTGACCGGGTACAGGGGAGTCAGAACAGCTAGTGGGTGAGGGTACTGAAAAGAAGGGTTGGGGTGCAGTGGGCAGCTGTGCTCGAACAGGACCAACACAGGCTGAGGCTGGGCACACGGGGCTGGGTCCTCTTCACTCTCCCTGCAGCCTGAGGGCCTGATTCCCTCTTCTCTGTCCCTCCCCAGTGGCTTGCCTCCCACCTGTACTCACTGCTGTTTTTCCAGCTTGTAGGAGGCTGTAAGCTCATCAAACAGCTTTCCATTCATCTCCATGAAAGTCTTGAGCACGTTGTA
Organism: Mastomys coucha; assembly: GCF_008632895.1. NCBI lineage: Eukaryota > Metazoa > Chordata > Mammalia > Rodentia > Muridae > Mastomys > Mastomys coucha. Next base: position 137,627,534 of record NW_022196904.1, read on the forward strand.
GATCAGGGACACAATGGTTCTGACAGCGAGAAGAGGTGTGAGGAGATTCAGAAAACATCACTCTGCTTGTGCCTGGTCCCAGAACACTGCCCATTCATGTCCCCGCTTTTACCTCCCTTTGACATCCCGACATTTGCTCACAACTAGGAGAGACCCCAGGGGTTGCACTAGCTGTGGTGTCTATCTCCAAAGGATAGAAAAGCTTGGGCACTCACTGATTCCAGTGCTCCTTGGACACTTGGTAGAGGGTCCCAAATACCGCAGGCAGCACAGTGTGGCAGTTGTCCTCAATGAGGCTCAGGATGTACTCATTGTTCCAGAAATACAGAGCCCGCTCTGCAACCTGGACAGGTGAGGCAGGAAAGAAGGCCCGGTAGTGACTTTTGGTCTGTTTTTGTTCCTTTTTTTTTTTTTTTTTTTTTTTTTTTTTTTTTTGAGACAGGGTTTCTCTGTATAGCCCTGGCTATCCTGGAACTCACCCTGTAGACCAGGCTGGCCTCGAACTCAGAAATCCACCTGCCTCTGCCTCCCAAGCGCTGGGATTAAAGGCGTGCGCCACCACCGCCCGGCCTGTTTTTGTTCCTTACTCTCAAACCCAGGTCCCCTAACCTCCACACACCACCCTGAGGGCTCATCTGACTCATTAGTGAAAACAAATGGGGAGGAGAAAAGGCCCTGGCTTTACAGTCAACATGGATAGACCTGACTCTTCCAGGGCCCACTGCACATGTGCGGCCTTGCAAGGCATTCAGCTTCTTAGCCTCAGCTGTCTGCTGTGAGTGGGGTAAGAACACCCATCTCCTCCAGCTGTTGTCAGAATGAAGGAAGTTCCTGTGCTTCCAAGTGTTTTAAAAATGAAATCCCAGAACAATCATGAGGAAGAGCAACCTTCCACCAGGTTATAACCTAGGAGGTTATACCTCCTAGGGATGAGAGTATAGAACAACATGGGAAACTGAACCTTCTGCCCAGAAAATGGGGGCCAACAAGAGGAGAAGGGCCCACATTCTGCAGCCCACTTTGGGTCAGTTTCCCTGGCGTGTCTACAACTATGAGCTCTTGTTCCTGTCAGGGAAACCCACTTAGACTTAGATAGGGGATTCCCAAGGCTCAAAGCCAGTGGAATACATATCTGAGGTCTGGCCCTAGGACTCCTGACCCTAAGGCCATCCATCATCTCCCCAGTATCAGGCCTAGGGCTGGAAGAGAAGCTGAGGGGAGAAGGGGTTCTGTTAGGGCAACTGAGAATCCTTGCCAAGCTGTGCCTCTGCCCTTTTCCCACCTCCCTTTGTCACATACCTGGAAATGGGGGCTGGAGACACAGCGAGCCACCTGCTTGAAGAGGGGCTCCTGGATCTTCACAAACTGGGAAGGCTCGATGACATCAAGAATCTCTTCCATCTCCCCCAGGAACATCACCTGGGGAGAGGGCAGGGCAGCAGCTCACATTCCCCTAAAGTACACACCTGCTTGCCTTCTGGAAGCTGAGCCCTCCCCACTACTGTCAGGGTTGTGAGAGCCCTTCATACCTCCTTCTGGGTGCAGGTTTTAGGCCAGTATTTGAGGAGCCCCCGGATAACCTATAGGAGGGAGAAGAAGTCAGACCCGAAGAGTGAGGGGCCCACCTCCCCTCCAAGGTACTCACATGCTCTGTCAAGGTTGCATCCTTCTCCAGGAACTGCACCACACAGTATGCCAGCTGCAGGGCCAGGGTGGAAAGAAGTAGCCAAGGTCAGGAAGGGCCAGGAGCCAAGAACTAGCTGCCTAGGACAGCCAGGCGTCTGCTCATTACTGCCTTCACACTCTTGTTCACTGAGCACTCACTGCTGCTCTGGACCTACAAGGACCCAGCTCCAAGTGCTGGACAGGCACAGGGCTGGTGTGTGAGGTCAGCGCTCACTCAGGGAGAGGATACCGACTTAGTAGAGACTCAGGGGTGAGCCAGGATCCAGTAAGTGTCAATTTGACTTCCTGGCCCCACAGTCAGCCCTGAGTGTCAGCAAATGCTTGCTGCTAGGCCAGGCCTGGGCTCACCTGAGCATGAAAAACAGATAGTGACTTGACAGAGTGCAAGGGGATCAGGACTCGAACCAGGAACTGCTTGTGCTCAGTCTTCAGGGGCAGCGCAAAGCCATTGATGATGCTTTCGGGTGGACAGAAAAGAGGAACAGGGCTCAGCCAAGCAGGCCCCTAGTCCCTTCCACCAGAAACCCCAGCTCTAGCCCATGCCCAAGGAGAATTACCTTCCTAAGATCTCCAACAGCTCAGCCACACCATTGAAGCGCTCCAGCTCATAGATGAACCTGCAGGAGAAGAGATGACAGCTCTCCATCACCCTTCCTGCCAGCAATCCTGACTCACCCCACATGGCTGTCCATCTGTCCCCACAGGTGCTCCATGCCTGGTGCCCCAAACCAGCCCCTATTGAGTCCACACCCACCTGCAAAATATCTTTCCCAGACCAGGCATCTCAGCCACGGTCAGTCCCAGCTCAGCATCTCTTCCCTGAGATAGCCCCAGCTCACTTCTTCATCTCTTCCCTGAGATAACCCCAGCTCACTTCTTCAGGTCCCTAGCACTCCTTACCTGATGGCCGCCAGCCAGCAGGCACCCAGCCTAGGTCTTTCAACTATCATGCAGTCAACCAAAGCAAAGGCAAACGCCTCTAACCTGCACTGAAGTTCTCAAAATCCCCCCAGGAAACAGGGCTTGTGAAGCCATTACAGAGACGAAGCTTGAGTCTCTGTAGCTAAAGGCTAATCACCTCAAAGTTAGTAAATGGGGAAGCTAATGGACTCTGCGCTCCTGGAGAACATGGGTCAGGTCTTCTCTATTCTATCACTGGAAACAACAGCTAATGTTTCAGAGGCCCCATCTCAGGCTAGGAGCTATGCCAGGTGCTTCGGAGGCCCATCTGGCTTCATCTGGAGAATGGCCGCACATTAGCCCAGGCAGTGTGCCCACTTCAAAGGATGAAGCAAGAGGAGAAGAACTTCAAGGACTTGCCCAAGTTCACCCAAATACTAGAACCAAACTCAAATATACAGCCCCATGGTCTCAACTACAAGGTCACAGGAGCTCCCCATGTCCATTGGATATGGTATTCAGAACATGTTTGTAAAAAGAATTTCTCCGGGTCATTATAGGCCAGGCTAATAAGGATTAGGAGATCTAGCTCCTACATCCCTCTGGGCTGCCCTGGTCTCTCTATACTACTTAACTGGCCTCTATCTTCCTATAGTATTCTCACTTGGCCTCTATTGTCTCATCTGTAAATGGGAATGAATACTTATCCTCTGCTGATTTCACAGGCTTCATATAATCAATACTACACTGTATATCCAGAACTTCATAAACAGCCCGGAAAACCCAGCAGGTCCCTTCTTCCCTGCCTCCCTCCCAGATCTCTGCTGGGCAGGCAGCGCAACGCACCGGAGGAAGATGTGGTTGCACTGTTTGCGGATGTAGGCCCGGAGACCCAGGAACTTGCCGTATACCCGATGCAAGATGGTCTTGAGGTACTCACGTTCCCGGGGGTCCTCACTGTCAAATAGCTCCAGGAGCTGCAGGACCGAGGGTCAGGGTAAGATAAAGCCAGATGTCAACCCATTTTTCCCCATCCTATCCCACGTCCCTCAGGTGGCCTGCTGTATGGTGCCACCCAGCCTGGGTTCCCCGAGTCACCATCAGGACAAACTTCTGATCCACGTATCTCTTGGCCACAGAGGGCTGGAAATCTGGACTCTCCAAGAAACGCAGGAAAAACTCATAGACCAGCTGGGGGTGGGAGACAGAGCAAACAGTGAGTTTGGCTACAACATTTCCCACTCCCTTTACCCTGCAGCCTCAACCAACACTCAGTGTCTCCCCCAGCCCTCCAATCTACTCTGAAATGCAGACCTGCTCCCTAGCCCTTCACACCTGCAGATGTGGCCACGAAGGCTCAAGGTTGGGCTCATCTTCTTCAGGGTCAAATTCGGGGTTCTCGCTGGGTGGCAGGGTCCGGAAGATATTTACTGATATCTAGTAGGGAAAAGGGAGGGATTTTTAAGAATGAGACCACAGAGACAGAAGTTTTGGAGACTCTCAAAATTCTTTATATCCCAGACAGGTAGTGAGTTTATGGCCTTCTAAGTAACTAGGATTACAGGCACACAATATCAGGCTAAGCACTTTGTTTGTTGTCTTGTTTTTTGTTTGTCAAGACAGGGTTTTATCTGTGTAACTGAGCTCTAGCTGTCCTAGAACTCTCTCTGTAGACTAGGCTGGCCTCAAACTCAGATATCTACCTGCCTCCACCTCCCAAGTGCTGGGATTAAAGGCATGCGTGCCACCATTGCCTAGCATGGCCACTTATTTTCTAAGTACAATGAGCACATGGGGCTTGAACTTGAGGCCTTGCATTGAGTTTTATCACCAGCCCTCATCCAATCCTCCTGGACTGACCTACTCCCCAGCGAGCATCTCACTCCCCTGGACAATCTTCATCTAAACACCAAGTTCATGCAAGCCCTACACCAATGGCTGGAGACCCAAGTGTGACTTGACACATCCATACATGGGTGTGATTCAGCGGTGATGGAAAGGTTGAAAGCAGTGAAGTTCCCACGTATTCAGAGCCAAAGTGTTTCTAGCCAGACTGTGAGAGAAGGTTTCATAGTCTAGCCCATGCCTGTGTCAGACCATGAAAGACAAGAGGCCTGGAGGACAGGTACCCTAGGCCCAGCTCACTCAAGTATAGGGACAACAGGGCGAGGAAATCCTGAGAGGGTGTTGGGCAGCAGTGAGACTCAGTGAGCCCAAGCTAAAGGGTATACGTTAATTCTTCCCACAGGGGTCCTAGAGGTAGACTGATAGGATTCTTGTCCACCTCCCCCAGGCTGGGCACAGTGCTTACCATGCGGATGATGTCTGGGTACACAGGCTCGATGAGGACCCCCCGGGTGCTCCCCACACACTCCACCAGCTCATTGAGGGCTGCACGCTTCACCTCCTTCCCCTTGAGATCAGCCACACAGTCCAAGAAGTCAAACATCACCCCACATTGGGCCAGTTTCCGGCTCAGCAACTCATGCAACTCAGAGGCTGGCACATCTGGGGGGAGGGACAGGGAGACCGCCTGGATCAAGCTGCCCCGGCACTGGATGGGATAGATCTCCTCATCCCTCAGACTAACTTTCCAGGAAGCCTCAGCTGCCCCCATACAACATACTCTGGTATAGCTAGCAAACAATTCTAGTCCCATCCTTCACTCCTTGGAGACTGAGGGTAGTAGGAAAGTGGTCCTCTCTTCTAATCCAGGATCAGAGACCTCATGACTTTAAAGCAAGATCACAAACCCTAGATATGCAGGCATGCACACCCCCCCCAACTGCCACTACCTCCCTCTATACATGGATCTGTGAGCCAAAAGTAGAAAGCGGGGCAGGAGTAGGGGTGGGGGGAGGATGTAGTGATCACAAGGAATCAAGCTAAGCACTTACCCCAGGACCTAGGCGCCTGGCTGGACTGATAGTAGCCTCCTGAAACCTAGGCTGTGTGCCCCACCCTTGGCCCTTGCCTGCCCCTGGCACCACTTCCAGATGCCCCACCTCCAGAGATGACAGGCCAGTCAGGCCATGCGTCAGCAGAGGCCTGGAGACTGGGGGTCAGTTCCAATGGAGTTCCTAGCCTAAAAGAGTATCCAAACTCTACCTAACAGCTGCTTCTCCCTTGGTCCTCCCCCAGCTTGCTTCCTTCGGGGCTTAGGTTCCCTGGCAACCAATGACAGCTCACCTTTGAGCAGGGGCAGTGGGGTGAGCTCTTGCTGGTTGCTCTGATAGCGGAACTGAGAAGAGCTGTGTGAGCGGCGGGGCCTGGCCCTGCGGAGGGACCGGCGGGAGAAGCCATCCACTTTGTCTGGTGGTGGCACTGGAGACAGCCCTGGGGAGGAGGGGCTTGTGGGGGTGCTCGCAGGGGGCAGCTTCGTCTCCATGACCAGTGGGCAGCACGTCAATCTTTCAGAGCCCGAGGGGCTCCTTTTGGGTCTGGAATAAGCTGAATGAGGCCGCACACACTAACTGGGACCCATCCTGTCCAGCGTGTTGGGGGTCGGGGCGGGGAGGAGGGAGGCACGACCACAGTCCTGACCCCCCCAGGGCCTCTGGCAACTGCCCAGTCCTGGGGGGGCAGGCAAGGTAGAAAGGCAATGGTTCAGGTCTTTCCTGGTGGTCCAGAGGAGTCCAGTCAGGGTTCCCACGCTGGCTCTTCTGAGAAGTCAGGTTAAAAAGGTCAGCAGGAGACACAGAGAGCAGATCGGTTCTTTCCAAAGACAGCCCGCGTTCCGCAGTTACTCCCTTACTTCCCCCCCCCCCCGCTAGACCCCAAAACAAGGGTGCAATCATGCCCCTCCCTTCTTCCAGACCCAAGCTCTAAAGTAGCCCCTCCCCAAATACGGCCTAAGGCTTCTACTCAGGATCAGGACTCTGTTTAGCATCCCCAGCTCCTTACATCTCCAGCTCCACCAATGTCTCCTGTCCCGGTGCACTCACCCAAAAAAATGAGGGTCCTGTTCTGGTGCACAGTCTTTCAGACCCTAGCATCCCTCCACATATCCCGCTCCTTCCTGGTCTCCAAACCTCAATGTGGTATTGGGGTACACACTCACTTCTCAGAAACCCAGACTTTGGTCGCCGACCCTAGAGATTGCCTCGGTGGAGGGGACGACGGTTCAAGGGTCCTTAGCGGTGGTTCCGCCGCTCGGGGCGCTGGGGCTGGGCGGCGGCGCTCCTGGGTTCGCTCCCAGGCTCTGGGGGTGCTGGAGCATGCCCCCAGCTCAGCCCCCAAAGGGGTCGGGCGCTCGGTGGGCTCTGGGCTGGGCCCCGGCAGCACGCGACCCTCGGCAGATATCTCCGGACTCAGATCCGCGCGGTGCAGCGCAGCGGGAGCCCCGGCTCGCTGCGCACCGGCACCCGCCGCCCAGCTGCTCAGGATGACATCAAGTCACCTCCCCCCTCCCGGCCCGCACCTCCCTCCGCTAGAGGGGGCTGCGTCAGGGAGGACTCGGGGCCGCTGGGAAATGTAGTTCCCACTCTGCTTAAAGGAAGCGACCGAACCTTACTGGTAACCTCGGAACAAGGGGAGGAACTCCGCACTCCCGAGAAAAGCTGAGGATTTTTAAAACCTGTAATCAAAGTGAGACAGAGTCCGGCTCAGAACTGGACTCCCGAATTCAGGAGGGGACACTGTGCAGGGAAAGAAGAGGACTCTGGTGTTGGAACCTGCTAATGCCAGGACTGTGGCAAGACAGAGTCCTAGCATGATGTGCCAGGCCCACAATTTGGTCTGAGCCATCTCTCCCTCGGGCCATCCCCACATAAGCCTCATACTCAACCTAGAATGTGGCCGGACACTTACAAAACCTCTTGAATCCGGAGTTGGAAGGGTTAACAGTCTGCTTTGCGTTAGCGCCTGCTGGGAGGTTTACTAGAGGGTCTTGGGAAATGCAGTCCATTCTCCGGGCCTGCAGTGCCCCTCCTGTCACTTACTGTCTGTGGTGACATCATGGTCTGTAGTTTAAAGGGACAGCCCTAGGATGCCAAAGCAAGGAGGGCAGAAGGTGCTTGCTACCCTGGAGCTGCCCCTGTCCTAAGACACAGGACCTTTCACCTCCTCTGGCCCCGAGATGTGCCCTGGAGAGTGGGGAGTTCTTGATCAAAACCTCGTTGCAGGGTTTCAAAGGCTCAGCAGTATTCCAAGAGTTTGACATTCTGGCCAAAAGTTCCCAGCCTGCAGTCCTGGGCTCCTTTCATAGTACCTAGACGCCAACACTCTATTCCCTACAGTGACTGTGAGATCTTTACCCCGAAGTTTTACCCGGGTGAAAAACTGGTCCGTGCTGAGCAGCAGGAGAGAGCAATGGTGTTGGGAGAAATGGGGTGCTTTTAGGTCCCATCCATGTATGGACCCTGGTGATCACTGAGTGCTGCCAAAGAAGTGCCCACCCATAGAACAGCGAACAGCAGAGGCTGTGTTAGGACACTGTCCCACCGCCCTAGAGTCTAGCTCCTCAATCGATGGATACTCAGAGACAGTACTTCCTTTGCTCAGAAATATCAGATCTTGACTTCCCGTTTTGCTCTGCTCTTCATCTGCCATCAGAACAGGAACCTCTGAACTACCACTTGGCCCGCCTCCAAGGCTCAGACATGGCTTCCCTCCCCTTACTCCCTAATAATAAGCTGGGGAAGCCAGACCGACAGAACCTCTTCTCACCAGACCAGGACCCAGAGGCCAAGCGGGGAGGAATGCCTTGCCTGTGACAGTCTGTGCTGCAGGTTTCAGGCCAGGCTCCCCGGAACCACCTGGCCGTGCCTGGAGGAGCCTAGACGATGGAGGAATACAACTAGTGGAAGAAGTGGCTTTGGGATTCTTTATTTTTGATGCTGAGGGTGAGATGTGAGGCTTCACACATGCTGGGCAAGAGCTCTATTACTGAGCTACATCCCTTACCTCAGAAGTAGAATTTAAATGAACTTTCAAACAGACGTTGAAAGATAAAGGGTTGCCGGGCAGTGCTGGCACACGCCTTTGATCCCAGTACTTTGGAGGCAGAGGCAGGCAGATTTCTGAGTTCGAGGCCAGCCTGGTGTACAGAGTGAGTTCCAGGACAGCCAGGGCTATACAGAGAAACCCTGTCTCGAAAAAAAAAAAATCATTTCTTACTCTTTTTAAACTGGGGGTGGGGGGAGCTGTTGTTTTTGTTTGTTTTTGAGACAAGGTTACTGTCCTGGAACTCACTCTGTAGACCAGGCTGACCCCAAACTCAGAGATCCACCTGCCTCTGCCTCACAAGTGCAGGGATTAAAAGTGTCACAATACCCGCTTCTTTTTAAACTCTTATTCTTAGCAAAGTTTCATTATATTTATTTATATCTTTCTGTGTGCCTGTGTCTATGTTATCCTAGCTCTCCTGGGACACACTGCTTGGAATTTGTGACTGACCCTCTTATATTTTTGGCTTCTCTTTACAATATTGAGACAAACTGTATAGATTGGAACTCATTATGCAGACCAGATTGGCCTTAAACTCACAGAGATCTGTCTGTCTCTGCCTCCTGTGCAGGGATTTAAGGTGTAGTGTGTGTGCCACTACCATGCCCTGTATGTATACTTGAATAGTTTGTGTATTTAGAGCCAGGGTCTCTTTCTGTAGCCCTGGCTTTTCCTGGAGCTCACTCTGTAGGCCAGGCTAGCCTGGAGTCCACAAAGCCATTCTCTGACTATCAAGTGCTGAGATTAAAGGTGCAGGACAAGCACTCTGTAGCTCAGACTTACCTAAAGCTCATGATAGAGCCCAGGGTGGTCGATTTACAGCCAGCCCTAAAGCTCAGGATAGAGCCCAGGCTGGTTGATTTACAGCCAGCCTTCTGCTTCTCTTTCTCAGTTGCTGGGCTGGCAGGTGTGAGCTAATATATCTACTTTATTAGTGGTAGTTAATTTTTAAAATTTATTTATAGTTGATTTTATTTATTTATTTTATTTTTTGAGAAATGGTCTCAGGTAGCCCAGACTGATCTTAGCCTTTTATTTTTATTTTTTTTAAAGATTTATTTATTGTATTTATATGAGTACACTGTAGCTCTCTTCAGACACACCAGAAGAGAGCATTGGATCCCATTACAGATGGTTGTGAGCCACCATGTGGTTGCTGGGAATTGAACTCAGGTCTTCTGGAAAAGCAGTCAGTGCTCTTAACCACTGAGCCATCTCTCCTTAGCCTTTTTATGTTGCAGAGGATAACTTTCAACTTAACCCTTGTGCCTCCACTTCCCAGTGATGCCAAATTTGTCATCACCAAGCCAAATTATGCTGGGGAGCAAACAGGGCTTCGCATATGCTAAGCAAGTGCTCTACCAACTGAGCTACATTCTTAGCCCTAATTTTGTCCAGTTGTTCCTATTATTAAATACACAGTTGATGAATATAGGACAACTCAAACCTGTCAAGGGCAGATAGAGCTCTTGATTGACTCCATAAACATTTTCAAAATGGCTACCACCATCAATCTGTCTCTTTGTTTTTTTTTTTTTTTTT
>NW_022196904.1:137638833-137640428 GCF_008632895.1 Mastomys coucha
GCTCAGACCACCAATGAACAGCTTCCTCAGCTGCTCTGGTTCCTTTGGATCATGACCCTCCTCCCCCCGGGCGGCGGCAGCGACGGCTGGGGGCGACCGGGTGGCGGTTTTACCTCCATTTTGAGACCCCAATCTGTCTCTTTGAATGGGGCCTCGCAAGCAAAGTTTCTCACTTCTCTTGGAGGCTCTCTAAAGACCCTACTACATAATGAGCTGCCATGATGCCATTGTAAAAAAAAAAAAAAAAAAGGTGAAGGATGTGAACATAAAAAAGGTGAATCAAGGACACAGCTCAGTGGGAGCACTTGTTCAGTATGTACAAGGACCTGGGTTCAAACAAAACAAAACAAAACAATCCAAACAGCAACAAATAACAAACAAATGAATAAGTAAAATAAAAATAGAATCTCCAGCCGGGCAGTGGTGGTGCATGACTTTAATCCCAGCACTTGGGAGGCAGAGGCAGGCAGATTTCTGAGTTCGAGGCCAGCCTGGTCTACAGAGTGAGTTCCAGGACAGCCAAGGCTACACAGAGAAACCCTGTCTCGAAAAAAACCAAAAACAAAACAAAACAAAAAAAAAAAAATAGAATCTCTTGTTGGGCCTGCTGTAGCATGCCTGAAGTTTCCGAACATATGATAAATAACAGCAGAGAATTAGGAGCTCAAGGCCGGGCTGGAGATATGGCTCAGCCGGTAAGAGCACCGACTGCTCTTCCAAAGGTCCTGAGGTCAAATCCCCAGCAATCCCAGCAACCACATCGTGGCTTACAACCACCCGTAATGAGATCTGACGCCCTCTTCTAGTGTGTCTGAAGACAGTTACATTGTACTTATTTATAATAAGTACATTGGGCCTGAGCCAGAGGGGGCCTACCAATTCCCAACAACCAGATGAAGGCTCCCAACTATCTGCTCATCTACATGTACTCATATACATGAAATAAATAAATCTTTAAAAAAAAAAAAGAGTTCAAGGCCAGCCTTGACTACAGTTTTTGAGCAGCTCAAACTGTCAGACTTGATCTTGAAGCTCAGAGATTAATAATTTACATTTGATTTTGGACCCTAGGAGGGTCCAAAAGGGACTGAGGTGCAAATTTTACAGACCAAAGCAAACCTGGCCTCTAGATTCTCCCAGCATCCCTCAGTTCCTTCCTGGCATACCCCACCTTCAACCTTGAGCTTTCTAGCCCAGAGGCTAGGTGGCCCTTTCCCAGGGCTCTGGCCTATAGAATCCAGACACTTTGGTCTCTCCTCCTTCTCTCTCTGCTCACTTCCCCCTCCCCCTTCCCCAGCCCCAGGCCTCAATTTTTGCTGCCAGTAAACTCACCTGAAAGCAGCTTCCCACTAAATCTGCCTTTAATATAATATAATCTGGCTTGAATTGACTCTTTTCACTGACAGCAGGGAAATAACCTGCTGATAAGAGCTGAGAAGAAGCCAGGTTTCTGCCCCAAGCCAGGATTTTTTACTTATGCCTGCCTCTACAGTGTTTGTTTGTTTGTTTTTAAGAAAAGGTCTCCCGAGGCTGTGGTGGCACACGCCTTTAATCCCAGCACTTGGGAGGCAGAGGCAGGTGGATTTCTGAGTTCA
>NW_022196904.1:137641516-137649831 GCF_008632895.1 Mastomys coucha
AAAAAAAGAAAAGAAAAAGAAATGTAAATAAAGAAAATATCTAATAAAAAAGAAAAAATTAAATAAACAAATAGAAATAGCAATAAATAAATAAGTCTTTAAAAAACATTTAAAAGAAAAAGAAGAGGGAGAAGAAGAAGGAGAAAAAAGAAAGGAAGGAAGAGGGAGATCTCCTCTCGCTCATCCAGGAAGTGGCTGTGTAGTAAAGGATGACATTAACTTTCTGATTCTCTTGCCCCCACCTCCCAAACTCTGGGATTCCAGGAGTTCACCACAATTTAGATTGGATTGATTACAGGGGTGCACCACCACTTAGTTCCTACAGTGGTGAGGACTGGGTCCAGGGAGGGCTTCTTGCTTGGTAGGCAGGTCCAGTGCCAGTGGAGCTTCTGCACCCCAGCTCTATCTGCTACAACCCTCACTGAGACAGGGTTAACCACACAGGACTCCTCCAAGCTGATCTTTAGTGTTATACTGAGTCAAAGTCCCGATCAAAACTAAAGCAGAGTCGAGGTTACTCATGAGTGTCCATACGGCTATCATTACGGAGAACTCTGTAGAACAACGGAGGGCAAACTCATTCTGTAAATGATAGGAAAGTTAACCTTTTAGGCTTTGTAGGCTACTTGTCTGAGCTCTGCCACTCAGAGAGTAGCCCTAGACTACATTTAACAGGAGAGTAGCCCTAGACTACATTTAACAGGAGAGTAGCCCTAGACTACATTTAACAGGAGAGTATCCCTAGACTACATTTAGCAATTGAGCTTGCCTGGGTCCCACTAACAGCCTATGGGCACTGAAGTGAATTTTGAGAGGCTTTGTGTGTGTGTGTGTGTCATAAATTGCTATTTGTTATTCTTCTTTCCATATGTCCCCAGCCATTTAAGAACAGAAATAGGCAGGAGCATCACCACAAGTTCAAGGCCAGCTCCCTCTGTATGGTGAGTTCCACATCAGCTAGGGAGACACAGTGAGACCTAGCCTCAGACAACAAAAACAAAAGCTTAGAAGCCATTTTTAGCATCCAGGCTGTAGGAAACAGGAGATCCCAGTTTATGGGAAGTTGAATTATTGATTTTAGGATTAGAGATATGAAAAGCCATTATTTCAGAGAGGGCCCCAGCAGACCGCAGAAGGGAGGGACCCTTAATCTCCTGCTGTGCATTCCTTAGATAGGGAGGGAAAAAAAAGACCTTCCTGGTGATGAGCTAAACAACCTTCATAATCCAATTTTCTACCTCTTAAATTGGGAACAATAGCAAACGGAATGTAAATGAGGACATGACCACTTCTAAGTATGGCTTGGGGGAAGGCAGGGCTTGCTTGCCAATGTGAGGGAGAGTACACCCACTGGGCTGGAGAGGGCTAGGGGACAGGGTATGCTGGCCAGGATGACTGTACCATGTACTTATGAGTAGGGACTGAGGGAGCCCAAGAGGCTAGCATGGACCTAGATAGATATACTTTAGGCACCAAAAACGTATGTTGATGAAAGACCCATAGTCCCTTTTGCCAGAGATAAGGAGAATGGCTCCTCTGAGCAAGTAGAAACTATCATTCCCCATCCCACCCAAGCCCACCTGTAGGGCTGGGTTTCTCTGTGTAACCTTGGCTGTCCTGGAACTCAGAGACCAGCCTGGTATATGTCCCTGAGGGAATCCTCACTTTTCTCTAAATGCCAGACTTTGGGAAAAGGAATTTATTTATTTTCTTTTTTGGTTTTTCGAGACAGGGTTTCTCTGTGTAGCCCCGGCTGTCCTGGAACTCACTCTGTAGACCAGGCTGGCCCTGAACTCAGAAATCTGCCTGCCTCTGCCTCCTAAGTGCTGGGGTTAAAGTCGTGCACCACCACCGCCTGGCAAGAAAAGGAAATTCTTGGGGACCTAACAGAATTTTTAAAAAGATAGAAACGTGTGTGTGTGTGTGTGTGTGTGTGTGTGTGTGTGTGTGTGTGTGTGTGTGATAACAGGTCTTCAATCTCAGATTTTAGAAGCAGAGGCAGATGCACCTCTGATTTCAAGGATAGCCTGGTCTAAGGAGAGTTCCAGGACAGCCAGCGCCACACAGACAAACTTTGTCTCAAAAATACGAAAAAAGAAAGAACAAGAAGGAGGAGGAAGAAAGAAAAAAAGAAAAGTGGAAACAAACAGTGCCTCTTTAGGGAGTTGTTAACAATAATGGATAAGATAAAGAGGCTACGCAGGGAGGGGTGGGGGTTTGTGGAGGCGAAACTGGGAAGGGGATAATATTTGAAATGTAAATAGATAAAATAACAAATAAAAAATGAAAAAAGATAAGCGGCTAAAAAAAGTTTTATAGGGCTGGGCGTGGTGGTGCATGCACGCTTTAAATTCCATCATAGGGAGGCAGAGGCAGGAAGATCCCTATAAGTTCGAGGCCAGCCTAGTCTACAGAGTTTCAGAACAGCCAGAATACAGAAAAGCTTGTCTCAAAAAAAAAATTATAAAATGCAAATGTGTATTTGTTGCCAAAACGCAGGCTGCAAAACTCTCACTGACTTTACTCTTCTGCTAAGCGGTCTACAAAGTTAGGTGGGCCACTGTCCCTTTAAATTCTTCCCAATCACCTAAAGAAGGTGGATTAATCAGCACATGCGCACTCTTCCTGGCCCGACTGTCGCCCTACAGTCACAGCCTTCCCGCAACTTGTAGCAAGGAGGTTAAAGGTCCTCCCACTCCGAATTTATGCGCAAGCGTCAACTACGATTGGGAGCTTTTCATCTCGCAAAGAGCCCAGTCCCTTTTTTGCTCCTCAAAGCTCCGCCTTCCGCGGCCAATCAGTGGGCCTCGCCCTTCGCAATGACCAATGGCAGTGAGCGTGGGGGCGTGGTTGGGCGTCCGGGGGCGCGGCCTGGCGCTGAGAGAAGCGGCGGGGCGAACCGGGGGCTCTAGTGAACAGCACAGCCGGACGGAGATCGCCGGCTGTCGGCCAGCGGAAGCGGCCCGGGCCCGGCGGCTCCCGAGATGTCACGATGGCTGTGGCCATGGTCGAACTGTGTGAAAGAGCGTGTCTGCCGCTACTTGCTACAGCACTACTTGGGTCACTTCTTTCAGGAGCACCTCAGCCTGGATCAGCTCAGCTTGGATCTGTACAAGGGCAGCGTTGCCCTGAGGGATATTCACCTGGAAACCTGGGTGAGGAGGCACAGCAGAGGTGGGATAGTGCGGAGAGAGGGAGCACGGACCACCGAAGGGTCCTCGCGGAAGGTTTAAGCTGGAGGACAGGCACTGTGTTTGGAGAGCCCAATGGGTCTCGATCGCCTCCGCCAGGCCCCCTGGCTGGCCCTTCACCACTTAACCAGAAGCTAGGAGAGGAGTACCTGTCTTCACCTCTCGGGGGTTTGGGGGGGGAGACAGACTAGGAAATGATGTGTTACTTGCCAAAAAAAAAAAAAAATGCCACCATCATCATACGGAGTTTGGGGGCGCTGCTTGTGGAAGGGGATCCCCGGGAGTTAGGGGAGCAGAGACATTGTGGGGAGCCGGGCAGTAACAAGAGTTAGAACTGGGGTAGTTATGTCAGGGGAGGGTTTGGGGTGTTAACAGCCCTGCCAGGGGCACCTGTAGAAAGATGTGTCCTGACCTCCTCACCCCATGATCCTGGGCATAAGGGGTGGAGATCGCCCCCGGATGTGGATGTCAACAACAGCGTCACTGCCTACTGTGTTGATCCACACCTCGTGTGACTGTTGCTGCTCTGTACTTCCTGCTTTTGGGAGAGTGGGAGGGGCCTAGCTTGGGTTTAGGGAGGGACTTGATCTCTGGCATCTCTACCTGGAGGGCAGCCCTCCAAGAAAGGTGTAGAGGTTTAGCTTCGGGCTAGCTGAGGTGGGGGATGGGAGGAGCTGGGCATGATGCTCTGGAGATCTGAGGCCTAGGGTATGGAGTCGGGCAGGAGGCTGGGGATAGCAAGTGAGGGGCACTGGCTCCAGGTTAGGGCTAGTATGGGGGTCATCCTTCTAGCTCCAGATTAGGGCTTTCTCTATTATAGCTGGCCTCTGGGTTTGCAACTTCCCTTAGGAAGAGCTAGAGGCGAGCCATGCCTTTGGGAACAAATATGGGTTGAAGAGATGGTGGTATCTCCTAATGGCCTGGTCTAAGAGGTGTCTGACCATGGCCTATTAGACAGCTCAGAAAAAGGTCCAACATCTGAGTGTTCCCCCTTTTTGCTTTCAGCCAGAATGCCTACTCAGTCCTCTCTGTTGTTCCTTTTTGGGGGGGAGTGCAGGGCACTACCTGTTTTCTAACCTCTCCCCTGACAGCACAGGCACTCACTTAAGCCCACCTCTCTCAGCAATTCACCCTGAAGCCTTACCTCAAAGGCATTCAAAGCAACTACATGGTCCAAGGACCAAGTTGAGCCCTGGGTCCCAGCCTTAGTTTTCATAGTACCTGGAGTGACTAAGACAAATGCCTAGGCCTCAGTTTCCCCGTCTATGGATGAGGAATTTTGACTCAACCCCTGCTTGCCTCCTGACTCTGGCTGTGTTTATTCATGGGCCCAGCAGGTGTTTACTGACTACCACCCAGAGCACCTGGGTTCTTAGAGAGACCAGTGACTCATGGCCTTAGGCATTCCGAGGCTGACAGGGATACAACCCCAGCACAGACATCCTCATCCTATGTCTTGAGTGTATAGCTCTACTGTGGGTCTAGTACTTGGGTCATTTGGCCTTGGGTCAATCCCTCTCCTGGACATGACACCCAGGATGTGCGTGCATTGCTTGTTGGTCCTGACTGGGTCTCTCCACTTGCTCTCATGCCTGGAATGGGCCACCATCCCATCCCCTCTGCCTGGCTGCTTCCTCTTCACTCTGGCTCATCCTTGCTGTGCTGCTTGCTGGGTTTCACGCAGGCTCTGCTCACCCCTTACTGGTACTTGATGACTGAGTCAGAGTCTGGCATTCTGAGACCCTGGCTACAACCTAGCCAGGCTGGGAGCTGAAGGCATTTCTTATCTATCTCTGCAGCCTCTGGTTACTACATAGAAGGTGCTCAGAATCTCATACATCATGTAGCACTGGTTTGCCTCTAGCTCAAAATATACAGCTTTGACCTCCTGATCTTCTGGCCTCTGATTCCCTAGTGCTAGGATTACAGATGAACCTTATCACATCCAATTGTACTCTGCATGGTGGTGGAACCCAGGGCTTAGTGCGAGTTGGGCAAGCACTCAACCGGCTGTATACCAGGCTGGCCTAGATCTTGAGACAATCCACCTACCTATGCTTCCTGAGTACTGGGACTAAAGGCATGCAGGCCACCACACCCAGCAGTAAATAGAGTTTTGAACCAAACATAAGAAGGAAACTTCTTAGCTGGCCCAAGGGGCTGAGCACTGTTTGGTGAGATGAAAACAGGTCAGGGCCTGAGGGAAAGCCTTGTAAGTAGCAGAAAGAAGGATGAGCATGCCAACGGTGCTCTCCAAGACAGTGGCTGTGCGAGACTGTGGCGGGTAGCCATAGTCGGAGTTTTGCTGAGCTGATTTACCTTGCCCCTTACCTTACCCAGTCGGTGAACGAGGTTTTGAGGTCAATGGAGTCACCACTGGAACTGGTGGAAGGCTTCGTGAGCTCCATCGAGGCAGCTGTCCCCTGGGCTGCACTTCTCACTGACCACTGCACTGTGTGTGTGTCGGGCCTTCAGCTTACCTTGCAGCCCCGCCAGGGTTCAGGTGAGAGCAGGGTAAGGCCACAGGCGGGGCAGTTGCTGGGGATGGGCCCAGGAGAGTCGGGGGGCCTTTTTCTCCTGACTCCTTGCTCCTTCCCACAGGACCAGGGGCTGCGGACGCTCAGAGTTGGGCCTCATGCATGACCACAAGCCTGCAGATGGCTCAAGAGTGCCTTCGGGAAGGGTTACCAGAACCCTCAGAACCACCACAGCCCCTGGAGGGGCTGGAAATGTTTGCACAGACCATAGAGACTGGTGAGCAGGCCCCACTGCTAGTCTGCTCTTGGGCCCTCTTATCTACAGGACAGGAGGATAGTGGTATGGGGCTACCTTCCTACCCAGACTGGCAGGAATGCCCCACCCAACTCTAGACTCTCTTCCACAGTGCTTCGGAGGATCAAGGTGACCTTCCTGAACACAGTTGTGAGGGTGGAACATTCACTGGGTGATGAGGAACGGCGCGTGGCTGTGGAGGTCCGAGTGCAGAGGTAAAGAGTGCAGGGGAATGGCAGGAGACAAATGCCTCTACCCCCTCTCCTAACCAGGCCCTAGGAAGAGACAGGCTCCACCTGGGTTGGGCATTGGTGAGATTTGGGAAGTAGGCTGTGTTGGGAGCCTGCACTGTGTATAGACGTAAAATCACTCAGATTGTAAAAACTTTGAGACTCAAAGAACCAAAGGCTAGTTGAGCCTCCAAGATGGAAGCCCAGTTCCTCAGTCCCATGTTGCTAGGACAGCTCTAAAGAGTGGGATTCTAGCCTGGGGTTGTCTCCCCTTCACTCTCCAGACTGGAGTACTGTGACGAAGCGGTGCGAGACCCGAGCCAGGCCCCACCTGTGGACGTGCACCAGCCGCCTGCCTTCCTGCACAAGCTCCTGCAGCTGAGTGGGGTCTGCCTGTACTTTGAGGAGCTGCCCTCCCAGGTGGACCCGCCACAGCCGCCTCTGCAGATCGGCAGCTGCACAGGGTACATGGAGCTCATGGTGAAGCTGAAGCAGAACGAGGCCTTCCCAGGCCCCAAGGTGAGTCCTGGAATTTAAGAATTCCACCCATGGGGCTGGAGAGATGGCTCAGTGGTTAAGAGCACTGTCGTACTGAGTTCAATTCCCAGCAAGGACATGGTGGCTCACAACCGTCTATAATGGGATTCGATGCCCTTTCCTGGTGTGTCTGAAGATAGCTACAGTGTACTAAATAAATAAGTCTAAGAAATAAAACAATAAAGTAAATAAATCTCTATAAAAAGGAAGGAAGAATGAGTTTGAGCCATGCTAGATCTATCCCTAGAAGTGTTGATTGACACCAGGCCCATGTGGGGAAGAGATGGGTATGGCCGATCATACCTATAACCCAGTATTTGGGAGCCTGACAGAAGGTTGCTTCCAGTTCAACCCCAGCCTAGGCTGCAGAGTAGTTCCGGCCCTTACAGTGAAGATAGCTGTCTTCTTGGCAACTGGAAAAACAGATTCTGAAAGATCAAGTTGGCCAAGACTATTCAACTGCTTGGCAGCAAGTTTAGCATTACAACTAGTGTCCCCAGAGTACAGGCAGGTGGGCTGCATAGAAAGGCTCCATGGCTGTCCACTTGGTCCCCAGTTGGAGGTATCGGGACAACTGGGATCCCTGCACCTACTCTTGACCCCGCATCAGCTCCAGCAGCTCCAGAAGCTGCTCAGTGCCGTCAACCTCGCAGGTGAGACTTCTGGTCACTGGGGAACAGACAGGGGCGGTCTCGATAAGCAGGCAGGCTATGCTGAAACATCTTCCCCACAGACCCTGGAGGCCTGGCTGACAAGCTGAACAAGAGTCGCCCACTAGGTGCTGAAGATTTGTGGCTCATTGAGCAAGATCTGAACCAGCAGCTGCAGGCGGGTGTTGTGGCTGAGTCCCTCAGCCTGTACCCCATCAGCAACCCCCTCAATTTGGACAGCGCAGGTGGGTGCCAGGCTCTTTCAAATTGCAGGGGCATTTGTGTCAGTGCAAACCTGTCTGTCTCTGACTGCCCCTCACCTCACCCCCAGACCTCTTCTTCTCCATGGCTGGCCTCACAAGCAGTGTGACCTCGGCTGTCTCTGAGCTCTCCGTGTATAGTGTAGACCTGGGCTCCTCTGTTCACAGCAACATGGCCTTCCACCGACCCTCAACCCCCACCCACTCAGGTGGTAAGTCACTGTCTCTCAGAGTTTATTTCAGGATCAGGGTGGACTGGAAGAAACCTCAGGACAGTGGGTGGATATAAGCAGGAGGCCCCAGCTATGCCTGTAGTCCCACCATCAGTTAAGTTCCCCAGGGTCCCAACTCACCAGTGGGAGCTGATGAGGCAATATAATGCACAGTCTAGGTTTCTTAGTGAGCGCTTTCCCCTTTCTACAGAATAAGCCTAGTAAGACCAGGCTATGTGTTTCAGTTAGTAGGTAAGTGTGTAGATCAAAGGCTGGTATGAATGCTTCATCATATCAACTGATCCTTCTAGCACCTTCAGGATTAGACTGAGCCTTGTCCCAGAATCTGGCACACAAAGAGTGAACTTACCCTTCTAGACCCATGTGATACAACAGATTTAGCATCCCACAGTCCAGCTCAGCCAGACTTTATTATTTCTTTCTTTTTTTTTTTTTTTTTTTT
>NW_022196904.1:137650067-137661761 GCF_008632895.1 Mastomys coucha
AAAAAAAAAAAGGAAACTATAGTTTTTTTCAGACAGGGTTTCTCTGTGTAGCCCTGGCTGTCCTGGGATTCATTCTGTAGACCAGGCTGGCTTTGAACTCACTCTGTAGACCAGGCTGGCCTGGAACTCACTCTGTAGACCAGGCTCAAGAACTCAGAGATCTTCCTGCCTCTGCCTCCCAAGTGCTGGGACTAAAGGCATGTGCCACCATGCCCAGTCTAGCCAGGGTTTCTTCAACCCTTGCTCAGTGGCCAACTGTGACTGTACTAAGATACCATGGAGCCCCTGTTGAAGCCTCTGTCCCCTCAGGCAAAGCAGCCCCGACTCCCCTTCTGGACACCATGCGCCCCGACTCACTGGTGAAGATGACCTTGGGAGGTGTGAGCCTGACCTTGCTTCAGACAGCTTCCCCATCTTCAGGACCACCCGACCTCACCACCCACTTTTTTGCTGAGTTCGATGCTGCCAAAGATGGGCCCTTCGGCTCCCGGGACTTCTCCCACCTCCGGCCGCGCTTCCAGAGGGCCTGCCCTTGTAGCCATGTCCGGTACACACCACAGCCCAAGCCTGGGACTTACATGGGATACCCAAAGCCCGTGACCCACCCCCTGAAGCTTGTATTCTTTCCCACAGGCTAACGGGCACAGCTGTGCAGCTGTCCTGGGAGCTTCGCACAGGTGGGCACAGCCGGAGAACAAGCACCACTGAAATGCACTTCGGACAGCTGGAGGTGCTGGAGTGCCTGTGGCCCAGGGCCGCCTCAGAGCCAGAGTACACCGAGGTGAGGGCAGAGGAAGGGTCTGGGATCTGGTGGGTGTCAGGGCCAATTTGACCTTGTTTGCCTTGTGTTTCCCTCGAAGATCCTGAGCTTCCCCAGTCACTCTGGCTCCAAAGCCTCCGCTCGACCCTGCGCCCATCTGCGCCACACACAAACCCTTCGCCGGGTGCTCAAGGTAAGCCAGAGTGCTGGCTGCTCTAGCCAGGCTGCATCTCCCTCCAGGGGCTCTGGCAGACATATCCCTATTCTGACCTTGCAGTGACCTTGCAGTGACTGTGGCCTGCTTTTCCTTTCCCTGCCTCTGTTGAACCACTTAAGGTTGACAAAACCACGTGTTTACCCACTGCCAGCATGATGTGGGTGTGGTGGCACAGGCCGTGTAGGCCCAGCATAAGACAAGTTGAAGGCCTGCCTGAGCTACAGAATGAGTTCAAGGCCAGCCAACTTACGTCAATTTAATGAATTCCTGTATTGAAATAAAAAGTAATAAAGGAGCTGGGGCAGTGGTGCTGTGGTCCCTGTCACTGCAGGGTGTTTAAAGCCCTTCTATCTCTGCTGTGGCTCCTAACCCAGCTCCCTCCCACCACTGGGAAACCTAGGAACTTTGGTTTATGGAAGCTGCTTCCTACCCTGTCCTCACTCACCCTTGCTGACCTATTCACATTACCCCTGACTAGAGCCGGTCCCGGCGCTCCACTGCCTGCCATTGTCACTCAGAACTGTCCCTGGACCTGGCGGACTTCCAAGCTGATGTGGAGCTGGGGTCCCTGGACCGCCTTGCTGCCTTGCTCCATCAAATCACCACACCCTCTGAGCCACCTGCTGGCCTACTAGTGAGATGCCCTGCTGGTTCTATGCTGGGGTGGGAAGTGGGCACTTAGGCTCTGTCAGTCCCCTGTGGCAGCTCTGACCCCCAGCCTTTCCACAGACAGAGCCCCCACAGGCCACTGAGCAGCAGACAGTGTTTCGTCTCTCAGCACCCCGGGCTACCCTGAGGCTACGCTTCCCCATCCCAGACCTACGGCCTGAACGGGACCCCTGGGCTGGTCAGGCTGTGCGGGCTGAGCAGCTGCGGTTGGAGCTGAGTGAGCCCCAGTTCCGCTCAGAGCTCAACAGTGGGCCTGGCCCCCCAGCTCCTACCCGCTTGGAACTTACTTGTTCAGACCTGCAAGGTAATCTTGTCCAGGGACTAGCTGGGGTGGGCACCAGGACAGGCGAAGAGGCCTTGATGAGCAATGGTGAGGAAAAAGGAAGAGGCAGCCATGAGGTTCTGTCCTTTCTGTCCCCTCCAGGAATCTACGAAGATGGAGAGAAGCCACCAGTCCCCTGCCTGCGGGTCTCCAAAGCTCTGGATCCCAAGAGTACTGAGGCCAAGTACTTTCTACCTCAGTAAGTGGAATGCTGGAAGGGCGGCTGGAGAGGAGAGATGTATTCGTGTTGGTGGCAGGGCACCAATAGGCCTGTGTCCTGGCAGGGTAGTGGTGACCCTGAACCCCCAGTCCAGTGGCACACAGTGGGAGACAGCCTCTGAGAAAGGCCGGGATCTAGAGCTGTCCACCGAGAGTCCATGTGAGCTACAGCAGCCTGAGCCCTCGCCCTTCTCCTCCAAGCGGACCATGTACGAGACTGAGGAAGTAAGGCCCCCGACTTTTCCATGGTGGGCGCCATTTATGGGACTGAGCTGTGGCAAGGGCCCCACAGCTGAGAGGAGCATCTCCTCTTCTGGGTAACAAGGGACTGTGAAGCACCCATGCCTGCCCAGGGGTAGGGAGGGAAGTCCACGAGAATAGGCTCTTCAGTACCAAGGTCAGCATCTTGGCTTCATCAGCACCTAACACAATAATATACTTGGGTCTCAGGATCCTCCTCTGATGTAGACAGGTGTTGGGGTTCAGTGTGAGGCAGCGAATGGCCTGGGGCAGGACACCTGGCATCCTAGACATGCTTGCTCCCTGGTGGCTTGTGTGTTTCCCCCTGAAACTGCTGTCTTGAAGATTACAGGGATTCACATTCATGAAGTCTTTAGGGTAGGGAGGGGATTTTTGGGTACTCTGTCCCAGATAAACAAAAGCCACCCTGGGAGAGAAAGACTCGGATAGATGGATGGATGCCAAGATCTTCAATGTGAAGCCAGAAACAGGACAAAGCTGACCTTTCTTACCTGTGTAGATGGTGATCCCTGGAGACCCTGAGGAGATGAGGACATTCCAGAGCCGGACGCTGGCACTGTCCCGCTGTACCCTGGATGTGATCATGCCCAGTGCCCACATCTTCCTGCCCAGCAAGGAAATCTACGAAAGCATCTATAACAGGTAGAGACATGAGGCAGAGCTGAGCTGGGCTGGGCTGGGCTGGAGGTGCTGTCCTCTGACCTCTGCTGTTGCTGCTCTCCTGTCAGGATCAACAACGACCTGCTCATGTGGGAGCCTGCCGACTTGCTTCCCACATCCACTGCTGCTGCTCGGCCACCTGGCTCTTCGGGGTTCAAGATGTGCAAGTCAGCCTTCAAGCTAGGTATTAAAAGAACATTGGCTGGACGGGAAGGGGTAGTGCAGGTCTGGTGGGGCAGGGCCTTCCCTCCACGTCTCCTTCCCACCCAGCCACCCTCTTCACTCAGACTCGGATTCGGATGAAGACGACACCCAGTTCTTCTCGATGGCATCAGGTGTCTCCCAGACTCCTGCCTCGGAACCTTCCCATCGTCTGTCCCAGAGTACCTTCTCCACACTGGTGACAGTGCTAAAGGGTCGGATCACTGTGCTCTGTGAGGCTAAGGTGAGGCAGCCCAGAGCAGGTGAGCTTCCAACTCCAGAGTTCCCCTTGTAGAGCTACACAAGCCTGCTAGCTTCAAGTTAGGAACCAGGAGAGCAGAAAGCTTAAAGGGCCAGCAGCACCCATTGCCACAGTCTGCCTCCCCACTCAGACTACCCATCAACCCCTATAGCTGTCAGCCACTTCCCAGGCTTTTCTCTGTAAAAGCACGAGGCGGCCCAGAGCAGCTGGCTCTTCCCCTTCAGTAAGAAGCGCATGGTGCAGACCTCTGGTATTA
Source organism: Mastomys coucha (assembly GCF_008632895.1). Classification (NCBI taxonomy): domain Eukaryota; kingdom Metazoa; phylum Chordata; class Mammalia; order Rodentia; family Muridae; genus Mastomys; species Mastomys coucha. The sequence continues at coordinate 137,653,895 of NW_022196904.1, forward strand.
TCTGGAAGGGACTGGGGCTGCCTCAGGACAGGATGTTAAGGTGGCAGGGATGCTAGATGCAGCAGTGAAACTGAGCGTGTGCACATCTGCAGGATGAGACGGGGAAGCGGCTGGATGGCACTCACGGGGAGCTGGTACTAGACGTGGAGCAAGGCACCATCTTCAGCGTAGCCCAGTACCGAGGCCAACCAGGGCTTGGCTACTTCTGCCTGGAAGCTGAAAAGGCAACACTCTACCATCGAGGTGTGGGGACCACTGCAGCTTACATCAAGCCGGGCAGAGGGGTTTCAGGAGGGCTCTGTGGCGGGAGCAGCCTCAACTGGACTCGATTTTTTTTTTTTTCTCAGCGGCCATTGAGGACTACCCACTGCCCAATCACTTGGAAGTACCCAGCTTTGCTCCCCCAGCTCAGCTGGCTCCAACCATCTATCCATCAGAGGAAGGGGTGACTGAGCGGGGAACCTTGGGCCGCAAGGGCCAGGGTCCCCCCATGCTGTCTGCAGCTGTCCGCATCCACCTGGACCCCCACAAGAATGTCAAGGTACAGGTTGCTCTGCTGTTCATCCACGTGTGTGACCTAGGCACCTTCCTCCTTGGCACACTGGAGCTGGGCCCCCACCCTCCTGACTAAACTGCACTTGCCTCCTCAGGAATTTTTGGTGACAGTACGGCTGCACAAAGCCACTCTACGCCACTACATGGCCCTCCCTGAACAGAGCTGGCACTCTCAGGTGAGCAAAGGTACCTGGGAAGTCACATTATCATCCTGTAACTGCGAACTGACTTGGGCAAGCAGGTGGGGTGAGGAGACCAGTGTGAAAAATATGAGCTGGACTGGAGCTGACCTTGGCCAGAGCTCCTGATAAGGGTGTGGTGACAGCTGGTAGGCAACAGGTGGGGTGCCAGCTGGGATGGTCTGGACTGGAAGGTACTAGAAGAGGTCACCCTGTCCCCTCCCCAACCTTCCCTCTGGCCTGTGTAGCTCCTGGACTTCTTGGATGTACTGGATGACCCTGTGCTGGGGTACCTGCCCCCAACAGTTATCACTATTCTGCACACACACCTCTTCTCCTGTGCTGTGGACTACAGGTACCAGGTGGGGGGCCAGGGGCAGCAGGGTCAGGGGCCAGCCTCATGTGTTAAGAAGCCTGCTCCAGCCCAAGTCTGCCCCTCAGGCCCCTCTACCTCCCTGTGCGCGTCCTGGTCACTGCTGAGACCTTCACCCTCTCCAGCAACATTGTCATGGACACCTCCACCTTCCTGCTCAGGTATGCAGGCTGCCCCTAGGCCTGGTCCATCCCACTGCCAGCTGGGCTGCAGCTGACTTCCTGCTGCCTGTCTACCCAGGACCCCATGTTCTCATATGTCCTCAGGGATGTGAGTTGTCTCCACTTCCACCCAAAATCAGTCTTGTATCCTCACTCTGATAGTTCTACAAAGCATACAAAAGGACAGAAAACTGGAACACAGTGCCTAACTAAATGCAACCTGGCATGGGGTTCAGCTCCACGTAGCACCAGCAAGGAAGAAGAGAGCTATGCCTACTGTGAACATAATTTTAAAAGCTGGCAGTGGTGGAGTAGTTGTGTGATCCCAGCTTCTTGTGAAGTTGAAGCTAGAGAATCCTGCCTGGATAACAGTAAGACTGTCTCAAAAAGTTAAAAGAGATGTAGCTCAGGCTAGACCATGTACCTGCCCTGTGTTCAATCCCTAGGACTAGATGGATGGATGTATAAATAGAGAGACCATGCTGTAGGGGGATGGGAAAGGGTACCTCCATGCACTGAGAAGTACAAGTTCTATAAGAGAATTAGGAATGTTTTGAGTGAGTAGTGTCGGCCGGGTCATCCTCCCCCAGAGCCCAGGCCCCCGTGTCTACCCGTGTCCCCTATGCCGGGTCTGACAAGGCCTCAGTCAGCACTGCAGCTTATTAGGCACTTGGAACCTCTCTGCCCATCACCTCCAGTACCCCTTCCACCCCTTTGCCCAGCTACCACTGAACTGCCACCTGCAGTGGCTCCCGGGCCCTTCTCAGCCCTGTTCCCCACCAGGTTCATCCTCGATGACTCCGCTTTGTACCTGTCTGACAAGTGTGAGGTGGAGAGCCTGGATCTGCGGCGAGGTGGGCAGGGCCTGGGTCGGGCTCCCCCCACACTGAGGTTATCACCCAGGCCTATTCTTAGCTACACATATATGCATGTGTGTGCGCACGTCCACACAGCTATACCGCGAATTCTTCCCTTGGTGATGGGTAGGGCAGGGGCAGGGTGGACAGAGACCATGAGAACCTTTCTTCTGCACTCTGCCTCAGATTATGTCTGCGTCCTGGACATTGACCTCCTGGAGCTTGTAATCAAAACCTGGAAGGGCAGCACCGAGAGCAGACTGGTAAGTTTGAGGCCACCAGGAGAACCCGCACCTTGCCAGGCTGTACTAGTGTTCCTCCGAGGAAGGGCCATATCCCTGTGAGTGTCCTTCCAACCCACTGAGGGCAATAGATGGCACCTGCAGGCAAGACAGAGGTGGTCCAGGGAAACCGCCACCGTGGAGCCCAGATCTTCTCATCTTTGTGATGAGATAATAGTTCCTGCATCACTAGGCTGCAGTTGGGCAGGGATGGGTGGTGAGCCGTACTCCATCAGTCTGGAATGTCTACATATTTGGGTGGTGAGGTACTGCCTCAGCTGACCAGACAAGGGACTATCCCCTTGCTCTCCCTCCATCCATGTGGGAGACAGCTGAGATGCCCTGTGGGAAGAGGAGCCTGGTTTGTGGTGTCTCCTGTGCCAATGCCGTGCCCACCGCCCGCAGAGCCAGCCACTGTTCGAGCTGCGCTGCTCCAACAATGTGGTGCATGTGCACAGCTGTGCTGACTCCTGCGCCCTGCTGGTCAACCTGCTCCAATACCTAACCAGCTCGGGCGACCTGCACCCCCCACCCCGGCCCCCCAGCCCTACGGAGATCGCCGGACAAAAGGTAAAGGTGAGGCCTGTCCACAAAGGCTACCAGAGCTCGGCCAGGCCCTCTCTTTACACATATATACTCAAGGCCTGGATTGGAGGACCCGGAGCCACCCCTCCCTCTGGTGCTCACTCCTGCTCCTTCCCTTTCCGGACCCAGCTCTCGGAGAGCCCTGCCTCCTTGCCCTCATGCCTACCAGTGGAGACAGCCCTCATCAACCAGCGAGACCTGACTGATGCCCTTCTGGACACTGAACGGCGTAGCCTGCGGGAGCTGGCCCAGTCATCGGGTCCGTGAGGGTGCCCCTAGGGATAGCAGGCCCAAGCAGGTCCCTTCAGCCACTTCTCACACTGGTCTCTGTCTCCCACAGGTGGCCCACTTCCTCAGGCCTCTCCCATCTCCGTCTATCTGTTCCCAGGTGAACGGAGTGGGGCCCAGGCCCCTTTGCCGCCTCCTGGGGGCTGTTCTCATACCTTGGCTTCTAAGGCAAAGGAACATGAGAATGAAGAGGAAGGGGATGGAGACACCCTGGACAGCGATGAGTTCTGCATCCTTGATGCCCCTGGCCTAGGCATTGCGGTGTGTGTTGGGATGGGAGCTCTTGGGTGGGAGAAGCAGCCTTGGCTCTTGACTCAAAGGAACAGATGAGACAGTCCAGACAAGGAGACAAGTATGTTACACTGAGACAGGAGGATAGAGGAAGCGGGGGCAGTTAGCAGAAAGGAGGGCCATGTAACTACAAAGGCTGTGCAGTGCAATCAATGTCCAAGCTCACGGAAGCTCAGGTGACAGGCCCAGCAAGAGGCTCCTGGATAGGCTGCTCGGACACTGGCACTGGGCTGGTAGTCTGGGAGGGCCATTTTTGTTAAAGGGGAGACATGAAGGTGGGTGCTGGGGCTGGGCATGTTGGCACATGTCTTTTCTCTGCTCTTTCCTGGCAGCCCCGAGACGGGGAGCCCATCGTGACACAGCTGCATCCAGGCCCCATCATCGTGCATGATGGTCACTTCTCCCAGCCCCTGGGAAGCACTGACCTGTTGCGTGCGCCTGCCCACTTCCCAGTGCCCAGCAGCCGTGTGGTACTTCGGGAGGTCTCCTTCATCTGGCACCTCTATGGGGGTAGAGACTTTGGCCTTCACCCCACTTACAGGTTAGAGGCCTATATGTAGCAGCTGGTGGGATTAGGATCTGGGTGTAGCCTAGCTGTGACCTCAAGCCTCATGCATCACCCACCCTGACTTTGAGTTCTTCCTCACCCTCGGGGGTCTCCTGCCCTAGGCTAGAAGGCCTGTGCTGAGGCTTCCTCAGAGTCCGCTTGTCCCTGGGTGTCTTTTTCACAGAGCAAGAGTAGGCCTCAGTGGCCCCAGGGTATCACCTTCCCGATCCTCTGGTCCTAACCGGCCCCAGAACTCCTGGCGTACCCAGGGTGGCATTGGACGGCAACACCAGGTCCTCATGGAGATCCAGCTCAGCAAAGTAAGTGGCTAAGCCAGGGTAAACACTTAAGTGAGGCTAAGAGAGTCGTCCAAAGGGTTTGAGCCCAAAAGGGTGTTTCTTAGAGCAGCCACTCTGGGGCTGAGGAGGCACGGAGACAGATGACAGGATACTCCAAGCTGTTGGTAGTCAGGAGGGCTCAAGACACCACATCCTAGGAGGTAGAAGCCAGAGGACTCAAAAAGAAGCTTGATGAGACAGGTGGGGCCTGCAGGGTCGGAGCCAGTGAGTCCCAGTGAGAAGTCAAGGCCCTTGTAGGACAGAGCACAGAGCATGTCCCCTGTGGTCTGTGGAGCACAGTTTAAGAGAGGCTGGGGCCACCCTGGGTGGAGAGAAGGAATTTCTTCGAGACAATGAGGTATGGAAGGGGCGTCCTCAGTGTCTCACAAGGTGGGCTCTGCACTTTCAGTGGAGCAAAAGCTGTGGGAGGCTTGGGTGGGGGGTGGGTTTGGGCAGGCCTAGTTCAGTAGGGCTAGATTGGTGGCAATAGGTTCAGCTGGGTCAGTGTCCAAGCATTTCCCATCCACGGTGGGACAGGGACAGGAAGATTCTTTGGGAAGGAAGGGATCTCAACCAGACCTCCCCGTCCCTCTTGGGCCTGGCTCCCAACTCAGGCCTCATCTACCCACAGGTGAGCTTCCAACATGAAGTGTACCCAGAAGAGTCAGCCATAGTTGGGGGCCTGGGCCAGGAGCTGGATGAGCGACCACTGTCCCGTCAGGTGCTCATTGTTCAGGAGCTAGAGATCCGAGACCGGCTGGCCACCTCCAAGATCAACAAGTTCCTTCATTTGCACACGAGTGAACGGCTGCCACGGCGCACACACTCCAACATGGTAAGAGTGCACCTGAGCCAGGTGGTGGTGGCACACGCCTTTAATCCCAGCACTGGGAAGGCAGAGGCAGGCGGATTTCTGAGTTCGAGGCCAGCCTGGTCTACAGAGTGAGTTCCAGGACAGCCAGGGCTACACAGAGAAACCCTGTCTCGGAAAAAAAAAAAAAAGAGTGCACCTGGGTGTGCAGCCTCTTTCCCACAGTCCCCCTGAAGGTGTGTGTGGAGGACAGGGTTGATGGCAGTCAGGAGTGGGGATCCCCAGGCCCAGCAGACACCCGTTTATCCCCTGCCCTCAGCTTACCATCAAGGCACTGCATGTGGCTCCCACCAGCAGCGTAGGAGGGCCAGAATGCTGTCTTCGAGTCTCCATGATGCCTCTGAGGCTCAATGTGGACCAGGTGAGTAGATCGTTGTCACAAGGCTGAGCCCAGCCTGAGCCCTTCCCCAGTGCTAGGCCCTGGACGTGACCCAGAACTCTCCCTACAGGACGCCCTCTTCTTCCTCAAGGACTTTTTCACCAGCCTAGCAGCCAGCATCAACCCCATGGTCCCAGGGGATACTTCCGAGGGTAAGAGACCAGGCCAGGGAGGGGAGTCTAGATCCTGGGTGCCCCATGTCCCCTGATCCATCCTTGACCTGGGATCTTTCTGCCTGAAGCTCCCCGAGAGACCCACAGCCGGCCCAGCAGCCCCCAGGAGGGGCAGTCTGAGGACACAGAGACAGCCAGCAGCCCACAGGATGCTCCAGGCAGTAGCCACAGCTCCTCTGACCAGCAGCCCATCTACTTCAGGTAGGGTAGAGGTGCTCTGGGCCAGGCTGTCTGAAAACCCTGCCAGTGACCAGGTTAAAGACTGAAGGGTCTCCTCTCCCTTCTCTCCCCTTCAGGGAGTTCCGCTTCACCTCTGAGGTGCCCATCTGCCTGGATTACCATGGCAAGCATGTCACTGTGGACCAGGTGGTGAGTGCTTCCATCAGGCAGGCTGTGTGAGCTACTCTCTGAGTCCAATGTCTGGGACCAGGATTTACAATGGGTATCCCAAAACATAGCCACACACCCTCTTCTCCTTCACAACAGGGCACTTTCATGGGACTCCTAATTGGCCTGGCCCAGCTCAACTGCTCCGAGCTGAAGCTCAAGAGGCTTTGCTGCCGGCATGGGTGAGCTCCCAGCCCCTTTGGGGAGAGTCTTCAGCCTTCCCTCTGCCATTTCTCAGGGGTTGTATGGCCTTGGCCAAATCCTCACTCTTCTCAGGCCTTGGTTTCTCCTCTGTGGTAGGCTTTTGTTGTTCCACAGCACTGGGTAAAACCCTGGGGTGAATAGGTGCTCACACTTCTTGTCTTAGAGGTACCTAGTCACACTGCCCCTGGGCCCTGTGTCTCTCTTCCATGTCATCCTTCCAGGCTCCTGGGTGTGGACAAGGTGCTCTGCTATGCCCTCCATGAATGGCTGCAGGACATCCGCAAGAACCAGCTGCCTGGCCTGCTGGGAGGCGTGGGTCCCATGCATTCAGTTGTGCAGCTCTGTGAGTGTGGCCTTGAATTCTGTTTTGTTTGGTTGGGGGTTTTTACAGAACAAATAGATCAAGGGGAGTAAGGGAAGCTCCCAAAGTGGGAGGGGTTCCAAGGGAAGACTAACCTTTTTGAAGTATTTATTTTGTGTGAGCACGGCGGGGGGGTGCATGCGTGCTGTAGAGTACATGCACACAAACATCAGAGGGCGGCTTACGGATCCTCTCCTCACACGCTGCAAGCCCTCAATATTGAACTCAGACCAGCAGACCTGGCAGCAAGCCTACCTGCTGGGCCATCCTGCTGCCTACTTTTTTTTTTAAAGATTTATTTTATTTATGTATATGAGCACACTGTAGCTGTACAGATAGTTGTAAGCCTTCATCTGGTTGTTGGGAACTGACTTTTAGGACCTCTGCTCGCTCCGGTTGGCCCCGCTTGATCCTATTAGCTCTGCCAGCCCAAAGATTTATTTATTATTATACATAAGTACACTGTAGCTGTCTTCAGATGCACTAGAAGAGGGCATCAGATCTCATTTCTGGTGCTTGTGAGCCAACATGTGGTTGCTAGGATTTGATCTCAGGACCTTTGGAAGAGCAGTCAGTGCTCTTACTTGCTGAGCCATCTCACCAGCCCTTATTTTTTTTTTTTAAGATTTATTTTATGTATATGAGTACACTGTAGCTATACAGATGGCCATGAGCCATCATGTATGTGGCTGCTGGGAAATGAACTCAGAACCCTTGCTGGCCCTGCTCACTCCAGCCCCGCCCCGCTTCACTGTAGCTGTCTTCAAACCAGAAGAGGACATCCAATCTCATTACGGGTGGTTGTGAGCCACCATGTGGTTGCTGGGATCCGAACTCAGGACCTTCAGAAGAGCAGTCAGTGCTCTTACCCGCTGAGCCATCTCGCCAGCTCAATTTTTTTTTTTTTAAACTAGAGTCTCACTATGTCTGTCCTGGAACTCACTATTCCCGGACTCATAAGAGTCCACCTGCTTCTGCCTTCCAGGTGCTGGGATTGCAGGGCACTGGCACCCTTTTTATTTTTTATTATTTTTTTT
>NW_022196904.1:137661950-137678310 GCF_008632895.1 Mastomys coucha
CTCAGAAATCCGCCTGCCTCTGCCTCCCAAGTGCTGGGATTAAAGGCATGTGCCACCACTGCCCAGTTGTCACCCTTTTTATTTTTGAGCCAGCTTTACGTAGCCCAGACTGGCATCACAGGCATGTGACGGCACACCTGGCCTGTGCTGTCAAGCCTAAGGACTTTCAAAATTGCACTTGGATGCCAGGTTCTATGCCATGTGCTTGTAATCCAAGCACCAGGGAAGCACAGGCAAGGGGATTGCTTTTTAGTTCAAGAACACAAAAGCAACCAGAATAGGGACCAGGCTAGGCCAGGGAAAGCTACTTAGCAAGATTAAGGGCTGGAGAGATGGCTCAGTGGTTAAGAGCACCTACTGCTCTTCCTAAGGTCCGAAGGTCCTAAGTTCAAATCCCAGCAACCACATGGTGACTCTCAACCATCCATAATGAGATCTGATGCCCTCCTCTGGTGTGTCTGATGTCAGCTACAGTGTAGTTACATATAACAAAAAATAAATCTTCGAAAAAAAAAAAGATGCTTAAAATATAAGGGAAAAGAAACTGGATTGGTGGCGCAGGTGCAGGCGCAGGCCTTTAATCCCAGCATTTGGGAAGCAGAGGCAGGCAGATCTCTGAGTTCGAGGATAGCTTGATTTACGGAATAAGTTCCAGGACAGCCAGGGCAGTTACACAATGAAACTCTGTCTCAAGAATAGGAAGAAGGGGGCTGGTGAGGTGGCTCAGTAGTTAAGAGTACTGATTGCTCTTCCGAAGGTCCTGAGTTCAAATCCCAGCAACCACATGGTGGCTCAGAACCATCTGTAATGGGATCTGATGCCCTCTACTGGAGTGTCTAAAGACAGCTACAGTGTATTTACATATAATAAATAAATCTTAAAAAAAAAAAAATAGGAAGAAGGAAGGAAAGAAGGAAAAGAAACTGGATTGGGAAAGGAGTAAGGGGGAGTAAGGGCCCTTGGCAGAGAAGAAAGGCCAGGGCAAGCTTGGCATCTCTGATAATCCTGTCCTCCAGTCCAAGGGTTCCGGGACCTGCTGTGGCTACCCATTGAGCAGTACAGAAAAGATGGCCGCCTCATTCGGGGGCTGCAGCGTGGGGCTGCCTCCTTTGGGTCATCCACAGCCTCTGCTGCTCTGGAACTGAGCAACAGGCTGGTCCAGGCCATCCAGGTGAGTGCAGGGCTGGAACAGGAAATAGGTACCTTCATCCCCAGGCTCCTGACTCTGTATGCACAGTTCCACTGAAAGCTGGTACCTGAAAAGGCTGGGTGCAGTTAAAGGCCACATGACATGGAGGCAGGTCCATCAGAGCCAACCGTATTTCCATGCTCCCAGCTACCTGGTGATGTGTATAATGAGCAGATGCACAAACCTATCGTGGTTAGTTCTCCCAGGTTCTGTACTTTACTGGGCCCCAGAAGCCACCCCCTACCAAAGCCCTGGTCTTCAGGGAAGTGACTGAGTCTTGGGGTAGGGCTAGGTGTGACTACAGGCATGTGGGAACACTCATCAAGAGAGCTTTGAGCTCAGCCCTCAGGGAAGGGCCAGGATTCCAGGGGTCTACAGTGGGGGAGCTTCATTTGGATGGGAAAGAGAACACAGAGGCCAGAGAGGTGGTGGGCAGAGGGCAGTCTTATTTTGGTAACTCTTGTCTGTACAGGGATGCCCTCTAGTGGGGAACTAGACAGCTCAGGCGAGTGTCAGCATGGGCAGCCTAGGTGTGAGGCCCACAGGAAAGTTTCCTAGTGCCTTCAACCACAGCCATCTCACCAAGCCCAAAAGGTTGTTCCTCCTCCTCCTCCTCCTCTTTCGCTTCCTCCTCTTCCTTCTTTTCTCTTCCTCCTCCTCTTGTCTTTTAATTTGCTTATTTATTCTTTGTGTGTGTACCATGGCTTGTATTTGAAGTCAGACAATTTTGGGGACTCAGTCCTCTCTACCATGTAGGTCTCCGGGGTTGGGGATTGATTTCAGGTCACCTCATAGCAAATGCCTTGACCTTTGGAGCCATCTTACCAGCCCTGGAAGGGTTGTAAATAATCCTCTTAAGGAGGTCCTTTGAAGAGGTGGAGAGGTAGTTCAGCAGTTCAGACTGATGCTGCTCTTGCAGAGGCTCGGGGTTCAGTTCCTAGCACTTTATGGGTGGCTAGAACTCCAGCTCCAAAGGATCTAGTGCCCTCTTCTGGCCTCCAGGGGCACTGCAGTCACATGAAATCACATGGAAGGGAAGAGGAGTGGGAGGAGGCAAAGACTGGTTGGGACAGGGAATAGGTATGCTGAAGGAGGTCTGGTCTGCAAGGCAAAGGTCACCTGGTGTCATCATCCAACTCTGGTGTCCTTCAGGCTACAGCTGAGACAGTATATGACATCCTGTCCCCCGCGGCTCCCATCTCCCGATCCCTACAAGACAAGCGTTCTTCACGGAAACTACGCAGAGGTCAACAACCTGCTGACCTCCGGGAAGGCATGGCTAAGGCTTATGATGCTGTCCGAGAGGTGAGAACCACCCTAGACCCACTTCCAGGTGCCTCCATCCCCACCCCTCACTTATTGACCTCTGACCTCCACAGGGTATCCTGGATACAGCTCAAACCATCTGTGATGTGGCATCAAGGGGCCATGAGCAGAAGGGCCTGACAGGTGCCGTGGGAGGCGTGATCCGACAGCTCCCCCCAACTGTGGTAAAACCAATAATTGTGGCGACAGAGGCAACATCCAACGTGCTAGGGGGCATGCGCAACCAGATCCTTCCAGATGCGCACAAGGACCATGCTCTCAAGTGGCGACTGGAGGAGGCCCAGGACTGACTGCAGGCACCCAAGATCCACCCACTGTCCCAACATGCCCACCGTGTCCAGCCAGCCACAGTGGTGCCACCAGCTCCCTGTTTTCCTGATTGCTGTGACCCACAGCTAGGCCACCGGGCCCTTCAAAAGATGGCCACTGTGAAGGATACCTGCCCAGCCTGCTTGTTGCCAATTGGCCGAGAGAGTGGGGCCTCCCGGCTTCGGGGCCTCTGCCCTGTCTGTGCACTTTCGTGTGGGGAGAAAGGACATTGCTCCTCCCTGCTACCTGGGCCCACACTGCTGCCTTGTTCCAGAATGAGGATGGAGGCTTTTGGACCCATGGACCCCACTCAGCCAAGTGTCTCTCCGTGTCTCATGGGGAGGTGGGGGATAGATGCCATGTTGGTCGGTGTATTTCTAAGATCTCTGAGCGTGTGGGTTAGTGTCTGCATGAAGTGGAATAAACTTGCCCACCGCCAGCCCAGGCCTCTTCCAGGTTCTCTGTACCTGTGAGGCCCCAATCTGTCCCGCTCTGCATAAACCTTGACCTACCACTTCCCACCTGCACGCAGTATCACACCTGCTGCCACCAGGAGGCACCACACTTCACCCTCTGCCTTCTGATGCAAACCAGCTTTGGGCTCTTCCACTTTAGGCTCAACCTACTTACTATCCTGGTGCCTGTCATCTTGGCACTACCAAGCGAAGCCAGGGAGTCACCTGGCAATCCCAGAGGAGGAGTCCCTGAGAGGCCATATCAAACCTGCTGTCAGGCTCCAGGCTCCAGCCTTATTCTTGAGGCAGGAGCAACGGAGGGCTTCTGACCTGTCCTGGGAAGCTCTGGATTGTGACATACGGCAACACCTGTTAGTCTGCCAGCTGAGACAGTGTCATCCAGGACTGTCGCACTCTGTAAGGTTGAGTCCTAGGCCCTCTGAAAGCTATTCCCACCATTTTCAGAGAATGGCCTTTGGGGAACCCAGGTCTTAGGCTGGGACAATGCTGTGTTGTCCAGAAGGTGTCCGTTGTTCCCATCCCACATGTGTTGTTCACAAGGGAGCAGAGCTACCCCAGTCCACCCTCGGTAGCACTGCCAGGGAGTGGGTGGCTGTGGGAGTGATCGCTTGTTGGGCATCCCTGGTTCCCTCTGAAGTTAGCTGTGGTCTCCCCTCTTTTGGCCCTGGTTCCCTCTGAAGTTAGCTGTGGTCTCTCCTCTTTTGGCCCCCATCATAGATTTGAGTATTGAGCACGAGGGGACTTTGCCTTGTTCCCCATCCCCAAATTTGTCTGTCTGTGGTTAGCTAGGGCCAACAGACTAGGCGAGAGGTCAAGCCCATGGATGGCCGGGGTCTGATGCCACCGGGTAGCCGAAGGCCCAGGCTGGCACTTCCTGGACCCGCCCCGCCAGCTGGGGCACAGTCCAGGCCTGCTGCCCTTCGGACCCCACTTAGGATCAGTATTGATGGCAGTGGGCTAATCATTAACACTACCAGGGCTGGGCCAACGGCTCAAAAGGCTTGGTCCAGGGTGGCCCCACTTCCTCCTTGTGCCCCGAAGGCCAGCTAGGCGCAAGGTAAGAGCTCTCAGGTTGCCCTCCAGAAGGCTGGTGAATGCTCCAGTTCCCAGCCTTCCTGCAAAGCCCTGGGCCCTTCTGAGCTAGGGGACTTTCGGGAAGCCCATTTCTGCCCCATGCCTCAGTTTCCACCTTTGGGTAAGGTGGCTACAGCATCTATGGCTGGAGCTTCTCCGCACTGTGGAGACAGGATTCCTAAGCAGCCATGTCTGTCTGTGTGGGGCCTCATGGAGCAGGAGGCTGGGCTTGCCTGGGCCTTGAGGGGAAACTAGGCTGTAGGGAAACCGGAAATCATCTGTCCTCCCAGGGAGAAGGCAGCACCCCCTGCTTCTCTGGGCTACCACTGCCAAGTGGGGCATGACCCAAGTATACTCTAGAGGTGTCCCTTTCTTTCCAGAATCCTGAGTCCCAGCAGGACAAACACTGGGCCCTGTCACTGAAGCCTCTTGTGCCAGAATCTGTGGCAGGGACGAGAGTGCAGATGTGTTCCCAGACACTGGGGTCAGCTCAGGAGTCCCACCTTGAAGCTCCTTGTCACAGCAGGGACAGAATGGTGGGGGGAGTGTTCAAGATGGCCTCCAAAGGTAGGACATAGTGCCTCAGAGAGGTTAAACTACTCATCTGAGGTCACAGAGCAACAAGGCCCTTGCTGGCTTAGACTGTTGAGGTACTGAGTTCTAGGTGCTGGCCACCTATGGTCCTGCTCTTGGCACTCACTGAGCTTGGTTGGGGAGCAGCACCCCACTCTCCTTTTTTCCTCTGCTGATGCTTAAGCCCAGAGCCCTAAGCCAAGCTGCCTTCCCCCACCTCTTCCCTTCACCTCTCTAGCTTCCAGTCTGTCCTTTCAGCCTCCTTTCCCTCTTTCTCATCCCTCCTGTTCCTTCAGTCTAGTCTCTAGCTTCCTGGGTAGGGCTGCCCTCAGGCAAGATTACAATCCACCTGCCCTTTGCTGTCCCTCTGCCCCGTGGCTGCAGCCAGGAGGGTGGGCCTGAATGTAGGCCTCAGCTCTGCTTAGAAGGGAAAGGAGGATACGAGAGAACTTGGGGCAGAAGGCGTGGTGTCGGTGGGCTGCAGCAGAGTTGTAAATCACAGCCACTCCCAGTCTGATGGCGGTTCTGGGTTGAGCCTGGACTTCGCTCAGGAAGAAGGTTGGCGTCCTATGGGGTGCCAGGTGTGGGCCTTGGATGAACGATAAGAAGCCTCAATAAAAAGTGTGGACTTGGAGCTGAGAGGCCTAGGGGCATGAGTGGGCAGCTGCGAGGCTCTTCCTAGGATCCTGCCAGAGAGGAGGTGCCTGCACCTGTGCTCTGACCCCCATGGCTCCCACCCTCTGTAACAGCAACTCCATGTGGAAGTGCCCACTGGTTCCAGTGGGGCTGCTGTTATCTGGGGTGGAGGCTGGTACCTGCAGAGGAAGAGGAGCCACAGCCACCCAGTATGCCAGGAGGAATCAGTAGGCTGCCAAGATGGCGTGCACAAGGCTCTGACCTATGAATTGACAGCCAGTACTCTGTTCTCTCCTCTGGCTGCCAATTCCATAGGTCACAGGTATGTTCACCTCAATGCCAGTGATAACGACCCAAAGGAGCAGGGTGGGAGTCAGGGCGGGGGAGGGTATCAAAGTCAAGGCCCCTCGTCCTTCCTCACCACTCCCTCCTTCCTGTTTCCAGTTGTGGAACCCTGCCTGACTTCCCTGTAGTGTGCCTATGTGTTCCCATCCCAGCTTCTTTGGTTGCTCTGTGGTCCGGCTAGCCTTGAACCTGTCTCTGCCTGCATAGTGCATAGGTATGCAGGCTTGTGCCATTGTGCATGGTACCAAGAACACCCTCCATCTCCCCCCCAGGCTCAGTGGGAGCTTGATCCTGAAGTACTATGGGTGGTCTTAACCAAGAGGGAGCTTTTCTGTTTGTTTCAGATATGGAGTCTCATGTAGCCCAGGTTGGCCTCAAACTTTGCATAAAGTAGGGTGACTGGGAACTTTTGATCCTCTTGCCCATGCCTCCTAAATCCTAAGATTGTGAGCATGCATCATGCCTGCTTATTCATGGTGCTGAACATGCTAGGCAGGAACTCTGCCAATTAAACTACACTCCCAGCCTAGGATTCTTCTTGGGCTTTGTTTTGTTTTGTTGAGACAGGGTCTCTCTATGTAGATCTAGCCATCCTGGAACTCACTATGTAGACCAGGCCAGCCTCGAACTCCACCTGCCTCTGCTCCCCAAGCACTGTGCTAAAAGGTGCACACCATCGCCACCTGGCTCCCAGTCTAGTCTCTTTTTTTGTTTTTGTTTTTTTGAGACAGGGTTTCCTTGTGTAGCCCTGGCTGTCCTGAAACTCGCTCTGTAGACCAGGCTGGCCTCAAACTCAGAAATCCGCCTGCCTCTGCCTCCCAAGTGCTGGGATTAAAGACGTGTGTCACCACCGCCCAGCAGGGCTTTTCTTAAAAGTGACTGATTCCAAGTGCCACCTGGGCTCCCAGGGCCTCCTGCTTGCTCCCAGGTGTCCCCTAAGCACTGCATCCACTGAGTCCCATGCTGCACACAGAGTTAATTTGTGTTTGTGTGTCCATCCGCTTATCACCCAAGAACTCAGCCCCAAGCCCTCAAGTCCATATATATACCAATTAAGTTTTGCCAAACATTCTGAGATTCCGTCTCGCACTGCCAGTGGCAGGGGACTTTCGGGTCCAGGGCTGGGCTCACTCCAACTGCTCCTTTCTCTTGCAAGTCTCACTTGTGAGAGGTCTGGAATTTCAGGCTCCCTGGGCCCAGCCAAGGCTAATGGAGATGCCTGTGAGAGGGCAGGACCATGGGCACTGCCATACCAAAGGGTAGGAGTTAGCCCACTCCTACTCTTTTTAAGTCATTGTTTCTGAAACAGGGTCTCAGCATGTAGACCAAGCTGGCTTGGAATTCACTATGTAGACTTGGAGATCCATCTACCTTTACCTCCTGAGTGCTGGGATTACAGGCTTTCTCACTGTACCTGTAAATCCTTAAGAGAAGTGGGGCTTGGGGAAATCTCTATTTGAAAAACTGGTTCCTACTAAAAATGTTTTCTTTTTTAAATATTTTCTTGTGGTCTTGTATAGCCCAGTGTAGCCTCAACTTTGTTATCCATTTTTGTCCTGTTTGTGTGTTTTGAGATAGGGTTTCTCTGTGTAGCCCTGGCTGTCCTAGAACTTGCTCTGTAGACCAGGCTAGCCTTTAATTCACAGAAATCCACCTGCCTCTGCTTCCCGAGTGCTATTAAAGGTGTACACCAAGTGCCATTTTGTCTTTTTAAAAAAGATTTGTGGGGCCAGCAAGATGGCTTGGCAGAAAAAGACATTTGCTGTCGAATCTAAAGACCTGAATTCAGTCCCTGGTACCCACACAATGGAAGAATCTAAAGACCTGAATTCAGCCCCTGGTACCCACGCAATGGAAGAATCTAAAGACCTGAATTCAGCCCCTGGTACCCACGCAATGGAAGGAGACTCTTCCATAGTTTACCCTCTGACTTCCCCACACATGCTACACACAGAGTAAATAAATTTAAAATAAATATATTAAAAAGATTTGTGGGTGTGCATGTAGTCACACGCCTCATGGATGAATGCAGGCAGCCACAAAAGCCAGAAGATAATGTCAGATACCCTCAGGTTGGTGTCACAGATGGTCGTGAGACACTTGGCACAGGTGCTTCCTTGTGAAGGGCAGCAAATGCTCTGACACATTAACTGTCTCACCACTCCCCTTTTTTATATATTTTTGAGACATGGTCTCTCTCACTCTATATGCTAGGCTGACTTAGAACTTGAAGCCACACTTTTGCCTTTGGCCAAAGTCACACAGGACCTTCTCTGAGAACCTGTGCAACAACATGGGTGAATGAGGTCTCAACTTTATCTCACGGTCCATTCCTGAGTGTCTTTGGTCCCACTACCTCAGCTATCTCCACCCCTCAGTTTCCATCCACCTCAGCTAAGATGCAGATCAGGGAATCTGGAATCCACAGAGTCTGCCTCTCTTACCTCCCTTATCTGAATGGGTGTCTTATCCTTGCCTGGTCTCAGCCTCTGGAGAGAAAATCATTAGCTTACTCGTTTTGCAAAGCTGGTTCCACACCTACCAATATGGTAGTTACTGGAGATGCCCTGACTGAACAGATGGACGCTGTAGTCTGACACTCTTGGGCCCAGAACTTACTCCATCCCAGGTGCTAGCAGAAGATGGAAGGGGGTGGCAGGCTGCCCCTGGCCAGGGTTTCCTCCATCTGTCTTTACCAAGCTCATAAAAGCCTTTAATGGTTCAGGGAAATGTCTCAACTCAGAGCACACCAGCTCTCTCTGGTCCAGTGTCTTGACCCCTGTTGACTTATGGTCTTTCTGCGACAGACCCTGGACCTATGAACATCTTTCCTTGCTGGCTCCCTCCCATTCTCCTCTCAGACACTTCACTGCCTCCAGGATACCTGCCTGTGTCCCTGGAAACTTGAGTCACTTGCTCCATCCACTTCCCTGGTGCAGGTGGCCTGTTAGTGGCCCTGTCACACCCCATCACCAGTGTCTATTTCCTTTACAACCTGTGCACCCCTGGGAGGGACAGTCACTGACTGTGTTTCCTGTAGCCTCAGAGACTAACACAGGAAGTACTTAATGCTTATTGGAGGACCCAACACTTGTGTGAATAGAGATTCCCGAGGAGGGGCTGGCATTGTGCCTGGGGACAGAAGATCCTTAAGTGCCACTGGCTGTCTTCCTTACCACTGTCAGCATGGCCCACTCGTGGACCCGCTATGCTAACCAAGCATCCCAGGAACATCCTGACTCACATCCCACAGCAAAGAACTTGCCAGGAGAGCAAGGAGTCTGAGCTGGACGAACGTGACCAAGAAGGATCCCTGAGAGATGAATGAGTTCAGTTTTTACTGCAGCGAAGGGTGCCAGTTGGCCAGGAGCACATACATACAAAAGGGGAGAAAGGAGCACATACATACAAAAGGGGAGAAAGCCGCCCAATCCGGCAGCTCCTGGAGGAGGTAGCTTGCCCATCTGCAACCTTCACTTCCTAGAATAAGCACCAGGGGGCGCCGAGGACACCTCTAGGAGATCGGCCTGTTCCGTGCTGCAAGAGAACCACATCCTGCCCTTCTGCTGTTTCCTAAGCCAAGCGCATTATCTCCCCAGGGTCTCTCCTGGCATCTCTGAGCTATACCCAACCACAATTTTGTCATCTACTGAATGGGTTTGAAAATGGGTCCATGTGTAATAACCACATACTGGGTCGCCACTGTTTATATACAAGGAGTGGCATTGCTGGGTTTGGCCAAGTTCCCCTGAAGTTTCTGGAACCCTAGTTTATTCTTTCACTACTGGACAGTATTCTGTTATATGAATGAAAATATAATTGTTTTAACATCTTCAGTATAAATGGACTTAGCATCTGTTCTCCTTAGGGCTAGAAGCAATGCGGAACCAGAATTCAGTCTCCATTGTAGGGGGGAAGGGTATACCTGGGTTCAGGCCACTTTGTTTTTTTTGAAAATTGTGAAACCTTTGGAAATGTTGCAAGAATAGAACAATCAACAGCCATGGACCCTTTATTTGGATTCATGGACAGCTGGCTTTCTAGAGTAACATCTGCTTCCCCTCTCTCCCTCACACACACATTTTTCCTGAACTACTAGAGACCAGCATACAGGTCATGACCCTTCACCATGAAATTTTTCAACATGTATCTCCTAAGAAAATATGATACCCTTACACAACCACAAAGTTGCCAAATGTAGGTCCGCCCCACTGATGCAACTCTGTTCTCAATTCACAGTCCGCTTCGGACCTGCCTGAGTTCCCTCCTTAGTGCCCCCTCTTGTCTTTTTTGTTTGTTTGTTTTGTTTTGTTTTTTTGAGACAGGGTTTCTCTGTGTAGTCTTGGCTATCCTGGAACTCACTCTGTAGACCAGGCTGGCCTCAGAAATCCACCTGCCTCTGCCTCCCCAGTGCTGGGATTAAAGGCGTGTGCCACCACTGCCCAGCAACTCTGCCTTTCTTTCTAGGCTTTCTCCACCTTCAAATCAACACGGAGAAATGCTCTTATTAATCCTGCAGCACTAGGGTTGACCCTGAGGCCTTCTGCATACTAGATGGCCACTCAGCCGTACTCCTATCCACTCTTCAGTTTTTACTTACTTAACTTTTAATTTTTTAAAAAATTATTTTGTATTTGGGTTTTGTATGCATGTATGTTGTCTGTATACCATGCATATGTAGGGCCCCAGGAAGCCAGAGAGCGTGTCACATACTCTGGAAAGTGGAGTTATAGATGGTTCTGTCGCCATGTGGGTGCTGGTGACAGAACCCAGTTCCTCTGCAAGTGAAAAATGTTCTTTACCTTTGAGCTGTCTCTTCAGCTCTTTAGTTTTTATTCACTAGTTACTATTACTGTGTGTGAGTGTGTATGTGAGTGTGTGTGTGTGTGTGTGTGTGTGTGTGTGTACCAGCTGTCAGAAGACAGCTTTTAAGAGTCAGTCTTCTCACCTTTAATCCCAGCACTTGGGAGGCAGAGGCAGGCAGATTTCTGAGTTCAAGGCCAGCCTGGTCTACAGAGTGAGTTCCAGGACAGCCAGGGCTACACAGAGAAATCCTGTCTCAAAAAAGCAAAACAAAACAAAACAAAACAACACCACAAAGAGTCAGTCTTCTCGTTCCACCTAGGGATCTGGGCTTGAAGGTAAGTCCTCAGGGTTACACAGCAAATGCCTGGTAGGCTGCCAAGGCTAGCGGGCCTTGAATTTGTGATCTTTTTGCCTCTGCCTCCCAGGTAGCTGGGCTCATAGGCCTGAGTCACTGGTACACAGTGACTCATTCTTGTGCTTTGAGTTTCTGACTTCCTTTTCTGTCCAGCTAGAGAAAGCTGTGGAAGTTCACAGGAGTTACACTCAGCCACTCCTGTCTGTAATCCCAGCACCCTGGGAACCTAGGTAGAGAAATTCAAGGCAAGCTTGGGCTACCTTGCAGGACTGATGAAAACCAGTTGGGTGTGGAGATACATACTTGTAATTCCACAGTTCAGGAGGCAGAGGCAGGATGATCCCTGTGGATTCTAGGCCAGTTAAGCTACATAGTGAGATCCTCTTTTACAAATTAAAAAATAGAGCCAGATGTGGTGGCACATGCCTTCTTTAGCCTGAGAACTTAGGAGGCAGAGGTAGACAGATCTGTGAGTTCGAGACCAGCCTGGTCTTCTTAGTGTTTTAAGCTAGCCAGGGCTACCTAGTGAGATGCTGTCACAAAATAAAATTAATCCACTGAGCCAGGCAGTGGTGGCACACACCTTTAATCCCAGCACTTGGGAGGCAGAGGCAGGCAGATTTATGAGTTCGAGGCCAGCCTGGTCTACAGAGTGAGTTCCAGGACAGCCAGGGCTATACAGAGAAACCCTGTCTCGAAAAAACCAAACCAAAACAAAACAAAAAACAAACAAAAAATTAATCCACTGAATAAACAAAAGAGCTAATGTGGCCCAGCAGGCACAACGGCCTTATGCAAAGAAAGGTGTGCCTTCTAACACCATCAGGAAGAATCTACAGTGTGCTCAGTCTTAGGTGAAATGAGTACCCCAAAGGCTGAGGGGTCTTGGAAACACTTTGCAATTCTACTGGCCACAATGACCAAAAGGGTAAGAAGTGATTCTCGGGCTGGTTGTGCATGGAGTCAGGACACAGGAGAAATAAGCAGACCTCAGCCTGATTTCATCTCTGGGAGGGGTCCCACTGTGCCTCTCCTTGGGATGTCCCAACATGTCCTAGGAGTGTGCAAAGAGGTGGACACACACATGGCTTTGGTGGAAGGTTGCAGTTTCCTCTCTCTCAGGTGTTATCACTGCCGGTACTTCAGATCAGGATAAAGGTGATGCAGTCAGAGGAAGGTTCTGCAGGACCACAGGGACAGTAAGCCAGCTAGCTGTCAGTCTGGCCAACTGCATGGACTATTATGAGCCATCTCACATCTCCTGCAAAGAAGAGTCTCTGAAGGGATGAGGGCAGGGAGTGTTGAGTCCATGGAGGGGCTGCACTTGCTGCAGGGGCCCAGGCTCTGGGTCCTGGTATTTTCTGTGACACATGGCTGGAAACACAGCTACTCTCTATTCCCGAACTGTGGGCCTCACAAGGAAGCTCTAAGTGTAACCCTTGACCTTGGAGGAGACAGGATGGAGAAGCTATGATCACAGAGATGCAGCAGTAGAGGATAGCTGACTTCATGAGCTCCTCAAGACACAGGCCAGAGCCACCCTCCAAAGTGCCTGGACGGGACATGAGGAAGTTAATGGCCAAGATGAAATATGATGGACTAAGCAACTTGGAGCCAAGCTGGGAAGCCACCCCTGCACTTCATTTGTGTGTGTGTGTATATACATACACACATACATACAAACACATATAATTTTTTTTTCAGACAGAATCTTGCTTTATAGTCTATGCTGGCCTCAAACTCTATGATCTTCTTGCCTCAGCCTCCTATAAGCTGGGATCATAGGTGTGGAACACCGTAACCTTTACAGCCACATCTTATCATGTAAATTAACAGGACCCTAGCATCCTGCCCTTCCTCTATTGTAGAAGGTGGAATGTTCAAGTGTGTTTCAAATAATAAAGCACTTCCTGGGAGTCCTACCTCACCAGTGTCCTTAGGGTAATACGTGCTGCACCTTACACTGGTTCAGCCGTTGCTCCTGCTTCAGCAGCCAGAAGCCTAATATTTAACTTTAGCCTATCACTCAAGTGGTTTTGGGTTGGCCTTGATTTTTTTTTTTTTTTTGGTTTTTTTCAAGACAGGGTTTCTCTGAGTAGCCCTGGCTGTCCTGGAACTCACTCTGTAGACCAGGCTGGCCTTGAACTCAGAAATCCACCTGCCTCTGCCTCCCAAGTGCTGGGATTAAAGGCATGTGCCACCACTGCCCGGCTGATCTTTTTTCTTTTAAAGCTAGATTTCACGATCCTATCTAAATGATCCTATCTAAATGAGTTTCATAGGTAACCAAGGGTAACCCTGAGTTCCTGATCCTCCTGCCTCCACCTTCCAAATCCTTCTTCGTGCCTGGTTCATATACTGTGCTGGTATACAGGAAGCCGTGTTGTATGAGGCAAGCCCTCCACTAACTGAGCGACTTGAACTCTGAATGCTTGACTAAAAGCGTTCAGAGGAATCTAGACCTCAGCTTCCAGAAGCACTGTGTGGTTACACGTGCACATTGTCAGGTACAGGCATCACCTGGGGCAGGGGAGTGCCTGATGTGTAAGGTGGGATGGGCCAGACTGTAAGTAGTTCAGATCCCAAAGGCCTAATTTCTCCTTCAGGCCTGTGTTTCTTAAGGCAAATCACCAACACCCTGGGTCTCAGACTGTTCCTTACTAATACTTGAGAACAACCAAGAATCACTGAAAAACCCAACATGTGGAGGAAGAACAGACAACTTGGATACAGAGACCAATCTCATCGCCTGATTCTGGCTGGTATTCAACACACTATGTAAACCAGGCTGGCCTTGAACTCATAGAAATGCACCTGTCTCTGGCTGGAATTAAAGGTAAATGCAAGTCCACCTGGATCCATGGTTTGCCGTTTTGGATGCTGTGTTTGTGTGCACTCAGAGAGGTTCAAGGAGAATGTCAGATGTCCTAATCCCCATCTTACTCCCTTGAAGCCGACTGTCTTTGCTATCACAGGTCAGGGGTTGCAGGCTTTGTATGTGGGTGCTAGGGATTTGATCTTAGGTCTTCATGCTTGCAATGGCAAGTGCTCTTAGCAGCTAAGCCATTTCTCCAGCTCTGTTTACTTTTTAATAGAACTGGTCTGCTGCCAAATCTACTCCTAACTGTGGGAGCAAGTCTGTGCTTCTGAATAGGCTTAAGTGGAAAGAATGAGCCACTGCTTGCTCAGCCAGGGAGAAACCTGTGTTTTGGGCTTTCCCCAGTCCAATTCTTTTGCCGTATTTGGAGAAAAGCTCCTCCACTTTTTTTTTTTAAAGTTTGTCTTTAGGAAGCCTGATATGGTGGAATATACACCTTTAATCTCGGCACTCAGGAAGCAGAGATAGCTGAGTTGGGGGCCAACCTGGTCTACATAGTATTAGGCCAGGACTATAAAGTGAAACCATGTCTCAAAAAGGGGAGGGGGGCAGAGGAAGTTGGAGATGATGAGATGGGCTAGCAGTGAAATACTGGATACTCCTCTAGAGGACCAGAGTTTGATTCCCAGCATCCACATGATAGCTCACACGTGGCCTTAATTCTTGTCCTAGAGGATCTGATACTCTCTCTGGCCTCCAATGGCACTGCAGACATACACACATACAACATACACATACACACACACTCACACTATGTTGTTTTAAAAATAAAATTTGTCTTTAGGGATATGGCAAACACTTTTTTTCTCTTCTGTGTAGCTCAGGCTGTCCTGGAACTCACTCTGTAGACCAGGCTTGCCTCAAACTCACGGAGACCTGCCTGCCTCTGCCTTCTGAATGCTGGCATTAAAAGCAGGTGCCACCAGGACCAGCCCAAAAATACTTTCTTAGATCAGGGCAATAGGAGACCAAGGAGACTGAAGGCAAGGAAGTGGGAGATTTCTGCTGGGGGCAATGCCTGTCCTAACAGTGTGTCAGTGTGTGTGTGTGTGTGTGTGTGTGTGTGTGTGTGTACACAAACATCACTGGCAGTGGGCAGAATTGGTGAGGTAAGGAAAATGCTTGAATCTTTCTTGGCTCAGTAGAGAAACCAAAAGTGCAATTGGCTTGCTTACTTTTTACACCTTCCCACCAATCAGAAAGAGCCCTACTTAAAAATGAGATGGAAATTAGGAGTTTCACAATCTGGGACATTACAAAATAGGAAGGTACCAGGACCTGGGGAAGTAGGGAATTAATTTCTGGGCCCCTGAGCCCCAGTGAGGGAGGGAAGAGGAAGGGTGAGGATGCCTTCTAGCCCTCTCAGTTCCTTGGACAAAGCTGAGTGAACACACATCTCATTTCATTTATAAATAACCCAGGAACATTTTGTTTTCAGTTTTCTGGGGCTGGGTTTTCTCAGTACACAGGACTCTGGGGAGACATGGAAACCATGACCGTCAGTGTGAGTGTTGCTGGAGACACAGCACCATGTAACTATTCAGCCGTCTAAACAACCACCTCATTTAGGACCTTCTGCCTCCGGCTCTTCTCTGAACCAGCCCTGAAATTACATCTCCGGGGTGGACCCTCATCTAGGCTGTGTAGGAGGCAGAAAATCATCTAGCTTCCAAGGCTGGCTGAGGTCTGGGCTTGCCTGAGGTTCCTGTCACGAGTTGGCACACAGCTGATGGTGACAGCCCCTGTCTAAGAGCTTCTTTCTAAAAAAGGGGGCCCATCACATCTGTGTCTTACTATGATGGGTGGAAAGAAAGCTAATGAGATGAGGGTTGTTGGGACGGCTTAGTGGGACAACACACTTGTCAGGGTTGTGGTGACCTAAGCTCAGGTCCAGGGACCACATGGTGGAAGGAGAGGATTGTAGAGGAACATCTATGTAGGGTATGCATGCCTCACCCATCAACTAAAAAGCCTGTGGCTTAGGCAGGAAATAGAAGGTGGGACCTTGGGAGAAGAAAGAATTCTGTGAGAAGAGGAGGTGGGAGATTTGCCAGGAAGGTATAAGGAGAGGGTAATCAGCCACATGGCAGGATGCAGGATAATAGAAATGGGTTCTAATAGCTATGATCTAGTCAGAGAAGAGCCTAGCTTAGGGCCAAGATCTCTGTAAATATATTTTTAGTCTGAGTCTTATTTCTGGGAGCATGGGGCTGGGAGAAAGAACCAGGGTCTAGCCACAACAGAGAACTCCTGAAAGTTGTCCTCACTCTGTAGACCAGGCTGGCCTCGAACTCAGAAATCTGCCTGCCTCTGCCTCCCAAGTGCTGGGATTAAAGGTATGCACCACCGCCACCCAGCGAAAGTTGTCTTCTGACTTGTACCATAGCACACTC
>NW_022196904.1:137678320-137683936 GCF_008632895.1 Mastomys coucha
GGAGAAACTCGAGCTTAAATATGAGGTCATGGCCCAGAGCCTGCAAGCGGGTTGGAATTTGCTCCTCTTTGGCAATGATCTCTGAAGTGCATGACCAAACCTCCCCACCTTGCCTTCTCTAGATCCGGCCTGACTGAGATCCTTCAATATACACAAAGCTCTATCTTCCAATGAGATTCCACTGTTTTCTCCTCCCAGACTAATTTCTTCCCCCACATAGGTGTCTAGCTCATACGATTCCAAATCTCTCAAAGCTATCAAGTTGGATCCAAGGCTTTCAAGTTCCCAAGACTTTTGGTTGGTTCTAGTGGAATTGGGAATGGACCCTATTGGCTTGTGCAAGCTAGGCAGGTGCTCTACTACTAAGTTATGAGTTTAGCCTCATCGATAAATATTTTATCTTTTTTTTTTTTTTTTAAGAGAGTCTGTTGCCCAGGCTGGCCTCATATTGGTGGGTTCAAGTGACCTTCCAACCTTTCCAAACAGCTGAGACCACAACTCGTGTGCCTTTTAGACTTCTCCAATGGCCCTTAGGATCCTTCTGCCACTTTGGTGACCTGATACTAGTTACCTAACAATCATAGTCCCCAAATCTCTGACATCACCCACTAAAAATTGTCACCAGTAGACACAGCCAAGGGGGCTTAGGTGTGGCCAGGGACGATGGCAGGGGACGAGGTGGGGGGCATAGCTACCAATTCGAGGGAGGCTGGGACTCAGAACGGAACAAGAGATGGTACTGGTGGTGTCCCCGACAGGAAAGCGGAAATTTTGGGGCTTTTAATTTCCCCTAAGTTCCCACAACATTTCATTGTTGCTCAACACTTCCCCTCTTCCTTACAAAGGGAATTTCCGATTTCACTTCCTCCAAACTCATCTAGCCAGAAAGCTGTAACTTCTTTTACCCCATTCAGCAGCTGTCACCGCTTCGGCGAGAACTCGCTGCTAGGTCACGTCAACAGTGTCCATTGCTGTGTCCCTCTCCCATCAGCCTGAGTGGAGTCCCAGTGCACTCCTCCTTCCTTACCGATCTTCCTCTTCCCGGTGGAGGAAAGCTTAAACTCTCTCGGCTTTCCCTATTCCTGCTGTCCTGTCCCTTTCCAGAGTCGCTAAAAGACCAAAGAGTGAGGCTCCCGATTCTTTGGGGAGTTCCTAGCCAGTGGAAACACTGCAGTTGGGGACAGGCGCTAGAAGGTGTTCAGGCTTAGTACACCTCGACGCCAGACCCGGGCACCGGCGACCGCAGCGCTTTCGCGAGCCACCCCTCGAGGGGCGGAGCAAAACAGGTGCGGTTGCCAAGACACCGCAGCCACGGACTCGCGATATTTGAAATCAGCCAATGGGAAGCAGGGGAGGACGTGGCACGCGAGTGGGGCGGGGCCTGGAGGGCCCTTCCCTCGCCTCCCCGGAGGCGGTGGCCTGCGTGCGGGAATGCCGGGCTCCGGCTTCTAAAGGGGCCGCTCGGCGAGGTTGGCGCGACCCTCGGTAGAGGGCGCTCTCGTGGTCCGTGCGCCGGTCCTCGAGCCTGCGCGTGCGCGGTGCGGGCCGCGCCCCGCCCCCTGCCCCTGTGCCCTCCGCCGGCCGGCTGGCCCCTCCTCGGCCGCGCGCCCCAGTCCCGCTCAGCCGCCGCTCTGTCCTGTAGCAGCCCGCTCTGTCTCCGGCAGCATGTTCAGCTGGGTGAGCAAGGATGCCCGCCGCAAGAAGGAGCCGGAGCTCTTCCAGACGGTGGCCCAGGGGCTGCGGCAGTTGTACGCGCAGAAGCTGCTGCCGCTGGAGGAGCACTATCGCTTCCACGAGTTCCACTCGCCCGCGCTGGAGGACGCTGACTTCGACAACAAGCCCATGGTGCTCCTGGTCGGCCAGTACAGCACCGGCAAGACCACCTTCATCCGCCACCTGATCGAGCAGGACTTCCCAGGGATGCGCATCGGGCCGGAGCCCACCACCGACTCCTTCATCGCGGTCATGCATGGCCCCACTGAGGGCGTGGTGCCCGGCAACGCGCTCGTCGTGGACCCGCGGCGCCCCTTCCGCAAGCTCAACGCCTTCGGCAACGCCTTCCTCAACAGGTACTCACCCCTTGTCCCCCAGCGCGAGGACCGCCACCAAAGGCCTCCGGAGCCATTGACCCCAGCCGGCCTTTGTCTCCGACAGCCCCCGCCAGACCCTGGGCGACCACTCCCAGGGACACTGGCCTTGCTGCGCCCCACTAACTACCCGAGAATAGTTAGGAAATAGGCATCGTCCACTTCTCTGGCTTCTGTCATTCCCAGAACCTTCCATCTTTTCAATTTAACTCTCAAATCCTCCCGCAGATCTCAGACCTACTTCCCACAGAGCGTGGGGGCCTGCTGTGAGAAGATGAACCACTGCTGTCCTCCCTTTCTTGTTCCTCATTCTGAAGCATCCAACTCATTCTCATCAACCTCCCTCCTCCACTGGGGTCTGTTTTTTAAGTGTTGTGGGAAAACCCGAGACTTAAATGTTCCTTTTGCTGGCGTGGCCCTCTCTGCTTCACATCTCCAGGGACCAGTGGTTTTGTGTAGTGAGGGCAAGGAGGACATGCTTTGGTTTGCTGATTTGGGGGCAGCCCCCTTTGAAGTCAGGGGATGAAGGAGTCTCAACACCCCTCCTAAAAGCAGCACTTAAGTGAATTCCAAGCCAGCCAGGAGTCCATGAGACAACCCTGTCTCAAACAACAAAACAAAACAAAAAAAGCTTAAGTCAGTGTTGCCTTGAGACTTCAGGGGGTGGTAACACTGTGACTCCTGAAATGATCAGACCGGTATCTACTACAGATGTGATATGTACCTCCTGGAGTCTCAGTTTAAGGGGTGAGGTAAGTTAGAATCAGCCCTGCAGGATGCTATGAATGAATCACTGTGGCCTGCCTGAGGAGCTTTAACACCCAGGATCACTTCTTTCAGGGCATTGGGGCATCCCAGACTCCTCCCACAGGAGGTACGACAGGACTCACAGACCCTGCCCTCTCTGCTCCCTCTTTCAAGGAGTGACTCTACATGCCTTTCGACTTTTGCATTCAGCCTAGGGGAACAGCTTTGGAAAGAATCTGAATCCTGCTTTCCAGGTCTCCGCCCTGTATGAGGACATTCCTCTGCAGACACTGTCCAGTCTTACAGGGCAGGCCAGCTTGTTCTAGAGCAAGCTTGCTGCAGGCCTGCCTCCTGTCAGGGAGCTGATCTTTAATGTCTTTTTGTCCCTTCTAGGTAGCTTCAGCCTGCCTTGTTTTATGATGGTGGTGTTTGCTTGACCAGCCTGGGTTGTGTACAGTGCTCTAGTCCCCTTTGCCTGAGGATGTTTGTTTGAACTTTGCTGCCCCTGTAGGTAGGCCATTGGCTCAGACTGCAGTTGGTGGGAGCCATTGGTCTTGTGAGAAGTTTGGCTGCTGGGTTAAGGAGTTCATTCATGCTTTAGGTCTCTGCTTCAGGAGGGACAGGGAGACTTGCTGCTCCAACTGCTGCTGTCCTCCTATGTCTTCGCCTCACTGTGAAGGCAGACCTCTTTTGAAATGAGGAACTTGGCACCTTCTCAGATTCCCACCTGTGGAAATGGTGAGCTTAAAGAGCTAGAAGGATCTCATGCACCATCCCAGCAGCCCCCAGCTCAGTAACCCATGAGTCCCAAGCCCTGCTGAACTGTCAAGGTTGTGGCTGTGCTCTGTACACTCACTACTACTTCTGTCCTCCCAAAAGGAACAACTCAGGAGCTCTAGCCTGGGGTCCAGGGCGCCAAGAACTATACTTCCACTTCCTTCTTGCCACCACCAATTCCAGAGGGTCTCTTAATGCTGGTGAAGTCCAAGACCGGAGCTGTGTCAGGATGTGCCTCTGGCCAGGGAGGGCCAACAAAGGGGGCTTTTCTCTGGCTGATCCAGCTTTTCCTGGCACTCTTAAAGGGACCCATTGAGTCATGAATTTGATTTATTAGTGCCCCCCTCCCCAGGGCTGCTCAGAGATAGTGGGAGGAACAAATGGAGACAGGCATAAAGCAGTCCGAAAAGGGGTTTGTGAACGCCCCTGCTTGCATAACTGGACCCACCCACTAGTCCTCAGGACTGAAGTCCCCATCCCTGTTGCTAGGGAGGCACCTTTATAGCCTCCTGCCTTTCTTGCTGTCCACTTACTGGGCCTTGTGGAGTAGTGGGTTCTCATGGACCTGCAGATCTCCTTTATGGGACTTGTTTATGTCTCTTACTTCTCAGAACCAGCTCCACTTCCACTCTGGTTTTTCTGTCACTCTCTCTCCAGTAATTTTTTCCCAGGCAAGGGGAATTGAGGTCTGGTATGCAGTGACTTACAGCACTGGGGTCTGCTACACTTGGACACAGTGCTTTTTACATTGGCCTGCTGTCCTCAGCCTGTGGGGAGACTTACCATCATAATTTGGAGGTGTGGAGCCACAGGAGACACTCATTTACTTGCTCCCCACTGTTGGAAGCCCAGTTTTAAGCCTATATCTGGCAGACCATAGGTCTGTATTTTCTTTGCTCAGAGAGGTTTTTAAAGGAGCCCTTTCTCTGTCTAGTAGAGAACCCCTCCCTTTACAAGCTGATAGCTGCTCTGAGCTGCTCTGCTAAACTCTTAGCTCGACATGGAACTCAGGTATGCAGCTCAGCCCTCACCCAGGGCTCACCAATAGCCCTCTATTGTGGCTTCCTCTTCCCAGACTGGTGTTGACTTTGAAAGAATGATGTGTCTGTACTCCTTCCACACTGCTGACTACTGGTGGCCCATTGCAGCTTCAAGCAACTGGCCCCAACAGCAGGGGCTGTGGGCACGCTCAGTGGTAAGGTGGTGACCTGAGTTGAGAGCTCCAGCACCCTTGTAAACATTGTAAACACTGTAATCCCAGCACAAGGGTTGGAGTAGGGTAGCAAGTAGAAGAGACCAAGGAACATCCTGGGGCCGACTAGCCAGTCAGCCTAGCTGAGTCTGGGAGGTTCTGTCTTAGTAAGGTAGAGGAGGACACTTGAGGTCGTTCTCCATCTCCAACGCCTTTTCTTTATAAATCTAACCTTGGATAAAAGTACTGAGAACTTCTGTGCTAAAAAGTCCCTGACTTAGCACTATTCACATAAAGGCCATAATTTTAGTAGCATTGCTGAGTGGGGACCTTTTGGGTTGAGCTTATCACCTTCTCTAATCCTTTAATGTGTCTGTTTGCAATTTGGGGGTAAGACTTTTTTTATCATTACCTTTTCTTTTCCTTGGCTGTACATTTACCTTTTTCACAAATACTGTAAGCTGTCCTGCTGCTTGCAGGACTACAGGGCCCGAGCAGGGCCCCTCAGCAGCAATTCAACCACTGTGCACCTTCTGCACGTGCCTTCCCTACTGTGCTTGCTCTGTCTCAAACTAGTCACAATCTTATTTTAAATGCTTTTAATTTTGACAGTGCTATTAACTGAAGTTATTTATTAAAATAAAAAGGCCTAAATAAAACAAAACAAAACAAAAGAACACATACAGCAAGAGACCACTCTTCTTTTAGTGTGTGGAAGTTTAGCCAGATGGTTAGGTTTTTTTTGTTTGTTTGTTTATTTGTTTTTTTGAGACAGGGTTTCTCTGTATAGCCCTGGCTGTCCTGGAACTCACT
>NW_022196904.1:137684243-137714275 GCF_008632895.1 Mastomys coucha
TTTACATTCACTTATTCTGTGCAAGCATAGTTACTATAGCACTTGCAGTGAGTGGATGGTGTGGAGCAGCCTTCTCCTTCCACTGTGTGGCTCTGAATATTGAACTGAGATCATCGGGCTTGGTGGCAAGTGTCCTACCCACTGAGCATCTCCTTGACCCAACTCTTTTGATTTGTTTTGGTTTAGGTTTCTTTCTGAAACAGGGTCTTCCCATGTAGATCATACTGGCCTGGAACTTAATTAGCACTGATCCTCCTGCCCCTGCTTCCTAAATGCAGGGACAGTAGGTATGCACCGCCATTCCTGGGTAAACATTTTAAGGTGGAATTGCAAGTTCTTGGTGTCGGGCATCCGTCTTCCTTTAGAACTGAAGCACAATCTGAGCTCATACAGCTTTCACCGACAAGTCAGCAGCTGGAACGCTGAACTCTTGAACTCCAGGGACGAGAGTGACAGGAAGGGAAGTTCGGTGGCTCTAAAGTTGGACACTTCTGATACTGGTTCCAGTTCATTTGTCCAAAGGGAGGAGAGGGGAAAAGCCCTCCCTTGATACCTGGATTAGTGTCCATCCCACCCTGACGTATCTCTGATGTTGCTGTCTTGCAGGTTCATGTGTGCACAGCTGCCCAACCCAGTACTGGACAGCATCAGCATCATTGACACTCCTGGGATCCTATCTGGAGAGAAGCAGCGCATCAGCCGAGGTAACCAGGCTCTGCTGGAGAGCCTCGCCCCATGCTGCCCTTCAGGCTTCTTCCAGCCCCAGGCTTTAAAACACTGTGTAGTGTGTTCAGGTGACAGACTTCTTACCTCATACCTCATCTACACAGTAGTGACCTGAGGGCCACAGCTGCCTCACTATGCTCAGGTGACCAGAATAGCCCAGCTAACATCACAGTCTGTCTATGCTGGATGGCCAGATGCTTTTGAACCCAAGAGGCTTAGATCTCGGGCTGTGAAGCAAAGTAGCAGGAAATTGCCTGATACGGGTGCCTAAGTGCCCCAGTCAGCATTGACTGTCCCCTGGACTCCTTGTCTCTGTTTGCTTCCCAGTGTCATGTAAGTTCCTAGTAAGTTCAGCCAGTGTGTACACCAGCCAGGCAAAAGGAGAAACTTGTCATGATGTACATGCAGCCTGCCTGGGTGCTGGTGGAAGTTTGCTTACATTTGCTTAGCCCTTGCTAGTCAGCAGACTCGCAGGGCTGTCTCCTAGTGCAGGGGCTTTCCTGCTGGGCTCCAGTGCCTTGGCCAGTCCAGTTGTTTCAGCTCTGGCCAGCTTTTGCCATGTTTTTTTAATTGCCTCATATATTACTTTCCAACCACAGTTTCCCCTCCCTCCTCGAAGTCCCCTCCCTGTGTCCCCTTTCCCCCAGATCTACTCTTCTTTTTTGTGTGTGTGGGAGAGTTCAAGACAGGGTTTCTCTGTAGCCTTGAAACTCACTCTATACCAGGCTGGCCTCTGCCTCCCCAGTGCTGGGGCTACAAGGCGTGCACCACCACACCTCGCTCTGTAGACCAGGCTGGCTTCCGCCTCCCCAGTGCTGGGGTTAAAGGCGTGCCCCGCCACATCTCTCCTTTTGCTGTGCTGCTTCTTTTTTTTTTTTTAAAGTGAAAACTTTATTTCCATAAACATAAAGATAACACCTTTCAAAAGTACTTAAAAGAGGCTGGGGGGGCTGGGGGTGTAGCTCAGTTACTCGCCTAGCATGCAGAAGCCCAGGACAGCATGGACTGAATGTGGTAGCACATGCCTATAATTCCATCACTTGGGCTGGAATAGAGGCAAGAGGCTCAGTGATTCCTGAAGGGTCTATTACACAGCAAGTCAGAGGCTGGCCTAGGTTACATGACATCCTGTCTCAAAAATAAAACCAGACCCCCATCTCAAAGAGGGGCTGGAGCCTCAAGAGGGGCTGGAGCCTCAAGAGGGGCTGTTTAGCCCTCCTAGGATGTATTCCAGCACTGAGCACAGAGGCCAGGGCCCCCTCCTGTGTGTTTGTCACATTGCTGGAGGTCCTGGTTCAGGATGGAGCCTGTCTGTTTCATCCCTGGCCCTTTAGTAGAGGGAGGGCACCAGCCATTAGGTTGGAATGCCTTCCAGGAGAAGATTGAGGTCTGGCCAGATGTGGAGTTAGCCACTGCAAAGGAGCGAGTGGAATAAAGAGCCTTACTGGAGATGCAGCTCATCAGGAGAGCACTGACCTAGAATACACAGGGCCCTGGGTTCAATCCCCACTGCTGACACACACGCGCACACGCACACAGAGAGCATGAGCTTGCACTCCAGGATATAAAGGTATCACACCGGGTGACCTAAGTTAAATCCTTGAAACCAATTCCCGCAAGTTATCCTCTGACCTACATGTGCATGCTGTGGTGCTCTCATGCGCATTTGTAGATGTAATTTAGAAGTCAGAAAGAAAGAAAGAAAGAAAGAAAGAAAGAAAGAAAGAAAGAAAGAAAGAAAGAAAGAAAGAAAGAAAGGAAGGAAGGAAGGAAGGAAGGAAGAAAGGAAGAAAGGAAGGAAGGAAGGAAGGAAGGAAGAAAGAAAGAAGAGGGAAAAACACAAGAGCTTGGTATAGCAGCTCTAATTTCTATATCCATGAGGTTGAGGCAGGAGGATTCTGTCTGTTCTCAACCTCTACAAACACCAGTGGTTATAGTTTGTTTTTTATTAACTTACTCTTTCCTTTGGCCCTTGCCCTGTGGTGGGGGATGTTAAAGCCAGCAGCCTGCCACCGAGCATCTGTGCTGTGGCTGTGCTAGGCGTGGGCTCTCTCCTCTTTTTACAGTGCTAGGGTCCCTAGCCAGCATGGTGTTGCATCAGACTACAGTGCAGTAAGCTGGCTGTCTCTAATCAGGTTTGAAGCTGTTAGATCAGCTTTAACTTTTGAGACAGGGTCTTATGGTGCCGAAGCTGACCTCCAACTCTTTCTCCATCTGTCTCACCATCCTGGATGCCAGGATTACATGTGGGCCTCATGCCTGCCTCTGGTTAAGTTTTCAGGCTTACCCACTCTTTATGAGTGACTTTTTTGGAAGCTCAGGGGTCTAACTTCCCTTTACAAAAAAGCAGGGGCCACATTTCTTCTTCTAGCTATTCTAATCTGTTTTAAGACTGTGTACTGAGCAGGTGGCAGAAGCCTATAACCCCAGTTTACTCAGGAGGATGGGAAACATCTCAGGCTTAAGGCCTGCCTGGGCTACAGAGTGAGCTCAGGGCACACCAGTGAGATCTTGTTCCCACATAAAAGTTAGAAGGTGGTTGAGGAGATGGATCAGTTGGTAAAGTGCCTGCCACACAAGCTTGAGCTGGTAAAGCTGTGTTTGGTTGTACATGCCTCTAATCCCAGTCCTGGACAACAAAGGTAGAATCCCTAGGGCTCACTGGCCAACTAGTCTAGTTAAGTTAGTGAGAGACCCTGTTACCAAAACAAACAAACAAACAAAAAAAAAATGGAAAACCAACAAAGGAAAACACCTGATATTAATCCCTGGCCCAATATATATATAGACTCATTAACATGTACATACACACAGAGAAGGAAGAAAGACTGAAAAATAATAGTGGTAGAGCCTTTGACCAGAATGCATGAGGCCACAGGTTCAATTCTTATCACAAAAAACAAAAGAAAATAAAAAGCTGGGTAAGCATTGTACTTTTCTTTCTTTCTCTTTCTTTCTTTCTTTCTTTCTTTCTTTCTTTCTTTCTCTTTCTCTTCCTTTCTTTCTTCTGAGACAGGGTCTTGCTATGTTGTCCTGGCTGTCCTGCAACTCACTCTGTAGACCAGGCTGTCATCAACTGTCCCTCCCAAGTGCTGGGATTAAAGCTGTGTGCCACCATGCCTGGCATGCATCACACTTTTTTTTTTTTGCTGGAATGCCATTGCTCAGGGCCTTCAGGGCTGAAGTTAGGGTGTAGGAGGGAAAGGTTTAGGGTTCTTACTGTCCTTGTAGGCTTATAAAAGGACCCAGTGTAACTCACCAAAGCCAGAGGAGAGCTGGAAAATCCAAGTAAATTTCCCTTAAATAAGAGAAGTGCAGGAGATGTCCATCCAGCCTGCCCTGGGTGGAGGTAAGCTGCCATTGTTCGAAGCCCACAGACTTATCTTTTGGCTGAACCAGACTCCAGCAGGCTAGCTGTGTGGTGAGAACCCAGCCTCAGATAAGCGACAATAGCTCACCCTCAAAGGCTTATCTTGCCAGGGCTCTGCTGTTTGTACTGCTTTCAGGCTCAGGAGAAGGCATGGGGTAGGGAGGGTTTAAGGTTCTTGTGGCCCTTGTGAGCTGCTGAAAAGGAGCAGCTGGTATGCAGCATGTTACAGCATGGTTCATCAGTTCTGCTGACAGTGTGCTGTCCTCAGTGTTCCCAGACAAGAGCACTGGACTTTATGCCTTGGGATCCCCAGCGGGCCACTGGGGCCACAGGGGTGTGTCCTTTCACATTGCTTTACTGTCAGGAGAGACATGGCAGGATCTAACCTTCCTTGCTGTCTGTGGCAAAACCACCAAAGTGACACTTTATAAATGTTATTTTTCTTTTTCTTTTTCCTGTGCTGGTGATGGAACCCAGAGCCTCCAGCATGCTAGGCCAGTGTTCTTACCATTGAGTTACACACACACACACACACACACACACGCAGCATTTTAACTGGGGCTATAGAGGATACCAGCATATTTAGACTGGACATGCAGGTGATATGGCACACTAGGCCTGGGGCTTGCTGTGCCTTCCAGGTGGCAAAGGGCTCCCTGCAATCAGGTTATTCTATATTTGCAGAAGGCTCCATCTGATTGAAGGTGGGTTTTCCAGTGAAATATCAAGATCAATTAGTTTTTCTAAACCATTTTCCTCCGTAGTCCTAAATGTTACCCATTTAGGAACTGGGGATGAACTTTCTATGGGGTGACTTAAGATAGTCATGTGGCCCTGGTTAGAGGTGCTGTGTGGCCTCCAAGGTAGCTTGCAAGCTTGTGGATGAGGGTGGACCCCTCTCAGACCCTACCCATCAGTCCTTCCTTGTGCACACAGGGAACCAGAGTGGGAGTGCATGTATGAGCCTGTTCCCGAGTGGAAAGCAGCTGCTTCCCTCTCAGGAAGGTAGGTCCTGAGGAACACGGGCCTGCATAGATGACAGCCTTGCTGCAGCCTGCAGTTGATATTTGGGAAACACAGCATCCCTGCAGAGGTCGCTTGTACCTGAGTGTTGCCAGTTGTCTGGGTTCATTCCCACTCCATTGCTTTCCCATTCCCCTCCTGACTTTATCCTTCCCCATGTGGTCTCTCATGTGCAGGAAATTCAGTCAGAGAGATAACTGGGACTGGCATAGACCACAGTGGTCAAGCTGCCCTGGCTCTGCCAGGGACCCCTGATAATTGTGGCTCTTTGGAGTCCCAGGCTCGGCTTGCCTGACCTACTAATCTGCTGCTGCTTGAGAGATAACATTCTCTTGTGTCAGCAGGGAATGGTAGCCTTTGGGAGCACCATTCATTCCTGAGTGCCACCCGTGTGACTGATAAAGGGATTCGAAGGGCATCCAGGGCTATGTGAGGCTGGTGCCCTTGTCTCCCAGGGTCATTGCCACTACATAGTCACACCATGCTTAGGATTGGGGTCTTCTTTTGTGAGTCCTCTGTGGGCAGTGGCAGTGAACGTGCCAGTGTCCTTGTCACCATTGTCACTATATGACTGTGGCCAGAGGTGTAACTTTTGTGCCTTGCTTGACCCCGAGAAAATTACATCAGCAAAGGGAGTGTGGCTTCAGTTTGGATTAACAAGTAGCATCCTGTCTGGCCTGGTGCCTGCCTTCTTGCTAACATTGCCTTGTCTGTGTGCCCCAGTTTTTTCTGTAGCCCTGTGTAGGAGGAAGCCAATGTTTTTCTGATGGGGAGCTCCATCTGAGGAGATAAGCCTGACTCAAACTGGAGGGTGCTCTCTGCACACTGCAGTGTAGCCCAGAGAAACTATGTCAGTATGAACTCTGAGCTGGGGTCACA
Source organism: Mastomys coucha (assembly GCF_008632895.1). Classification (NCBI taxonomy): domain Eukaryota; kingdom Metazoa; phylum Chordata; class Mammalia; order Rodentia; family Muridae; genus Mastomys; species Mastomys coucha. The sequence continues at coordinate 137,690,242 of NW_022196904.1, forward strand.
CCCTGGTGAGGTCTTGGAACCATGGCCACCGTGGGCTGGCCGGAGTGCAGAAAAGGAGTAAGGCTTTGTTTGATAGCCATCCTGTTATCTTTTGTTTTTCCTCTGTGCTCTGCCTCTAGCCAGAAACCAACCCAGGCTCTTCACAGAAAGCTTACAGAGCTTGGGGCCAGTCTGGCTAGCCCCTTGGGTTTTCACTTGCCCTCCTACCCAATGGCCTGGTTCCCAGACTCCACCTAAGCTCTCCTGTTACTATAGGTTGAATGGGATTTGTGGCCCAGACTCCCATTCATGCATTCTGGAGCCCAGGATCAGAAGTAGGGCTATACTATGGGTAGCTTTTCTGCCCTATTGACCATCCCCTGAGATGCTTGCCACAGACCAGATGCTGCTCCATCCCAGTCTCAGAATGTTTAGTAGACCAGAGAATGATCTCAGGGATCATCCTGAGCCAGGCTCAGTACTGTATCCTGGTTCACAGTGTCTACCACATAGGACGACACAGGTTTAGCTTCCAAGTCAGTACTGCAGGAGCCAAGTGACCAGAACGCATGGTCCTCTTAGAGTTGTTGATAATTGTGATAACTGTGGGACTTTTGTATACTGGGCTCTTACCTAATTCTTGGCACATAATTAAGTGTTCAAAACAAGTGTCTGCTAGTTAATAATGATGAGACTAAAAACTCCAGGGTTTCCCAGACTTCACTGTTTTCTAAGTAATGTCTCAGGGAACCTTAAGCAATACTGCCTCAGCTGGGCTTCTACTCAGACTCCTCAGTCCCCCGAGGGCTGACTGGACCCAAAGCCTTCAACTCCCATCCCGCCCTGTCTCCCCTTCTCTAGGCAAGCTTGCTGCTTTGGCCTCTCTTTCTGCTGTGGGTGCGCCGACTCTGTGTGTGGAGGCGTCGTACCAGGCTGTGCTGGCCTTGGCACCTGTTCCTCAGGCTGCTAGTCGGCGGCAGACTAGGGAGCAGCTGGCCCGTGTGCCTGCAAATGTTGGGTTATATTTGGGGTACGCATCATTCTTCATGCCCTAGAAGCCGCCCTTGCCTACACATCCATCAGATATGAGCTGATTGGGCCCAGTACAAATGCCTCAAACAAATAGAAGCAAACATTTACAAAGTGCTGGTTGTCTGCCAGGCATGCACTGCACCCAACCCTCCCAGCAGCCTGGTGGTGGGAATTTGCTCTTTCTGTGTCATAGAGAAGGACCTGGGGATTCAGAGAGGGTAAGTGACCTGCTGGAGTGGCCCAGGTGCCTCCTGAGTGTAGGGAGTTGAAGATTGAAATGTGGGCCCAACTGGAGTGTCTGACTCCTCCAAACCCTGTCCTGTCACTTACTCCCTTATATTATAGGTATGTTACATATTATAGGTTTTATTATAGGTTATATTATAGGGTCAGGTTACATGTTGATGAATCCTTTTTTGCAACAGCCATATCCCCCTGCTACTAGGACAGAGAGCATCCCTTGAACTGGAAAAGTTCCTTGTGCAGTCCCTCTCTCCCTATCCCAGTAACTCATTTGTCTTTGAAGCTTAAAGCTTGCCTTTTCCAAAATGTCTTTTAAATGGAATCATACAGTATAGACTCTTTGGTACTGTTCATTTTCTTTGATGGAACCTGACCCTTTTGAGATTCATCCATATGTTTAAGAAGGTCAGGGGTTTGAGGCTTTCAGAAATGATTGTTTCTGGGGATGAAGTCAAATCCTAGAGCTTCATAATTCTTCAGAGAAGCTCTGACTGGTGGGCCATATCTCAGCACTTAGACTTTTCTCTCTAGAGAAGAGTGGCTTCCCCTCTTATCACTGTGCTGTCATTCTAGAAGGGAGTCTGGGCTGTCCGATGTCAGTCCAAAGCAGTCTTGAATCAGGCTACCAGGAACATCTATGTACTGGACTTGACTTGATGTGGACCTGGCTTTTGTTCCCCTAGAGCAGATGCCTAGGGGCAGAGGCCCCTTGCTTAGCCTCTGTGCTATTTGGAGTGATCCTTCCTTAAGTTAATCAGGAGTCCTTTCTGAGATAGGAGTCTGGGCTCCTGTATTCAGGGCCAGTGCCATTGGAAACTGTGATGTAGCTCTTTGGTGAGAAATAATGAGAGCCATGCAGTTTGAATGACAGGAAACAAGAGTGTATGGGAAGCAAACACTCCATTGTTTTATGTTCTAGAAATTTTTGGAATGTATGAAGCAACTTTCCCTGGCTGATGGAACTACCTGTGTTCGTGCAGAAGAGTGCTGCTGTAGGGTGGGGTGCTTCGCCACAGCCCAGGCCCCCACCTCTGACCCCCGCTCTTGTCAGCTTCCTGACAACTAACTAGTAGGCGGGCCAGTGGCACCAGGTTGGATTTGGACTCCCTTCGCACAATAGCAGGCCTGTGGGAGGCTTGCTCCTGTGCCACCTTCAGTTCCTGTCAGCTCTCTCAGCAGCCACACTTGCTTGAGGCTCCACTCTGCTGCTCCTCTCTACTCCTACTACTTCCTGACCGTGGTTTTTAATTTCTTAAATTACGGTTTTATGTGTGTGTTGCCTGTATGCATGTTTCTGTGACATGCCTGGTACCCTGGGAGGCCAGAAGAACGTGTTGGATCTATTGGAACTGGAGTTATGGGCTGCCATGTGGGTGCTGGGAATTGAACCTGGATCTTTTGGGAGAGCAGCCAGTCCTCTCTGCTGCTGAGCCATCTCTCCAGCCCTGATTTTTAATTTTTGATGACAGGATCATCCCTGGATGGCATCAGCTTACCGTGGGCTGAGTACTAGAACTGTAGGATGTGCACCACTGCACCTGTCTTATGATTGCATTTTTTGTTTTTGTTTTTTTTTGGGGGAGGGGCAGAGTTTCTCTGTGTAGCCCTGGCTGTCCTGGAACTCACTCTGTAGACCAGGCTGGCCTGGAACTCAGAAATCCACCTGCCTCTGCCTCCCAAGTGCTGGGATTAAAGGCATGCACCACCAACACCCAGCCACATTTTTGTTTTTAAAGACAGAATATCAGCCCTGTGTGGGGCCACAGGCCTTTAGTCCCAGCACTCAGGAGACAGGAGGCTGGAGGATCTCTGTGTTCAAGGCCAGCCTGGGCTACAGAGTGAATTCCAGGACAGCTGCATAGTGAGAGCCTGTCTTAAAAAACAAACAGAATTGGGCTGGAGAGATGGCTCAGTGGTTAAGAGCACTGATTGCTCTTTCGAAGGTCCTGAGTTCAAATCCCAGCAACTACATAGTGGCACAACCATCCGTAATGAGATCTGACCCCCTCTTCTGGAGTGTCTGAAGACAGCTACTTACATATAACAAATAGATCTTAAAAAAGAAACCAACAATATCATAAAGCCTGGGCTGGCCCTAACTACATCTAACTAACTATACTAACATCTCCAAGGATGACCTTGAATGCCTGATTCTTCTGCCTCTACCTTCCAAATGCTGGGATTAGAAATATGCATTATCACACCTGAATTTCCTTTATTGTCTAATTGTGGAGAAATGTACCTAGTATGGAAGCTGCACTGTCTTCCACAGTCTTAGGGAGCAGTGGGGTTTGGTGTGTCTGCACTGCTGTGAGCCGTCACACTGTTTTAGAAAGTTCCATTTTCCCAAAACTCTTCAGTAAACACTGACACCTTGCCTTCCACCCTGGCACCGGCTCCAGTGTCCTCTCTGCATGTGACCCCGGCTTCCTCACAGGTGGATCTGTGGTTGCTGGGGCTTGTCCTCATAGGGCGGTTTCTTTCACTTACTCACATGGCTGCTCGTTCCTTTATCTGAGATGTCTCTGGTTGCCACTGAAGTCCCTCCCCCTGCAGGCTGGCTTTTCTGTCTCACCCATCCTCTCAAACTGTGTTCTCTATATCCTTGATGGAAACTGTGTTCTCTATATCCTTGATGGAAACTCGTGTCTGCTCTCTCTAGTCAGGCGGTGGTGCAGTGTGCCCCTGTTAGATGCTCTTTCCCTCTTAGTGGGCACACTGCTCCCTTTATGTTGTTGTGTGGATGGGACTGACACGCTACCTGGTATGTCAAAAGAGTCTGAGGCCCACTGCATTGCTAGCCCTGTCACTTGCTTGAACTCCTCCTCACCGAGTGTGCTGTGAGGCTGCTTTTGGCTTTGCATGTCTCTCCTAAGCTCCACATTCATTGCCACTCTCTGGTGTCCAGGGCTCCTAGAAGCCAGTGTCTTCTCTCTAAAGCCACACAAGACACCTCTGAGGGTAATGAAGGATAGTAGGTTCAAGAGTGCCAAATAAGACTGCGGGTGGCCTGCAGTCAGAGTCACATGCCTGTGTCAACATGGCTGCCATTCATTGGGTAATCAGTAATGTGTTTGGTCACCCAGAGTGTTTCCCTTCCACCAGAGGGAAAAGGATTGGGGCCATAGTGGGTGGGCTTGGAAAGTGACCTCAGAAAAATTAAGCATGGTAGCTCTTGTCTGTCATTCCAGCCCTTCAGGAGGCAGAGGCAAGAGAATTGCCACCATTTGAGGCCTGCTTGGTATATGGAGTGATAGCCTGTTTTAAACTCCAAAAATAATTAACCAGGAAGGTCCCTTCACCTGAGAAAAAAGAAGAGACTTAATGGAGCTGGATATGGTGGCTCATGCTTTTAATTCCTGTATTTGAGAGGCAGAGACAGGGTAATCTCTGAATTTGATGCCAGCCTAGTCTCATAGTGAGTTCCTGGCCAGCCAAGGCTACATAGTGAGACCCTATCCCCCAGAAAAAGGAAAAGCAAATCCAAAACCAGGTAACTTAAGGTGCTGCCTAAGAACTAGGCTTGTGGGAGAGGAACAGGGAAAGAGCCTCCTCCCATTTCTCTCATTTCAGTGTTCCCTCCCCCCACCAGAGGGAAAAGGATTGGGGCCATAGTAAGTAGGGCTTGGGAAGGCGACCTCAGCTTCCCTGCTGTGGGCCTGGTTGCCTAGCCAAAGCCAACAGGACCAGTGGTCCTTGGCCTGGGGTTCCCCTGTTCCTAGGAACTGGGATTTGGCCTCGCTGCTGCCCCAGCTGTGTGAGGTAGTTTCAGCTTTGAATGAGGCCAAGTGGGCTGATGGGAAGGAACAGAGGCCTCTCATTGTTGAGCAGGAGTATCATAGTTCCTGAGTCAGCACTTCTTCAGCACTGCTGCGTTCCTAGAACTCACATACAAAGCCTCAGGGCCCCAGCGGGCTGTGGGGCTCAGCTGGGGTATAGCTCGGAGCCCTGGACAGCAGCTACCTCTTCTGGCCTCTGCTTCCTCACTATTGTGCTGCTCTAGACCTTCCCTTCTGGCTTTCTGCTGACAGCTCACTCCTCGGGTGTCCACTCCCTGCTCTCAGAACCAGCTGCAGGGAGCAAGAAGGGCCTTGTACTTTGGAACTGGCTGTCTGTGCTGGCTGCTGAAATACAGTGTGACCTGGCCCTCGGTGGAACTGTACACTGAAACCTGAAGCTCTGACACTCAACCAGCTGTGCACAGGAGAGGCCCTTCTCTGCCCAGACTGCAGCTCAGTGTCCCTCTGCCTTCAAGATAGCTCCAGGTGGCTGACCATTGTGCCCCAAGTTTTGTATGCCAGGAATGTAGAGGTCAGAAGACAGCCTTGTAGAGAAGGGTTCTCTCTTTCCACTTTCACATGGGTCCCAGAGATCGAACTCAGTGCCAGGCCCGTATGGAAAGCACCTCTGTCAGCTGAGCCGTCTCATTAGGATGGCTTTGTTTTTCCTACTTGTTTTCTGGTATTGCCTGGAATGGAACCCAGAGCTTTGTTTCTGCTTGGCCTGTCTAGCCTAGCACCTCCAAAGTGCCCCCACCCCCGCTTTATACAGTAGATGGGGGAGCATTGAGTGGTGCCTCCCTAGCTGTACAATGCAGTATCAGCAGGCCTTGATGAACAGGGTGGTGGGAATCATGTGCCAGCATATGTAGTCCTGGACACTGTTCTTCCCTCGGGACTTCCTCCTGCAGTCTGTCTGTCTTCTACATCTAAAGATTGCACGTCAGCCCTCTTGAGGTTGGACTCGGAGAGTAGTTTGCCCAGATAGTGCTAGAGCAGTCCGTGAGACAAGAGCCTGCCTGGGCCAGCCTGGGCCAGCCTTCTCTCTGAGTTGCTTCCCTGGCTCATCTTTTGGGGTCTTGGGAACTTTCTGGGAAGTACTAAGTGGTTCTCAGAGGGCTGGCCTGCACTTGGGGTGACCCAGAACCTGTGCACATCAGCTCCAGGCTGTTCTGAGGCTCTACACCCACTGTTTCCAGTCTTCCCATCTCTGCTTGTGCTCCTGACAGGCAGGCAGGGGTTCTCACATTTGGGAGCAGTGGGAGAGCAGTGGGGAAGCACAGTCCTTAGACTGTGCTCCGCCTAGAAGTCCCTGAGCTACGTTTATGTGGAAAGTGACCAGCTCTGCCGTGTCGGCCATGCAGCTTCTTGTTGAGTCCCAGGCTGTGAGACTCCCTTCAGGACCTACCATCCCAGTCCTCAGGAAGAAAACTACAAGGCTCACGCTTCTTTAAATTTTATTTCCTTGTGTGGAGCCACAGTGCAGCTGTGGAGGCCAGGGGACAGCTTTCCGTGCTTGCTCCTCTTCCTTCCTCTGGGTTCCCAGGATCATGTCCTCAGCATGCACGGCAAGTGCTTTTACACGCCCAACCATCTTGCTGGCCCTAAATCAAACTTTTGGTCGTGGGGTGGGGTGGGGGGTGGGGGGTGTTTTGTTTAAAACAGTTGCATGTCACTTATGCTGACCTTAAATGTGTTCTGTAGCCAAGGGTGACCTTGATTTTTCTGCTTCTGCTTTCCAAGATTTCCAGTATGTACCAACCACCATGACTGGCTAATAGTACTATCATTAATGGGGAAATTCAGTTATGTCTCTGTCATAGATGTCATAGATGGCAAAGGTCACTTTAATTGGGATGAGAAACAGCATAGAGTAAAGTTTAGGGCTAGAGTCAGCAACTTGGCTCTAGAGAAGCACTTAAGACCTACAAAAAGGGGAAGTGGCCTGTGGCACTTTTGAGGGCTTGTTGGAGAACAAAGGTCAGCAAACCTTTTTCTTGAATTAGTATTGTCAGCTATGTAGAACTTTTGGTTTCTGCTGCAACAATCGAAGAACTCAACTATTTACTGACAAAAATTGGCTTAGCCATGTAAATGAGTGCCTTTGTTTCAATAAAACTTTATTCATACAAGCAAATGATAAGTTGTTTTTTTGGTTTGTTTTTTTGTTGTTGTTGTTTTTTTTTTTTGAGACAGGTTTTCTCTGTTTAGCCCTGGCTGTCCTGGAACTCACTCTGTAGAGCAGGCTGGCCTCGAACTCAGAAATCTGCCTGCCTCTGCCTCCCAAGTGCTGGGATTAAAGGCATGTGCCACTGCCTGGCAGATAGGCCGGTTTTGGTCCTGAGCTTGCTAGCCCCCATTGTAGAAAATGAGCATGGCTTATACAAGGATCTGGCGTTTAGACACTGGATAGGTGCTGCTGCGTATTGTCATCACTGTTCAGGGCACAGAGCCGGCAGGTTTCTCTGCCTGTGTTACTGTGCTAAGTTGTTAGGTATAAGCTTAGTGGCTTGCTTTGGCTGAGCATCTGTGCATGTCACATGGTGGCTTGCTTTGGCTGAGCATCTGTGCATGTCACATGGGTAAAAATACCCCTTGAGGCAAGAAAGAGCAGTGAGTCTGCCTTTGGGCTACAGTAGTGTTCATATCAGAGCATTTAGGAATTTACAAAATAACCTCCGGCCTAGAACTTCCAGTCACACTAGTGTTCAGAAGCACTGGAGCAGCCTGGGCCTTAGAGCCATGTTCATGTTCAGTCCTCTCCTGCTCCTCCCTTAGGTTATGACTTTGCAGCTGTCCTTGAGTGGTTCGCAGAGCGTGTGGACCGCATTATCCTGCTCTTTGACGCCCACAAGCTGGACATCTCAGATGAGTTCTCAGAAGTCATCAAGGCCCTCAAAAATCACGAGGACAAGATCCGTGTGGTGCTGAACAAAGCTGACCAAATTGAGACTCAGCAACTGATGCGAGTGTATGGAGCTCTCATGTGGTCGCTGGGAAAGATCATCAACACCCCAGAGGTGGTCCGAGTCTACATCGGCTCCTTCTGGTCACACCCACTGCTCATCCCTGACAACCGGAAGCTCTTCGAGGCAGAGGAGCAGGACCTCTTCAAAGACATCCAGTCTCTACCGAGAAATGCTGCCCTCAGGAAGCTCAATGACCTCATCAAGCGGGCCCGGCTGGCCAAGGTAGGCCCATGAGCTCTGGGATTGGCATTTGGGGTCCAGTTTACCAAACAAGTATCACTTTACCTGTGTGTCCTGTGTCCCCACTGTGTAACCTGTGACTTGCTAAGATCCTTTACCTGGGTCATCTCAGCCTGTTCTTTCTGAGACTTATGCCCTACCTAGATCAGAAAATGCAAAGAACATGCATATGCCTCAGAAATACCAAACAAGAAGTTACTACAGAAGAAAGGAGGCCACAGCAAGTGGGATGTGCTGGCCTGCTTGGCTCCAACAAAGCCCTGGGGTGTGTTGCAGACTAGTGTTCTCAGCTTGGCACAGAACAGTGTGGACTTACTGGGGCAGGGAGTGACACACACAGCCCCCATTCAAGCCTTCATGGAAGAACAATGCACATACAAAGCAGAAGCATTGGTTATTTGGTGTTCCTCAGTAGGTACAGGGTTCTTCCTGAGTGGAGGTCTGGGGAGCCACCCTGGTGGGAGGGGATTTGGGAGGCCTCTGTGGGACCTGCTGTGTAAGCTGGGACAGGAAGTAGCTAGACAAAAGATGGTGCCAGTCTAAGGCCCAGAAAGTGCTGGATGCTGCAGTCCAGATCTCTGGAGGCTGCTGTCTGCACAGGCCATATGAACACCTATTCTCGTTTGTGAGAGTGCAGGCTGTGTCCAGGTTCAACACCAGCTTCTGATGTGCTTGAAGCCATGGAACCTTAGAGGCAGCTAGGCCTGAATGAGAGCTCAGATGTCCAGAGCTAGGAAATAAAGATGAGTGCCACCAGTGGGCAATAAGTCACTGGGAGGGACTGTTCCAGTAATGGCTCAGGTGAACCCTTTGAACATGAAGGTCTGACATGGAGTGGATGCTAGTGTAGTGAGCCCGACCAGACCGTTAGCAGGTGCTTGGGCATAGTTTAGTTTCTTCAAAAAAATGGACGGAGTCTAAGCAGATGCCACAATGAACTCATCATCAGACTACTCTGGAGGCTGAGGCAAGGAGGATCTCTTGAACAGTTTTTTGTTTTGTTTTGTTTTTCGAGACAGGGTTTCTCTGTGTAGCCCTGGCTGTCCTGGAGCTCACTTTGTAGACCAGGCTGGCCTCAAACTCAGAAATCCGCCTGCCTCTGCCTCCCAAGTGCTGGGATTAAAGGTGTATGCCTGAACAACATAGCAAGACACTGTCTGAGAACACAAAAGTAGGTTCTTGCCTGGCCCCTCTCTTGAAAGGGGTTGGCTGAAAAGAGCTGTCCTATGAGCTACCCTATCTCCAGGACATCTCAGAGTGTGCGGTGTTTGCAGCTGACTGGGTCACATAGAGGGGGAGAGATCGGGATAGATAGGCACCAAGTGCCTATGGCTGTTGACACAGTCCCCTCAAGACCATAGAAGGTGCTTTCCAGCCATTCCTGCCCCACTGCTGTTTGCAATGCTGAGGCTGCCTCCCGTCCACTAGATCCCAGGCCCCACCTCTGCTCAAGGCCAGTCATGGAATATTTGGGGGTGCCTTGGTTAGGGAACCAAGGCTGATGCTAAGGGTCACTCTCAAGTACCTGGCCAGGTAGCAGCTTATGGCATTTCCCATCATCTTTACAGGGTCCTGGGCTGGGTTTTTTTCAGAATCTCCAAATGTCTAGACATGTATGGCCACCTCGTGAGCTAAGTAGTTCTGAGAAAGGAAGTCATGAGAATACCTGTGAGACTGGCCCAGGGTCCTAGGGAGCTGTCAGGCAGCACTCGACTCACGCCTCACGCCTAGAACCCCAGTGGTCTCTAGTCTGCTCCACACTGCTCTTAGCCCTCTGCTTGGTGGAGGGAAAGTGACTCCTTGGCTTGTGCAAACAGAGGTGTGACTGGGTTCGTATGACCTGCCTACCATAGCTTTCTTGGAAGAACCTAGTTGCCAGCCCAGGATTGAAAAGGGCTGCCCCTGGGCTGAGCAGGAAGCAGTGGATGTGCAGAGAGGAGCTAGAGAAAGCTTTCTTGGAATTTTCCTGTCTTGAGTCATCCTGGCCTATTTTGATGGCACATGGCATATCACTCAAGTGGGATTCTACTTGGGACTCCCCCTGTGTACTGTACAGATATATGTCAGACAGAGGCTCATTCACAGCTTTCTATGGCTCTGCAGTGAGTTGCTTATATTATTGGGAGGGGGGCAGCTCGGGGAGAACACAGGCGGAGAAACTGAATTGTAGTCCAGTTTCTGCAGTCCCATGATAGTTCCTTGGCAAGCCTTTGCCTCCGAGCCTTCCTCTGACCACAATAGGTGTGGATGCATGAGAAGGGAGTGCATCTAATTATCCTTCTTATGACAGATTATAGAGTTTGTTGTCTCTAGAATGTCACCATGACTTGTACAAGAATGGGTTGGAGAGATGGCTCAGCAGTTAGCAGCACTCAGGTTCAAGTCCCCACAGCTGTCTGTAACTGTAGCTCCAGGGGATCCAGAACTCTCATACAGGCATACCTTGCAGTCACAAACAGCAATGCACAGAAAAGGAAGGAAGGAAGGAAGGGAGGAAGGAAGGAAGGAAGGAAGACAGACAGTTTTTGCCAGACCAGTGGTGTCATACACCTTTTTTGTTTTGTTTTGTTTTGTTTTGTTTTTTTCAAGACAGGGTTTCTCTGTATAGCCCAGGCTGTCAGTGTCACACACCTTTAATCCCAGTACTTGAAAGGGAGAAGCAGGAGGATCTGAGTTTGAGGCCAGCCTGGTCTACAGTGTGAGTTCCAGGATAACCAGGGCTACACAGAGAAACCCTGTCTTGAAAAACAAAAGCGGCCAGGCGGTGGTGGCACATGCCTTTAATCCCAGCACTTGGGAGGCAGAGGCAGGCAGATTTGTGAGTTTGAGGCCAGCCTGGTCTACAGAGTGAGTTCCAGGACAGCCAGGGCTATACAGAGAAACGCTGTCTCGAAAAACCAAAAAAAAGAAAAAAGAAAAAAAAAAGAAAAAGAAAAACAAAAGCAAGAAAGAGTACCCATCATCTGTCCTGTGTCAGTCGCCCTTTCCTCTCCTCCTTCCCTGTGACAGTGAGCTGTCACACCCTCCACAGAACCTGCGTTACATAGGCCATTGGGCTTCTGCAATGGTGGTGTAAACATGTAGCTTGACTGACCTTTCTGCTTCCCTCTGCCCAAGCACTGAACTTGAGGCACTAGTGGTCTCGATGACCCTGAGGGCAGCGTGCCAAGCAAGTCCCTGATGCCCACTGCTTCTTCCCGCAGGTCCATGCCTACATCATCAGCTCCCTCAAGAAGGAGATGCCCAACGTCTTCGGGAAAGAGAGCAAGAAGAAAGAGCTGGTGAACAACCTGGGAGAGATTTACCAGAAGATCGAGCGGGAGCACCAGATCTCCTCCGGCGACTTCCCAAGCCTGCGTAAGATGCAGGTACATTCATGAGGCCAGCCTGCCCAGTGCTGGGTACTGGTTCTGGAGGGAATCCCAGCTCTATAGGGCAGGGCCTCTACAAAAGGAAGCAGCTGGGTTAGTCACCAGTTCCCTATCCAAGTCAGAGTTGACCTAGGTCGAGACACTGACACGAAAAGGGGGAATGTGGTGACTCAGCTTTGGGGTGGGGCATGGCTGTCGGTGAATCTTCATAGCAGCCCAGCAAGGATGGTGCTGCCGTGACCTCATGCAGAGTGAGGAGCTCAGGCCTTAAGCACTTGCTTGGTGGCCTGAGCTGGTAAGTGGAAGGCCCACTCCCCCAGCTTGGATAGTCTAGCTCAGTCTGGATCTGGAAGACTGCCCCATCTAGGCCTCTTTCCTTTCTCCTACACTCATAGGAACTCCTGCAGACTCAGGACTTCAGCAAGTTCCAGGCCTTGAAACCCAAGCTGCTGGATACAGTGGATGATATGCTGGCCAACGATATAGCTCGGCTGATGGTGATGGTGCGCCAGGAGGAGTCCCTGATGCCCTCACAGGCTGTGAAGGGTGGTGCTTTTGATGGCACCATGAATGGGCCCTTTGGGCATGGCTATGGCGAGGGGGCTGGTGAGGGCATTGATGATGTTGAGTGGGTGGTTGGCAAGGACAAGCCCACCTATGATGAGATCTTCTACACGCTGTCTCCTGTCAATGGCAAGATCACAGGCGCCAATGCCAAGAAGGAGATGGTGAAGTCCAAGCTGCCCAACACAGTGCTGGGGAAGATTTGGAAGTTGGCAGATGTGGACAAGGATGGCCTGTTGGATGATGAGGAGTTTGCCCTAGCCAACCACCTTATCAAGGTCAAGCTAGAGGGCCATGAGCTGCCTGCTGACCTTCCCCCGCATCTCATCCCACCCTCCAAACGGAGGCATGAGTGACTTCCATACCTGAGATACCCTACAACCCCCAGGGCTGCTGGCACTTTCTACCCACCAGCTCCTTGTCTGCCCAGGTGGGCTGGGTCCTGGAGGGGCAGAGATTGGGGAGGGAAAGGGTCACCATTTTTCAAGGTCCATAAAGACTGAGCGGTGTTTCCTCAGCTCTTGAATAGGAAAACCACCATCTTTCTTTTAAAGCTATTCTGGGGTTCAGCGGGGAGGCATGGGTGATGCTTGGATGTGAACAGTGGGGTTTTGTGCACAAGAACCATGATATTTTTAATATATAACATTAGAGGCAGCCTTCTTTCTTGCCTCTTCTGTCTGACAGCCCCACACTCAGCCTCTCCCCTCTCCAAGCCAGGCAGCGACACTGACTCAGACACGCCTCTCCAACCCACACTGGCACCCCTGTGCCCGATGCCTCAGGGCTGTGCAAGCAGAAGGCCCCCAGCTCCTTTGGTTTGTTTTCAGACTGGGGCTTCCTTATGGGGCAGTGGGTTGTTCCCTACTAGCTGTGTTCTGTGCTTGGGTAAGCTACTCCAGTCCTCTGCTGTTGGGTAGGGTGGGGTACACACCTCCCTTTGCCCACATCCCCTGACATCCCAGCCAGCACAGCAGCCACAGGTAGAAGAAAGACCCAACCACTGCTCATGTTGTGCAGGCTGGAGGAGCTGTGAGACAGTGTCTTCTAGGAAAATGCATAAGCTAGTTAGTGTTCTGTAAATAACACTTTATACTTGACCAAGACTTTGAGTAACTTTTACATCACTTGTTCAAAGCTGTGATTTTTGTCTCCCCTTTCCTATACTCCAGCCTTGGAGCAGCTCCACCCCAGAGCCAGCATAGAAGAGGTATCTTGGGCTTGAGTTTGCTTTCTGGCTGAGGGAGGTTATCCCAGCTTCTGCTCAGAGGGGTCTGAAATATACCCTACTAAGGTCAACCTTTATGGCAGCTTCCTGGAGCCCCTCTCTGCCTTTGGGCAGGCCATAGGCCCTGTGACCTGGGGGTGGTCTGGGGCTGGTTAGAGGAAGCCTGTGGCTCTGGCCTGGGTGTAGTGTCCATGCAGCGGGTCGGGAAAAACCCAGCCCCTTCCCTCACCCTGTCATTTCCTTCCTCTCCTCCTCCTCTGCTGAGCCAAGGAGGTCTGGGTGTCCTGAGCGCCCCAGACTGAGCAATAAGAAGCCTGAGCTAGCAAATGACCACTTTAGTCACCTCACTGTAGCCTGGGGAACCCGGACACACCCTATGGCCAGTGGCTGTCTGTCAGGGTGGGCTTTATTCGGAGGTGGATAGAGCAGTGCAGCCTGCTCATCTGGCACTGCAGGTGGGCTTCAGGGAGGTGCTAACCCCCAGCACTGTCTGGGCCTTGCCGAGGGTGAGCTCCAGCCTGGCCTGTTACCTCCCTGCCTCAGCCACTCCACTCCGTGGCTGAGGGTGAATGAGAGGTCTCCCTCACAGGTTCACTGTTTAAAGTCCAGCAAGCTCTGTCCTCACCTGCAGGGAGAGTGGCTGAGTGAAGACTCTTGTTTCTTGCATTAAAGAAAATTTAATTGTGCCAAAGCTTCTCATGCTCCCTGTCTTTTCCTGGCCAAAGAAGCACCCCTGGAGCCTTGCAAGGGCTTCCCCAGGTTGTCCATGACCACCCATCTCCTGTGCAGTGTTGGCAAGACTATCTGGAAACTGAACTTGATGGTGCACACCCACAGAGGTACATGAGAGCCTGTATCCAAAAAATCCAAACACCAGTAGAGATTGATAACAGAATTATGCTGGACCCACTTCCACCGTCTGCACATTATCACCTCCCTCAAGACTTCCACAGCCATAGATAGGATGGGCTCCCATCCCTAGTGTGCTCAGACTGCTGTGGGATCCCGTAAACAAAGGTTCCGGAGCTGCTTGGCTCCTCACTTGCCCCAAGGCAGGTTTGGAGCAGGCAGAGCCAGCTCTGAAGACAGCGGAGGCAGACAAAATCCACAGTTCTGGGTGGGGTTGGCTAGAGCCATCTGATGTCTCAGATAGGGGACCTGTTTATGACAAGAGAGGAAAGGATGACAAATTGGGAGTGACTTGCCCGGAAGGGTGCAGATGGGAAGTAAGGCAGGGGAGAGACTGCTCCAGGGAAGGTTGGGACAGAAGCCCGAATTAACAGCTGTTTATCTTAGATCCAGAGCTGCCTCCAGGGTCTAGCTGCTGTGGCTAAGGCAGACCTGATAGTCCAGGCACCATAGACTTGACACCTAGTGTGGTCTTCTGCTAGGCTTGCCTGAGCCTCAGCATGAAGTTCTGTGTTTCACATCACAGATTAAGGGACCAGGAGAGGGCAACGCAGGCAGCAGTGGTAGCCAAGGAGATCGAACTCAAGTCTACCAACTCTACCAACTCAGGTCCCATTCCTGAGGGGATTGTCAAGGAAACCCTTTTTAAAGCCAAGATGATTTCTGAATTGCCCAGCCCACTTCACCCTCAACTGCTACTCAGGTTTAAAATGCCCCTGGAATGATTCAAAGCTGTCATTCCACCTGAGGTTTTAGACACTTGGGACTACGCCATCGTCAGCTTGCAGAGATCCCACAGAGATGCCCTGTGCTCGCTCAAGCTGGTCAAGCACCAAAGAAAACAGGCTCAGGGAACTCCCTGGATTGTTAGGACCCACCTGCACTCTACCTTCCACCCATGGGACTCAACAGTATATACTGTCTACTCAGCCCCTGTCTCTGTGAGATGATACTCAAGAGAGTGCCCAGGTGGTGCCCTTCGAGTCAGGTTTAAGAGCAAGTGAATGCATCCCCTAACTGCTGCCCCTAGACTTAGGTTTGGGTTTCGTGATTCAAATTCCTCGGAGCAATGGTGGGGATTGAAGGAGAGATGTCCACTCAGAGGGCTGGCTTGTGCCCCTCCATTCCTTTCTTGATCTCTAGAAGCCAAGATCTATCAGGAAGCAACCCCTGGGATAAGAGGCCTCAAGGACAGTCTGTCATCCTAGCTCACAGCACCACACAAACCCAAGCCCCAGGAGGCCCAGAAGCCCATCTACAGGCTGTACCTGCTGGCTATTCAGTATGCTGAGATTTCTTGCAGGATCATTCTTAACCTAGTCATAGGACTTGCTTGAAGCCAGTGGGCTAATAAGAAGACAATGGGGGAAGGGGACCCTTGAGAGGGTTCAGTGGTTTAGAGCACTGACTGCCCTTCCAGAGGGTTTGGTTTTGATTCCCAACACTTGCATGGCAGCTCACAACCATCTATAGAACTCCAGTTCCAGGGGATCTAACACCATCTTCTGACTTTCCAGGCTACTCAACTGTGATACACAGATATAATGCAGGCAAAACCCCCATATACCTCAAACAATAAAAAAAAAAAAAAAGAGGACAGCCAGCCATCATTTCTGTCCTATCTTCAAAAAATTAAAGCTTCAAAGCTTGAGCTGGGGTGATGGCTAGTAAGAAAGCCTGAGTTCAATCCCCAGAACCTCATAAAAGCCAATATGGAGGTGCATACTCATGACCCCTGTACTAGAGCGGCAAATACAAGCCTCAGATGTGACCAGCCAGCCAACCCCATGATCGATCCTGTCCAAAGTGAGGTGGATAGTATCTGAAGAAGGGTGCAGGCATGCACATGCACATGCAACCTATACACAGATCTATCAGCGCGCGCGCACACACACACAAAACTTGTATGTGTAGGACTCACAAGACAGTGGGTTTGATCTCTTGCAGAACTGCAAACAAATCTGTTGTCATGTGTCAGCAGACAGCAGTCTTGACCAAACAGCCCTATGTTTAAATCCCAGCTCTGTCACTTGCTGGAGTCAAGCCTGCTTTTTTCCTTTTAAGCCTGTTCTTTGGGCCCTGAAGAGAAGACCTGTGCTCAATGGCTTCCTTCCCTAGGCACCTTGGTTAGGGCTAGTCAGGGGGGTGAGGTATGTGGGGAGCATGGTACCCCACCCAACACCCAGAACAAAACAGAAGGACCCACCCTTCCCTGAAGTAAGCTCAGACACGGTGGCGCCTATGAGCTGCAGGGGTGCAAGGTAAGGGGGCTCGGGCCTGGCTTCCTGTGCACCCAGAGAGACTGGTAATTGCAAAACCACATGGGCTGCTGCTGAGCAGCAGAGCGTGGGAGCCCCTGTGGTGAGCTGGAGCGGCCTAGGGAAGGACTATGATGAAACCACCATATGGCCACCCATTCGGAGTGCTGGACAGTTCACAGGAAATACCCACAGTGTGGCAGGCAGGGATGTGGTGTGGGAGCTGGCACAGGTTTAAATGTGAGGGGTCTCCACTGGGCCAAAGAAACCTTCAAACAAGCTCTGAGCAGCAGAGGCAGCAATACTGGGCTCTCTGCCTTAGATGGCCCCCATGTTATTCCTAATCAGAAATGTTACACACACCAACAGGAGACCCATGAGGAACCCATGCCATCTAGTTTCCCTCGTGTCCAATCAGGTGTCTCTCTCCATTGTCCATAGAAGATGTTCAGAGAGAGGGTAAGGAGACTTCCCAAGGTATTATACCTGGGCCACGGTAAGCAGACCTCTGGGACCCCACAACCAGCCTCCTGTCCCCAGCTCTCTGGAGTTGAGAGGGACAGATGGTCATTCTTGGACTGCAGAAGCAGAGATTTTGCACTACTTCTGAAACTAGGGCTAGGAGACTACGCCAAGGGACTGAGCCTAGATTTTAGATGGGGAACTGCAAGCCCGGGAGTTCTGAAATGTGGCCACAAAAACTACAGGCACTGTTCCCCTGACCCATCTTGTATCTGGGTTCCCTCCAGACTCAAAGGGGGTCAGAAACACCTAAGTGTCCAGCTCCAAGTCCCTTCCCCTTCAGTGTCTGTCCCTTCTGGGAACTTCGTCTATTTCTCCTGGGCCTGAGCGCTGAGGTGACAAGTTCCTTTTCTTTATTCAAAGCCTTTTACAGGAGCATTTACTAAGGCCATCTGGGGAGGGCCTTGCCTTGTTCCTTATGTCCCACGGCCCATGGTACCCTTTTGCTGCTGGCACTTGGGGTGTGGACTACAGGAAGAACCTAGAGCTGTTTGTCACTGTCTCGTGGCCTCCCTGTGTCAATCTGTGAAGGAGGTGGATAATAATATACCTGTCTGGTAGAGATCAGAGATCTGTGTCCACTTTGAAATGACAAGGAGCTCCTTAAGAAGGTAAGGTGCTATCTGTTGCCAGGGCCTCTCCCCGAGAGCTGGTGCCAACACCTCCACCAGAGACTCTTGGAAGACAAGGGAGGGCTGCAGCGGAGC
Organism: Mastomys coucha; assembly: GCF_008632895.1. NCBI lineage: Eukaryota > Metazoa > Chordata > Mammalia > Rodentia > Muridae > Mastomys > Mastomys coucha. The sequence continues at coordinate 137,708,043 of NW_022196904.1, forward strand.
AGGTCCCTCCTGCAGACCTGGTTGAGCCTCCAGGAGGCAATGGCCGCATAGTAAGCCTTTGGAAGAGAATGCTGTGAGAAGAAACAGAAGGACAGTGGCCTGACTGCTCAGACTGGCTGGGGCTGAGGCTCTGCAGCTGACAGATTCATCCACTGGACTACATCATGAGCCAAGTATAGTGCTCTGCTGTGGGCAAGGCCAGGCCTCTGGCATGGAAGCCTAGCTCAGAGATCAGAACAGAATCAGTAGGACAAAGGGTGCCAGGTCCTGGGGCTTCTCTGAGTGTTTAGATTAGAAGCCTGGCCATGTGTTGAAGCCAGAACAGGGTCCAGCAGAGAGTGAGTCCTTAAGGACTTTTTTGACATGTGATAGGGACCACTTGTACAGACAAGGAAGCAGCAGCTGGTAAAAATGGTGAGACAACTAATCCAGGGTGCTAAGGGTACAGGTCGGCTGGTTGAGGGACTCCCCTAGCATGAAGAAAGCCATGGATTTGATTCCCTAAAACTTTGTGAAACAGGTGCGTGGGAGGAGGTAGAGGCAGAAGGATGAGAAGTTCACCTCCTACTTTTGTCATCTAGACTGTAAAGAATTAAATCTAGCCTAGGATACCCATGTTTCAAAATAAAAAAACTAATAAAGAACAGAACCTAAAAGGATGGAGTGCCTGAGAGGTCTGGCGAGCCCAGTTATTTTACTTATTGAGACAAGGTCTTTATATATAGCCCGGGCTATCCTAAAACTATTTACACCAGGCTGGCCTTGAACTCAGAGGTCTTTCTGTCTCTGCCTTCAGAGTACTGAGCCACCATATCCAGTTGGTGTGTTCAGTTCAAATTTGAGTCCCAGCTCTGCCTTGGACTGTGTCTCTTCTCTGGTGTGGAGTTGAAGCCTGCTTGGGCTTGGGCTTTTCTCAGAATTCAGCTTTCAAAGATGTTAAAGGTCTTGGGGGAAGTTGATGCAAGGAACTTGCCAAGATCAGAGGCCTGGGCAGTTAACCCTTGTGGCTAGAGAATCAGCATTCCAGGACTGGGTCCCAACCTCCTAGTTCTCCATGACGACTTGCAAATACTAGATACCCATTCCTCCCCTGGTCTTTGGCGCCTCCTTGTGGCTTCTTTCTTTCCACGGGCCCCATCCCTGCCTCGAGCTGAGGAAGGCTCAGAATCCCTCAGGCGAGAGCCAGCAGGCTCCATCAACCCACCCTGTAATCTAAGAACCTAGGAAGCTGAAGCAGTACACTTGGGAGTTCAGGGTCATTCTTGACTACACAGTGTGTTCCATTCAGCCTACTTTATGTGAGATGATAAAACAACAACAAAACCCACAAATCCACACTCCAGCCTGCCCTCCCCGTCCTCCCTTGGCAGTGCCATAGGTACCTAGTGTTGAGTTTGAATCCTGAGTCTCCTTCCCAGCCTAATAGATCTGAGAAAGAAATACATGCCTGTGTTTTCCTCATTTCAAATTGTGGACCCCATGGAGAAGGTGCTTCTGTAAAGATCAAATGAGAGACCCACAGTGTTTTGTTTTTTTCCAGGAATTCTCTGCATAACCGTCTTGGCTGTCCTGGAACTCACTCTGTGGACCAGGCTGGCCTGGATCCCAGAGATCTACCTGCCTCTGCCTCCCAAGTGCTGGAATGAAGGCATGCACACCCACATCACCACCCCAACATACTCCCTGCAGTGTTTCTAAACCCCGTTCGGTGGGATTTGGGTGTCCCGCTCACTTTCCCCCTGCAAACATTCAGAATGCTTCCTCCCTCAACGCTGATAACTTGATCCTGTCATGTCTCCAGCTTCCAATCTGGGAGGAGAGGCAAACCCTCTAAATAGGTCTTCTAATTAAAGAACGAGTTGTTTAAAAGACACCAGAACACCCTACCCTTTGGTATCTGGTCTGCCACAGTGAAGACCAGCACAGCTGGCCACAGCTGGCCAGAAATAAAAATCCTCGCTGGATACAGCCAGCACCTCCTCCTTCTTTTCATCCATCAGCTCATCTCGGACTTCTTGTGCCCTCCACGTTCCAGTTCAGGGCCTTGTTCCCGCCAAAGTCTTAAAACTCGGTACCACCTAAGTCCACACGAGAATCTAGTTTCAGAGACCTCTACCCTCAGCCTTCCAAAGACTCAGTGTATTCATGCTAAATGAGTGTGCCCATCCTACCTCAACTACATGTCTCTGGGATAGTTTTAAGGATTTAAAGGAAATCAGAAACTTTTGGGTGTAGGTGGGTGTGTTGCCTTAGCGCCGCTTGCAAACCCTGACGAGAGCGAACTACAACTCCCATCCGGCTTCAGGGCCGCAACCGTCCCTAGCCCCTCTGGCCTGGCTAAGGGACAGGCCGCTGGCCGGGTCGCGCGGGAAGTTGTGGTAGGCTCCATCTAGGTTAGTGTCTCATGAGGTCTAGATGGCGCTGGGACTGGGGTGGCACGGTGATCAGAGGGGCCTTTGGCGACCCCCAACAGACCCCTTCCAACCCCGCCCAGGAGTTACTTTTTGTGGCCCGCCCTCCCACTTCCTGGACGAGGGTCGGCCCCGCCCCCGCGCGCCTCCGCCTTCCCACCTTCACCTTCAGCCGCCGCTCCCATTGGCCGGCGCGCACCTGCCCGTCCGTCGGGGGCGGGCTTGGAGGGCGGGGCGGGCGACCAGGTGAAGGAGCGCGGGTGGCGACCGAGGAAGGTGACAGCGGGGAGGGCGGGAGGGAGGGGGGAAGCCGCGCTGAACGAGCCACGGAACCACAGACGGACCGCCGGACGGACGGACGGGGCATGCGAGCGGCCTGGCTTTAGCCCGGGTTACGGGGCTCCGGCCGCAGCCATGGAGCAGCGGCTGCGTGCGCTGGAGCAGCTGGTACGGGGCGAGGCTGGTGCCAGCCTAGGGCTCGACGGCCTCCTGGATCTGCTGCTGGGGGTGCACCACGAGCTCAGCAGCGCCCCCCTGCGCCGGGAGCGTAACGTGGCGCAGTTTCTAAGCTGGGGTGAGTGGTCAAGGCAACACACCCGGGAAGGGAGGCTGGAGGGACAACACCTGGAGCTCTGTGCCCCTAGACCTTTTCCCAGGGATGGCATATTCCAGAAACTTCCTCCTGAAGACGCACTAACTCCTTGCGCTGTATTTAACGCTTGCCATCGGACTCCACAGCCTGCTCGCTCACCTGCACCTTACCTCAAACTCCCAGAGACAGGTACATAATGTACACGTCCCACATACTCTCATTTCATTCCCTGCTACAGACCCCAGACATGTTGCCAATACACATCTTTCACAACGGTCACCTCATGCCCTACCCAGAACATACATTCAAGTGGACACCTGTTTTGTATCACATAAGCATACAGATTTTCTCAATCTCCTTCGTTCTTAAAGAGATGGGCACTTCGTTCTGGGACCCCTCTCACCTGTCACACACATACACACACAAATCCTCATCCTTCACCTTGCAGACAAGTCTCCTTCAGTCCCTAGCCAGGACTAAGAACCAACCTCAGCCCTTTTGGGGGGATTTGGGGTCTCATTAGAAGTGGTTTTATTTGATTCATCTGAATCCTTGGGAATGGCTGACCTAGGGTGACCCTAAACTCAATGTGGGCTCTGGTGCCAGCACAAGGATTCCCTGGACACACCTGGCCAGGCTTGGTGGGGCGGGCCTAGAAATTGGGCCGGGAGAGTGTTTGCCCAGTAGGCAATCAGAGTTCCTGGCGCTCCTGAGCTATGGGCAGGCACAAAAGGCTGGGCCTAGTATGGTTGGAGGTCTACCATCCAGTCTTGCCATTTCTTTCTGGGGTGAGAGCAGTTAGAGGGCCCTGCCCCCATTGCCTGCCTGTTTCTCTGTGACTCTTATGTATTATACATGTGTCTGATTTGTCATCACTCCTACATGACACTCGTATCTGGGTATGTGCATGGGGTATGTGTGTGTTGTGTGTGTGTGTGTGTGTGTTTACACATATGTGTTTCTCCCTGCCTGCCTCTGGCACCTCTGCTTAGGACCCCAACATAGGGGATGGACGTCTGTTGACATCTCCCGAGGTAACTCCAAGGCTGGGTGTGACTCACGCCTCTCCTGCCCCAACTTGTCCCTGCTCCTGCCCAGAGCCCCCACCCCTTCTGGCAAGACAAAGGTACTAGGCATCCTGTCCAGGAGGTTGGATCTGGGCACCAAGTTTGCCCTATGTGGCTGGTGGTCACCTTTGACAGCTCTACAGGCTGCTTGCTCCTCCCTAGCTCCATGCATAAACCTGGGAAGAGACAATTAATTTCTGTAGTGAGGTTTCCACACCTCCCCCGCTGTGGGGGTTCTGCCTGATAAACCTGTGGAGCAGCTCTCTGTCCCACCCACAGGCCCGCCCAGCTGGCAGGGAGTTTACCTTCTGGCAGGGGGAAACTGAGGCAAGGTGCCAGATCATAGATGTCCCCCCGATCCTCACTGGTCACTTCTGTCTTCATCAGTTCCCAGGACTCGGTGCCCTTCCCCCTGGCCTAAGGCCACTTCAGTTCTAAGGAGAGCCTGGGAGTGGCTGGACATAGCCCTTGTGGAGGTGGTGGTGGGGCGAATAGACTGTGATGCAGGAGGAGGCTCCTGCCTGTGTAAGCCTCATCCAGAGAGGGAGGCAGGGCTCCAAGTGGCAGGGCTATCAAGCCTGGAAGGAACCCTGTGTGCTCACACCCTCAGGTGCTGGCATTGGGCACCAGGTGAAGTTTTTGGCCTTGTTTGTGTGTCTTGTGAGTACCTGAGCAGACTGGCATCTGTTCCTGACCCAGGGGCCCCACTTGGGGAACCCAGAGCCTGTCTTTCTGGAGCGCTGTAGAAACTGTCCTCCCTGCCTTCAGGGGCTGCCCCAGGCCTTACTTCCAGCCAGATTGCTCTGTGCCTACAGGGTCCCCAGACCCAGGCCCACAGTTCCTGAATGGCAGAGAAGCCTTTCTGGGGACAAAGAATGTCACCTATCCAGTTTCCCAGATAGGTCCCTGGGCTGGCCTTGAGGGGTCAAAGGCTGTGAACTAGGGGTAAGAGTGGTGTCTTTATTGTCTCCAGGGTAACCTGGCTTGTCAGGATTAGGCCCCTGGCTAAAGAAGACCACAGGGTCCCTCTGTGCCTCAGTTAGAGACTACCTGGAGGCAGGAGCATGTGCTCAGGAAGGTTCTGAGGCTTGGTGGTGCACTGAGTCAGGACCCTCACCATGCCTGTATCATGACCAAATAGGCCCTGCTTCTGGTCTGTCCCTCTGCTGGGTTGTCTCTGGGAAGTCATCCCTGTCCTAATCTCATGGGAGCTTGTAAGGAGAATAAAACCTGCTGTCTGCTCTGTCCCCTCAGCCAGCCCCTTTGTAACAAAAGTGAAAGAGCTGCGTCTACAGAGAGATGACTTTGAGATCTTGAAGGTGATTGGCAGAGGAGCCTTTGGGGAGGTAAGTCAGTCTTGGGGTGAGTGAGGAGGAGGGGCCTTGCTCTTGTTCTGGTCTAAACCAGGCCTTGCTTCACTCCCTCAGGTTGCTGTGGTGAGGCAGAGGGACAGTGGCCAGATTTTTGCTATGAAGATGCTGCATAAGTGGGAGATGCTGAAGAGGGCTGAGGTCAGTTTGGAGTCAAATGTGCCCTTCGAATGGGTAGGGGAAGGTATGTGTGCTGCCAGACAAAGGGGTGGGGCATAGATGCCACTCTCAATAGTCACCTGCCTCCTACCCTTCGCAGTAAACTTTACTTAAGATGAGGGGATTATCCCATTCTTTTTATGAAAACACTGAAGCCCACTTGGGCTCAGGTTCATCCAAGGCTAGCCCAGCCTGGAGTTGAGCAGAGCTGTTCCTTTGATCAGAGCCTTTGGGCTTTTGCGTCCTCCATTCCCTGAGCTGATAAAGGGGGAGTCCCTGGGAGCCGATCCCATTATACCCCCTGCTCTCCAAACCTGCTTCAGACGGCCTGTTTCCGAGAGGAGCGAGATGTTCTAGTGAAAGGAGACAGCCGCTGGGTGACTGCTCTGCACTACGCCTTCCAGGATGAGGAGTACCTGGTGAGGATCTCTGGGTAGTGGAGGAGTCTTTCCAGGGAGAAAAGAAAGGGCCACTCTTCCACCTTCTCCTGGTCCTACACCCTCCATCCTTAGCTCTGCCTAAGAGCTGGCCACCTCCTGGGCAGGGTGGGACACACCTTTTAATCCCAGCACTTGGGAGGAAAAAGCAGTCAGATCTGTGTGAGGACAGCCTGTTTTACAATAGTGAGTTCCAG